>NC_084757.1:29347039-29369539 GCF_033978785.1 Entelurus aequoreus
TGTGTATATATATATATGTACAGTATATATATGTGTATATATATACTGTGTATATATATAAATATATATATACTGTAAAAAAGTTTTTAAAAGATTAAAAGAAAAAATTATATATATATATATATATATATATATATATATATATATATATATATATATATATATATATATATATATATTTTATTTTTTTTAAATTTATTTTTATTTTTTTTTATTGTTTTTTAACGTGGGACTTCCCGCGGGCCGGATTTTGGACGCGGGCGGGCCGTATCCGGCCCACGGGCCAAAGTTTGGGGATCACTATTCTATATATTGTAATGCTGCATGCATGTTTTCTTAAATTCTTACTGTTTTCATTATCATTATTATTATTAGTGGTGAAGTAAATAGTATTTGTTTGAATTCATTGATTTATCAAATAACAATTATCAGTAATAGTAAAGTATGTGCAAATTATTCATAGTGCAAGTTGTACTAGTATACTAGTACAGAGGTTGTTGTAGTAATATTCACATGTGTGTATTATGCTTAAATGAATACTCATATATATACCCCATATAAATATACCTATATACTACTTTTGAAAATATGTTAACATCAAAAGGGACAAGCGGTAGAAAATGGATGGATAGGCATATATGTGTACAAAATGTAATATATAGTTTGTAATTAGATTACTGCGTTAAAGCTAACAATAATAATAATAATAATTGATACAACTATAGTAATAATGGTGTGTTTTGACATAAGTGTGTAGTGGGAAAAAAAGCCCTCAGTGGTTGACAAGGTGTGTGAACTTCCTTGTTATTTGCTCCCAATGAGCCAATTAGCGCGCGCGGGGTCATGTTCAATTATGGAATGAGAAAATATCATTTGTGACGTCACAACATTTGGACTGTTGGAGTGATCCCTCCGACTAATTACCCAAATGGACAGGAGCTGTCAGGAGACAATAACTATTCCCCCTTAATACAATTTGCCCCCCAAGTGCAATTTAATTTTCTCCCACGCAGCAGCAGCAGCAGATCCTGCAGGGTTTGCTCTCTCCCTCTCTCTGGTTCACTTCTCTCTGCTCTCTTCCGATTCTTTTTTTGCTCTCATCCTGGACCGACTGGACCGTTTTTGTCCCTGCAGCCAACTGACCTGCAGGATGCAGAGGAATGAGGAGGAGGAGGAGGAGGAAGATGAGGTAGGTCTGCAGGAAGCATCAGGCTATTTCTTGGAGAGGAATATAGTAATGATGCATGCTAGCTTTTGTGCAAAGATAATTAATGCACAATTTAATATCATTGCATGAAGTTTGGCAACATGAATATTATTTGGGGTGTTCATGTGATGTCAATAAAGAGCTGTAATTAGAGGTGGGGGTCACAGGTGGCTAAAAGGGAGTGTGAATTACTGCTACCTTCTTTACTGCTGTTTGTTTTATTTAAATGACACCTCTAACACGGGGATGTCCAAAGTGTGTGGCCCCCCGGGGGGACATTTGGGGCCCGCAGCTCCAGTTTTGGTGGCCCGCAACATGTAAACGGTAAAAGTGTAAGAGCAAAAATAAATAACGTAATGAGAAAAAAGCTGAACATTTCATTGAAGTGAAATAGAAAGTCAAAGAATGTGGGGGAATTTTGATATTCAGTACAATCACTCGCCATACAGCAATAGATGATCTTTGTTTATTACCTGATTGCTTCTATGTTTGTTTATAATGTATATTTACTGCTGGATCTACTCTCTATTTTATGCTAATGTACATGGTAATTGGGATTTGTTATATATATTGTATATATTATATATTAATATAATATATTATATAGTGTATATATAATATGTAAATATTACATATATGTTATATTTCATATTGCTACTATGGTACATTTTTTTGTCTACTTTATATCTTTTGTTTTCGCCCTCTTTTTGTGCCCTTGCGTGCATTATCCTTTCCATCCTTACCCTTTCCATCCTTTGTAACTGAGCTACTGTGTGGAACTTGTGGATCATTAAAGTGTGTCTAAGTCTAAAAATGAGTCAGCATTGTTATATGTGACAATTTCATTGTCATTAGTATCAGCTGAGATAGGCTCCAGCACCCCCGAATGGGGCAAGCGGTAGAAAATGGATGGATGGATGGATAGTATCCCCTTTTCGGTTTTTTCTCATTACATTGTCTTTTTGTTCTTTTTTTATTTTTTTTTATTTGTACTATTTTTCCCGACAGTATTTTGTACTAAGAAAAGTGGAGGCCCCACTTTGGACACCCCTGTAAATAACTAATAACACCCCTTTGTCAGCTATATATAACACTAAGTTTTGTATATAAATGTATGTATTCTGTCTATATGTAACATGTTTGTTTTTATCTTTTTTTTTTTTTAACATTTTTACTGTTTTTCCGACAATATTTTGTGGGCTAAAAAAACTTGAGGCCACACTTTGGACACCCCCTGTAATGGTTATTATTTTCCAAATAATACCCCTTTGTCAGCTGTATGTAACACATACCAGTCACTAAGCTTTTTTATATAAATATATTTATTCTGTCTTTATGTAATATGTCTGTTTTTATCCTTTTTTTTTTCTTTTTTTTACAAAATAATAAAATGCCCCCTTATACTTTGACTTTTCATTATGCAGCCCTTTGGTGGAAAATGTCTTTTTTTATTTTCCGTGTTTATTTATGTGTGCATTATATGACACGTCATTCAAACATTTGTTGCATTTATATTAGTTCTTGGGGGGGTAGTTTGACATTTATAATGAATTGTCTGTCGTTTTCAGCAGATCCATCAAATAGGAAAATAGAACAGCAACGTTTGACTGTGTTGCGTTTGAGGGCGTTGGAAAACTGCGAATGTCATTTCAAACAACCGTTTGCAATAATGCAGATCATATTATTATTATTATTATTACAGCAATATACTCTTCAATACAGTGTTAGAGTTTTTTGAAGATAATGATTAGTTTTTATGAGACGTGCACATTGTTAGACGCCTCCTCTTGCTTTTCTTTCCTTGCACACTTGAAGTAAATTGGAAGCGAGTATTGAGTTCATGTAGGTTGAACTCACAGTCCTCCTGGGCTCGGGGGTGTCTTTGAGGAGACAGCCCACAAATGAGATGTGTCAGTGTGATGCTGCACCTTGTCTTCTTGCAGTGACGTCATGGCACCTCCACCTAACGCAAGACAAGAAAAAGGGTTATGGAGAACAGCAGCAACTATGCAGTGATCCTTGCTTAACATCAATTATGTACATCCAAGGATCCATATCATGCACAATGACATTTTTTCCATGAAAAGCCACATATTGAAAAGACAATATTGGAGTGATATTTTTCTATTTTGTAAAAAAACTTTAAAATTTTTAAATTTGTACTGTTATTTGTATGATTTTTAGCAACAATATGCTCCGAGCCCGTAAATAGCCCCCAGGCCACACTTTGGAGGCCCTTGTTCTACATCTACAGTACCACAATGTGTAGTCCAACATCCATTTATTACTCTCCTAAATAGAAGAAAAGTCCCATATGATTAGATAAAGTAAAAAAAAAAAAAGTATCTGAGGCACTCGCCTACATATTGCTTACCAATATACTGTATAAGATGAATTGTGGAGCCCAATATCATAATATTATGGTGTTTAAAGCAAAGGAAAGTAAAATATAATATATGTAATACATACTTGGATAGGATAGACTTGTATTTATCACACAATGGGGACATTATGTTGTTGCAGTGCAGGTTTTTACACACAGTAAAATAATTAATGCGTAATGAAAAGAAGAAATACAGTGATGAGTCTAATAGTATCCATTAAAAAGTAGCCATCAACATTATTGATGATTGTATTTGTCTGACTCAACTTTAACATTGATCTATACTTTCCTTAAATATGAGACATTTCATTCTGGCATGGAGGGAAATAAGATTGCATTGTAAAGCTTTATCTGATATATTGCATGTTTGGTTGAGGAGTTATGCTTGAAACATTTTTTTATTGCTTCAATCCTCAGGATTCTAAGAACATTACTGTCATATTGACTAAAAAACACATTTTTGTGTTTGCAAACTGTACAAAAGCACATGTTTCTAGTAAAACTCACAAAGATACATTAATACAGGCATTATTAGACATATTGCATGTTTGGTTTAGGAGTTAATTGAAACAATTTTGTATTGCTTCAATCGCATTACCTCAGGATTCTAAGAACATTACTGTCATATTGAGTAAAAAAAACATTGTTTGTGTTTGCAAAACTTACAAAAGCACATGTTTCCATGCAGTAAAACTCACAAAGATACATTAATACAGGCATTATTAGACATATTGCATGTTTAGTTTAGGAGTTATGCTTGAAAAAATTTTTTATTGCTTCATTCGCATTATCTCAGGATTCTAAGAACATTACTGTCATGTTGAGTAAAAAACAAATGTTTGTGTTTGCAAACCTTACAAAAGCACATGTTTCCAGTAAAACTCACAAAGATACATTAATACATGCATTATTAGCTATTTTGCATGTTTGGTTTAGGAGTTATGCTTGAAACATTTTTTTATTGCTTCAATCTTAAGGATTCTAAGAACATTACTGTCATGTTAATTAAAAAACACATTTTTGCGTTTGCAAACCTGACAAAAGCACATGTTTGTAGTAAAACTCACATATATACAATAATACAGGCATTATTAGAACTATTGCATATTTGGTTTAGGAGTTATGCTTCAAACATTTTTTTATTGCTTCGATCGCATTATCTCAAGTTTCTAAGAACAATACTGTCATATTGAGTAAAAAACTAATTTTTGGGTTTGCAAACCTCACAAAAGCACATGTTTCTAGTAAAACTCACAATGATACATTAATACAGGCATTATTAGACATATTGCATGTTTGGTGTAAGAGTTATGTTTGAACCATTTTTTTTATTGCTTCAATCCTCAGGATTCTAAGAACATTACTTTCATGTTAAGTAAAAAACTAATTTTTTGTGTTTGCAAACCTTAAAAAAGCACATGATTCTTGTAAAACTCACAAAGATACATTAATACATGCAGGCATTATTAGACATATTGCATGTTTGATTTAGGAGTTATGTTTGAATATTTTTTTTATTGTTTCATTGGCATTATCTCAGGATTCTAAGAACATTACTGTCATGTTGAGTAAAAAACCAAATGTTTGTGTTTGCAAACCTTACAAAAGCACATGTTGCTAGTAAAACTCACAAAGAATACATTACATAATGGATATTGCTTAAAATGTATTGAGCATCAATACTTGATACCTGTTAGAAAACACCACACATTGCGCATGCAGCAGTATCGACATATCGGACTCATATAATGTTATTTTGTAATAAATATCAGAAAATATGAGTAGAACATGTATAGTACATCATGAATGCCACCATTTTATACTCACATGCAAAATAATCCATACTAATATTGCATGAAAATAAGAACATATGATTAGTTTTGTCAAGTACATTATGAATGTCACTGTTTATATATTATATACTAATCTATACTTTGCTTAAAAATAAGAAAATATGATAAATTGTATAGTATGTCACTATTTTATACTTACTATTGCTTCAAAATATGATTAGTTTTATATAGTATGTTACATCCTTATACACTTATCTTAAAAATAAGATGAAGGAAATATGACTAATGATGAGTATTTCACTTTGAATGTAAGAAAACTATATATATATATATATATATATATATATATATATATATATATATATATATATATATATATATATATATATATATATATACATATATATATATATATATATATATATATATATATATATATATATACATATATTTATATTTTTTTTATATACACTTATCTTAAAAATAAGATGAAGGAAATATGACTAATGATGAGTATTTCACTTTGAATGTAAGAAAACAATATATATATATATATATATATATATATATATATATATATATATATATATATATATATATATATATATATATATATATATATATATATATATATATATATATATATATATATATATATATATATTTTTTTAAATCTTATTTAATTTTTTATTTTTTAATTTTTTTTAATTTAACCTTTCAAAGGGAAAAAATCCCATTGAGATTAAAAACCTCTTTTTCATGAGAGTCCTGGCCTGGAAAGCAACAGCATGACACTTATTTCCGCTTAAATTCAAGAAAAAAGGTACATTTGCAAACAGCTAAAATGATGTACTAAGCAAACTATAACCTGCTACCCAAGAATGTACAACAATTCTTCTCAACAAAAGAGGAGAAATATAACCTTAGAGGAAAATCTAATTTAAAACATTTGTATGCTCGTACAACACTTAAAACCTTTAGTATGTCAGTATGTGGAATTAAATTATGGAATGGATTAAGCAAAGAAATCAAACAAAGCACCAATAATATGATTAACTTTAAGAGACTGTTCAAACTACAAGTGTTCACAAAGTACACAGAACGAGAAATATGATGAACATCTTGAACCCTTTTTTTTTCTTTTTAGATAAAGATTATTTATGTATTTAATATTTGTTTACTTACTATATTATTTATTTATTATTCACTGTTCTGTTACAGAGAACAAGGAAATGGGATACAGTTGCTACACACTAAAAAATGTTGGGTTAAAAAAAATAACCCAATTTTAACCCAACTGCTGCATGGTTCAGAAAAGGACGACCCCCTTATTTGAGTTATTTTAACTCAACATTCTGGGTTATTTTTTTAACCCAACTATTGGGTTGAATTATTTAACCCAAACGTTCAGTTATGCTACCTCAATGTTGGGTGATGTTAATGAGATTCATCCATAATAAGATTCCCTTTAAAAAAAAAAAGTAACTTTTTAATTAAAAAAAACAGCCTTTTACCCAAAAATTGTTAATCATTTTTGAAAACCCAGAAATAGAGTTAAAATAATACCCTTGTAACCCAAAAAATGGATTGCTATTCATAAAAATAACTTCACAATTTAACCCCAACACTAGCAACTCATAAATTGGGGCGGTATAGCTCGGTTGGTAGAGTGGCCGTGCCAGCAACTTGAGGGTTCCAGGTTCGATCCCCGCTTCTGCCAACCTAGTCGCTGCCGTTGTGTCCTTGGGCAAGACACTTTACCCACCTGCTCCCAGTGCCACCCACACGGGTTTAAAAATGTAACTTCAATATTGGGTTTCACTTTGTAAAACGCTTTGAGTCACTAGAGAAAAGCGCTATATAAATATAATTCACTTCAAAATAACCCAGTGTTATTTTTTTTGTGTGTGTATGGTATGAAAAGGGGTAGGATTAAATAAGCTCTGCTTCTTCCTACTCCTTTTTGGACGTGCTGTAATCAAACAACTGGAAATATGTGATGCGTTACATTGTATCGTACACTGTAAAAAAAAAATTCTGTAAAAAAAAACGGTCATCTACTGGCAGCTACGGCTGCCAAACGAAAACCATAAAATTAAAGTAAAACATTGTAAACCAAAATAATGATCAAAAACATTATATTTACAGATATTTTCATGAAACGTTTTGCGGAAAAATATCGTAATTTTACAGATTTTTACTAAATTATTAAGATCAACCACCTTTAATTCCACAGAAAAATACTAGATATTGTCGGCCGATAAATGCGTTAAAATGTAATATCGGAAATTATCGGTATCGTTTTTTTTTATAATCGGTATTGGTTTTTTTTGGTTTTTTTTTTAAATTAAATCAACATAAAAAACACAAGATACACTTACTATTAGTGCACCAACCCAAAAAACCTTCCTCCCCCATTCACACTCATTCACACAAAAGGGTTGTTTCTCTCTGTTATTAATATTTTGGTTCCTACATTATATATCAATATATATCAATACAGTCTGCAAGGGATACAGTCCGTAAGCACACATGATTGTGCGTGCTGCTGGTCCACTAATAGTACTAACCTTTAACAGTTAATTGTACTCATTTTCACTAATTACTAGTTTCTATGTAACTGTTTTTATATTGTTTTACTTTCTTTTGTATTCAAGTAAATGTTTTTAATTTATTTATCTTATTTTGTTTCATGCATTTTTTTTAAAGGTACTTTATCTTCACCACACCTGGTTGTCCAAATTAGGCATAATACTGTGTTAATTCCACGACTGTATATATCGGTTGATATCGGTATCAGTAATTAAAGAGTTGGACAATATCGGAATATCGGCAAAAAGCCATTATCGGACATCCCTAAAAAATACCATTATTTTACAGATTTTTTTCTGAATTGTTAAGATCAACCACCTTTAATAAAGTGACGATGCAAACAGTTCTGCAGAAAAATACCTTTATTTAGATTGTTAGTATGGACATGGACTTTTATATAACAAGCTACATATTTAATGAAAGATAATTACTGTCATTTTACATGAATTTGAAAGTAATTTAAGAAAACAGAAAATGCTATGTATAATTAATTTGGTATTTTTCTGTAAAAAAAAAAAAAGGAAATATACATAGTTTGTCATTACTGGCATATTACTTAAAATAACAGGCGGATTTGTTTCTTTACAGATAATGTCTTCAATTCTACAGTTTTATAAACTATTTTTAAAAAATGGAAAAATTACAGTAGACATTTAGAGTAAATTAACCATAAAAATAGGATTTTTTTTTTTTTTTTACAGTGTATGCATGTTTCAAGTAAACTGAAACCGAAACTGAAACTGGACTGAAAAGGCCTCAGAATTACTTAAATAATAATAAGGTTAATTCGAAATCATATATGTCTATATCAATATATAGATATATATATATGAAACATGTGGGTCATCCTCCATGTGGCCCCCAGAACTGCAGTGGGCTATTTATGGGCTCCCCTCCTCCCGGATGCTCGGAGGAGGAGTTTCGATGACGACGATAACTGCCCCCCCTCCCCCTTTATTTTTATTGGAGCTCTCCTATTGGTCCTGGTGGAGCCTGTTGCCAAGATGACGTCACGGCCCGCAGCGCCGAATGGACCCAGCAAGGCTGTCTGATCCTCTCCCCCCCCCCCCCCAAAAAAAGAGCTCCGCGCGGCTCGACCCGGCACGGCACTGACCGGACGCCATCGCTGTTGGACATAAGAGCAAGAATCTCCCACGTCCCGGTGTAAAGATCCAGGAGGCAGGAGAGGGGGGCCCCCACCGTGTTGCGTGTCGGGATCACGATGATGCAAAGTGCGGCGATCCTCCCCACAGAGAGTCCCGTTAAGAGTTTACCGGACATCCTGGGAGTGCCACTGCAACGTAAGACACCTTTTTTCTTTTTTTTTTATCAACATTTGTGCATTTTGAAAGAAACATTTTCTTGCAATAGTTGCGTGTTTATTTGATGGCGGACACGCAGACATTAGACAGTAGGAATGCATCTTTCCTGATGCACCTGAACGCAGCAAAAGGCCGCGAATATTCCTGCCTTTATATATATATATATATATATATGAATTTTAATCTTATTCTAATTAAAATATTTAACTTTTTTTTTATTTTATTTTTTTTTACTAATTTGGCTTCCGACATGTTCAGTGTGTGAAATACAATTTAAATATGTTTAATGTTGAAAACGGCGATCGAACACTTCATTGTGTTTATTATATATACAATATAAACTACATAAAGGTGTGTTGCATAAAGATGCATATTACTTGTTTTATTAACTAATATATTTCATTCATAATCCCACAGTGAGAACTATTAATATAAAATACATGCATTTTATATTAATTAGGACAAAACACATATGAAAATATTGCTAATTATTTCAACATAAAGGTAGGAAAATAACCAACAAAAACTCATTAGTGAATTAAGATTGGTAAATAATAAATGTTACATTTTTGAAATATCTAAATAGCCAATATAAGGTAGGATTATGCTATTTAATTGTATAAATCGAAGCAGATTAAAAGATTGGATAAAGATCCAACCCCTCAGCCCCCCCGCAGTGCCGACATCCTGCACGCGTGGATTTAAAACATGTTTTTTTTCTTTCTAGGAATAAAAGGGATTTTTGTATTTTTAGGCCACTATTAAAGGAACTAAACGTGTTATATGCATATAAGTGGGCTGGAGACACGAGTGATTTGTGGACGTGATGAAGATGATAAGGCTCAATGAAATGATGATGATGATGATGGAGATAATGATGAGGAGGGTAGTCATGGCAACGGATGAGAAACTCAGCATCTTCTTATTTTGTCTTGCCTGTTGAAATATTTGTTCATTATTCGTTATTAAAGTGGCCTAAATCCTGTTTGATTAAAGTCCCATAACAGGGTGCTAAATTACTACAGGTGTCATTTGGAAATATTCTCAACGTGTGTTAGAAATAAATAAATAAATCATCTTTCCCAAGCATACGTAAAAAACGCAAAAATCTCCAACATGGAATATTTTTAGTCTGCACGTTCTTAAATGTTTGAGAGAGAGAAATGATGCAAAATTAGAAGTGGCTGAACTTTGGATTCATAATATAAATAGTTGTGTAGTTGTATTCATAAACAACAGAATATGATACAATTATAACTGCAACTGTATTTATATTAAGGGCTAATCTGCCCACATGTATTAGTTGTAGTGTACTTCCGGTTGTAGCTTCCTGCCAATTTGTTGTTTATTTGTATTTTTTTTTTATTGTTGCTTTTTCCTTTCTTATTCGTCATAAAAATGTTTCCATAGAATTTTCCTGAAAATCACACACAGAATGGAAATATTACACACACACACACGTGTGCGCGCGCACGCACCTACACACGAACACGCACAAACACACACATATATTTATTCATACATATATACATATATATATACTTCTATTACTTCATATGATGACGTCAAATTGAACGCGGGACACATCAGCACCGTGGACAGTGACACCCACCGTGTTAGTGTCACTCCGAATCAACTAAAACGTCAATTTTAATATTGTAGGATCGGGAACTATTTTGTGTATCAATATCAAATATTTTGCACAGTCTAATAATAATTTTTTTAAAAATGCTTACATTTAGAAACATTATTGAGCTGTCATTTAAATGGCATTTGATTGAACATTTTTGCAATATTTAATTAAAATCGATCAATATTTCACGTTTCATTGTGCGCTTATTTTTCTAATTGATGCTGATTGGCTGGATGAAATCACGTGGGTCATAGCGAGGCCTATGTCCATTTAAAGCAGGGGTGTCAAACTGGTTTCATCGCAGTTATTGTTGCCCTCTGAGGGCCGCTTTTAACAATGATTAATATATGAATATACATGTATATATAATACATTAACAATATATTTTTTTTACATAAGCTGCAAAAAATAAAAAATAATTTTACTTTAAAAACTGGCAGCTCAGTCACCAGAATTTTACAGTAAATGCAGTTTTTTTTTGTTTTTTTTTTACAGCATATAAAAAAAAAAGGAATAAATGGAATGGAATAGAGAAACAATACCACTAAAATTCAAGCAACCTAGCTGCCAGTTTGTTTTTTGTTTTTTTACCGTAAATCTTGTTTTTTAATGTTTTTTTAATGTTTTAGTGTCTTAAAAATAACAGTACTAAAGTTAATTTTATGGTAAAAAACCCCCACATAATTTGACCGTAAAATCTATTGTCAATTTTACAGTCTAAAATTTGATTGATAATTTGTTTTGAAATCACAAGTGGAGCAGATTTTTAAGCACAGTATTTATCTTTATTTTAACAAAAAAATATATAATATATGAAAATGTATTATATAAAATATATAAACATTTTTGGAATACATGATAATATAATATGTTGATAACGTTGAATTTGAAAAGATATGCAATTGCATGCATTACATGATTTTTAATGTCAAAATGAAAAGAACAAATACATTTAGTAAGAAAAGATTAAGCCTTTTATTAACGCGTATTATTTCCAATACAATAATGTGGGGGCCAAATTTGGCCCCCAAGCCTTGAGTTTGACACCTGTGACCATTTATGCTCCAACGGTAATAAATGATCTACAAGTCTTGTACTTTGCTAACACAATATAATAATAATAATAATAATAATAATAATAATAATAATAATACTTCTACTAATAATACTAATAATGATGATGTTGTGAGAAAAATCAATTAAAAATAATGAAATTCCAACTAAAGAAAATAAAGCAACATGTAACAATGACATAGAATTTTTAAAAAAAACAATACACAACTCAAGTGAATCACCATGTGGCTCTTTTTACTTAAAGTGCTCATTTCATGCTATTAATGAAAAAAGTGACAAATCCTGTAATATTTTGCTACCTTAAAGCATCATAATATCATATATTGACGGATTTGATCATTTTAAAAAGTGAGGACAAGATGGGGATTTATGTTGTATGTGTGTGTGTGTGTGTGTGTGTTGTGTCACCCCGTAGAGATCCCCCAGTGTGCCGGCTGCAGTCAGCACATTGTGGACAAGTTCATCCTGAAGGTTCTGGACAGACATTGGCACTCCAAGTGCCTGAAGTGCGCCGACTGCCACACGCCGCTGGCCGAAAAGTGCTTCTCTCGGGCTGGCAGCGTCTACTGCAAGGAGGACTTCTTTAAGTCAGTATTCACCTTTGACCTTTGGCATTTCTCTTGACCTACTAACACACTTAATGGGCTGAGAGTGAATACAACCTTCCTGAGAGAACACTAATCATAACTGAGAGGAATACACAGATTTAAAGCAGGATCTTGTGTATGTGATATTTATATCTGAATGCATGCAGGCTGTGTGAAACTCAATAATGTAGTCCATTCATTTCAGCAATTTCACTTCAAATATGAAACTAATATAACATCGTTACATATAAAGTCAAGTTTTTATGTCTTATAGTTTTGATGATCATGGCCTGCAGTTTTTGAAAAACCAAAATGTTCTCAACCGTTAGACTTGGACAAACTTTAATGATCCACAAGGGAAATTGTTCCACACAGTAGATCAGTTACAAAGGATGGAAAGGGTAAGGATGGAAAGGATAATGCACACAAGGGCACAAAAAGAGGGCGGAAACAAAAGGTATTAAGTAGACTAAAAATGTAGCAATATGAATACAACATAATGTAATATTTACATATAGTATATAATATATACTGCTCTATTATATTATATTATTATAGAATATATACAATATATAAGAAATCCCAAATACCATGTACAATATTACAGTATAGCTGCAGAAAAAAAAGGTTTTCATAAGCTGTAAGACATAATCATCAAAATGATATCAAAAGAAAGCTTGAACTATCTTGAGTTGCATGTTACTAAACTATGTCATATATTCCGTTCACCTTGTAAATCTAATTGCTGGAATAAACAAAACTTTTGCACAAATTTATAATTTTTTTTGTTTCACTTGTAATAATAGATCTACTGTAAATTTGGCAACGATAACAGGCCTGCTCTTTAGATGATTTCCATACAAATGACGCACTATATTCTAGACGTAACTTCATAACTTATATAAATTGCTTAGATTTTTTTATTAGATTTCAGAGTAATTACAGATCCTTTGAAAGCAAGACTCGAGATAAGGTTTTGTTGCTCTAAGCTTAGTGGATGATGGTTTAAACCAGGCAGTGGTGTCACATTGCAGTCATGGAGGGACGCTTGTAACAGTGAATTATATATATATATATATATATATATATATATATATATATATATATATATATATATATATATATATATATATATATATATATATATATATATATATATATATATATATATATATATATATATATATATATATATATATATATATATATATATATATATATATACATTTTTGTATTTTTAAATTTTGTAGTATTGGATTATTATATATTTAATTTTTACATACGCTGTAAAAAAAAAAAAAAAAAAAAAAGTGATTATACTGTATAACTGGCAGCTCAGTCGCCAGAATTTTACTCTAAAATTTCCAGAGTTTTTTTCCCTGCATATATATATAAAATAACTGGAATGAAAAGGAAAGACCGTACCACTGTTTTTTTTAACAGAAAAATTCATGCAACAGAGCTGCCAGTTTTTTGTTTTTCTTTACCGTGAAATCTACGGCTGTTGTTTTGATAGTGTATTACTGTATATGGACAAACAGTAGCAAAGTTGATTTTACGATTAAAAAAAAAACCAACCTAATTTGACCGTACAATTTATTATCATTTTAACAGTGTACAATTTGATGGATAACTTGCTTTGAAACCATAAGTCAAGCAGATATTTAAGTATTTATATCTACTTTAACAAAAATAATTGTTTTGGATTATGTGATGATGTAATATTTTGTTGCATTATTAGATAATATTAACGTTTAAAAGATATGCAATTGCATGCAGTGCATGTATTTCTTTTAATGTCAAAGTGGAAAGGACATACATTTAGTAAACAAAGAGTAAAAAAGTATTTTTTTAGGCTTTCACGGTCCACATAAAACAAAGTTGCGAGCCAATTTTGGCCCTTTGACCTTGAGTTTGACACAGTGTTTGTTTGACCTCCAGCATGCACAATCCTAAAATGGGGTTCTACAACAACAACAACAACAACTTTCCAAAGATATCAATGCATGATTGGAGTTATTGCACAGCTTTTCACACTTTTTTTCACCGAGTACCTCCTCAGAAAACACTTGGCTCTCCAATACCACCACAATGACCAACATTAAAATACAGGGGCATAGTAGGTCTAAGAATTCAATAAAAACAAAGCAGAGGTTTTATTTAACACACACACACACACACACACACACACACACCCACACACACACACACACACACACATATATATATATATATATATATATATATATATATATATATATATATATATATATATATATATATATATATATATATATATATATATATATATATATATATATATATATATATATATATATTCAATATTTTTGGTCACTGTAACATTACACAGTGTGAACAGTAACACTGTGTTTGAATATAATTAATAATTAATAATATTTCAGTGATTATTTGCCCCCCCCCCCTCCCCCTCCCCCGCGACACAGAGAGGGACAAGCGTAGAAAACGGATTCATGTTGCATACCACTAGTTCACAGGTGTCAAACTTAAGGCCCGGGGGCCAGATCTGGCCCGCAACATTATTTTATCTGGCCCGCAAACACCTGGAAATGATATGTGTCAATAAAGTACTTCATATTTTCTCACTAAATGTAATGGATTTTTTTCAGAAAAAAATATATGTACTGCTTGAAATTTCATGCTTTTTAAACTTCAATAGTATCCAATATTGCAACAAATATTACAGTATATTGTCATACTTTCCAAAAAACATTTTGTCTAAGTAAAAATACTTAACTTTACAGCAAACTACCCATCAAATTCATCAAAATGACAATGAAGTTGACGTTGTTCTTTACAGAACTCCTTCATTCGGCACTCCATCCAGCTGTATAATCACTCGCCATACAGCAATAGATGATATCTGTCTATTACCTGACACTTTCTATGTTAGCTACCTCTCTTTGTTTATAATGTATATTTTCTATTCTCTATTTTATGTTGCCCTTTCTTTTTTAAAATTTATTTATATATATATATATATATTTTTTGCTGCAGTTGTTACATATACTGTAATATTGTACATGGTAATTGTTATTTGTTATATATTGTATATATTATATAAAATATAATATAATATATCAATATACAAACCCTGTTTCCATATGAGTTGGGAAATTGTGTTAGATGTAAATATAAATGGAATTTATTGTCACATTTCCCAACTTCTTTGTCACGTGTTGCTGGCATCAAATTCTAAAGTTAATGATTATTTGCAAAAAAAAAAAAAGTTTATCAGTTTGAACATCAAATATGTTGTCTTTGTAGCATATTCAACTGAATATGGGTTGAAAAGGATTTGCAAATCATTGTATTCCGTTTATATTTACATCTAACACAATTTCCCAACTCATATGAAAACAGGGTTTGTATATTATATACTGTATATATAATATGTAAAATTACATACACTACCGTTCAAAAGTTTGGGGTCACATTGAAATGTACTTATTTTTGAAGGAAAAGCACTGTACTTTTCAATGAAGATAACTTTAAACTAGTCTTAACTTTAAAGAAATACACTCTATACATTGCTAATGTGGTAAATGACTATTCTAGCTGCAAATGTCTGGTTTTTGGTGTAATATCTACATAGGTGTATAGAGGCCCATTTCCAGCAACTATCACTCCAGTGTTCTAATGGTACAATGTGTTTGCTCATTGGCTCAGACGGCTAAATGATGATTAGAAAACCCTTGTGCAATCATGTTCACACATCTGAAAACAGTTTAGCTCGTTACAGAAGCTACAAAACTGACCTTCCTTTGAGCAGATTGAGTTTCTGGAGCATCACATTTGTGGGGTCAATTAAACGCTCAAAATGGCCAGAAAAAAAGAACTTTCATCTGAAACTCAACAGTCTATTCTTGTTCTTAGAAATGAAGGCTATTCCAAAAAATTGTTTGGGTGACCCCAAACTTTTGAACGGTAGTGTATATGTTATTTTTTATATTGCTACTATGGTACATTTTTAGTCTACTTAATACCTGCATTATCCTTTCCATCCTTACCCTTTCCATCCTTTTAAACTGATCAACTGTGTGGAACAATTTCCCTTGTGGATCAATAAAGTTTGTCTAAGTCTAAATAAATAAAAAAAACTACTACAGTTTTTTGTGTTAAAATTCTGTTGACTGAGCTGCCATATTTTTTTTACTGTAAAATATTGTTTTTAACGGTCAATTACTGTAAATGGACAAAACGATACAATTTGTTTTCGCGGTAGAAAAACTGGCGGCTAAATTGCCAGAATAAAAAAAGGATCTTGTACTGGTTTTTCCATGAACAATATAAAGTTGTAAAAACCAATGTCAATTTAATGGTGAAATTCTGGCAACTAAGCTGCCAGCTTTTTCCGTAAAACCCCCCAAAAAACTGTTTTTCCATTTACCGTAAAATTTTGTAAAAAAACCCCCCCCAAAAAACACTATTTTACAGTAACATTTTGTAAATGTAAAGTTTTTACTGTAAAATCAACAGTCTACTTAAAACAATTTATATAATTAATAATGAAATAGAGGCAAATTCATACATTATTCACTCTTACAAGCGACCAGTTTGGACATCCCTGCACTAGATGGAGCCACATGTTGAGGACCCCTGGGTCATGGTATTGCATTTTGCTGCGGTGTACGACTCCTCTGCACCACACCCGAGCAGCTGTTCCTACTATTTCCACCCTGTGATGTCGCTGAACTGCTCTCAGTAGGACGCGGCAGCTTGGCATCACTAAAAATGTTTCCGAAAATGTTGTGCCTATAATGTTGTGGCTTGTGGGTGTACAATAACAGGGACATCCACTGTGTGTGTGTGTGTGTGTGTGTGTGTGTGTGTGTGTGTGTGTGTGTGTTTGTGTGTGTGTGGAGGTTTCACCTTGCTTTATTTCCTGAGGGTTGCTGGTGTGATTTAAAGCCTCTCCTGAGTCAGTGTTTTATTGCTTCTCCTGAGGGTGTGTTTACTGTGAACACCACCTTCTCCTCCTCTCAGTACACTTCTTCTGCAAACACACACACACACACACACACACACACACACACACACACACACACGCACACACGCACACAGGCCGCAGTGCATTGATCTCGTCCATCCATCAAGCTGCAGACAGGTCTATCGTTAACAGAAATGCATTCCAGTGCTGATTTTCCCGCTTCAACAGCTGGAGCTCCTATTAACACAGACGTGTGCACCATCACTCTTGCACTTGGGATGGAAAATACTGGAAGTGCAGCACGAGGAACTCACCTCAGCAGGTCTACTTTGAGCACTTCTGACCTTCTTTTCTTTCCCCTCCTCCCCCTTGCAGGCGTTTTGGAACAAAATGTGCATCGTGCCAACAGGGTATCCCTCCCACACAGGTGGTGCGGAAGGCCCAGGACTTTGTGTATCACCTGCACTGCTTCGCCTGTATCATGTGCAGCAGGCAGCTGGCCACCGGGGATGAGTTTTACCTCATGGAGGACGGCAGGCTGGTGTGCAAGGTGGACTACGAGACGGCCAAACAGAACGGTGAGAGTGCAGGTGATGATAGATAACAAAAAGATTATGTCACAATGGATATTTGACAGGCAAGAGCAGAAAACCAAGATAATAACATTGCAGTTATGGTTGCCCTCATTATATATATATACATGTATATATATAATACATTTTAAATAAGCTGCAAAAAAATGTACATTTTACTTTAAAAACTGGCAGCTCAGTCAGCAGAATTTTACAGTCAAAGCCGTGTTTTTTTTACAGCATATAAAAAATTGAATAAATAGAATAGAATGGAGAAACGATACCACTGTTTTTAGTGGTAACATTTTTTTATTTTTTTTTTACCGTAAAATCTTTTTTTTTTTTTTATTAAAAAAAAAAATAAATGTTTTAGCGTCTTACTGTATATCAGACCTGGGTAAATTAAGGCCCGGGGCTTTTCAATATGGCCCGCCGGATATTCCCAAATAATATTTTTAGATCTTTAAGATGGAAACTTAAATATCTAAGTTTAAGTTATATATTAAACTTAAACATTTCATACATTTGTTTTTGAAACTGTAGTGGATTGTCCGAAGCTTAAGCAGGCAACAAAAGTAGTTTAGTACAACAAATTTATTTACCCATTATCAGAAGTGCAGGTTGAATTGAGTTGGCCGTGCAGACAAACCACAAGTTACTCCGGAGCAAACAAGACACACACAAGCCAAAATCACTTCCGAGTTCCGGTCTTCTGCCATTTTTTATATGTCTGTTGTGCGTCATCGTTCCTTATCGAGTGCGTCAAATGTCTTGTTTTGTTTTTCCTATCTGTTCCATAACAACTCGAATCCTTTAGACAGTCAACACATTCTGTAGACAGGTTGGCATGACTTAATATTCACTTTTGTCCCACAACTGGTCCATTCAATGGCACAAAAATACAAGAGTATTGAAAATGAGCGGACATTCTTAAAAGACAAGAAATATCGGTCAAAAGGTCAGAAATTCTACTACATAACATATGAAAATTCCGGTTTTCCTGGAAATTCAAGTTTGAGTTCATAATTCCTGGTTTTCCAAAGCCCTATACAAAGTATTTCAATGGTTGGAATCTGCGCTTTTGCATGATGTACGAGTTACTATGGTAATCTAATTAGTTACTATGGTCCTCTAATTAGTTACTATGGTCATCTAAGTCAGTGGTCCCCAACCAACGGGCCGTGGCCCGATTGGTACGCACAAGAAATTAATATATCTATTTTTTTCAAATTAAATCAACATAAAAAACACAATGTACACGTTATATATCAATATAGATCAATACAGTCTGCAGGGATACAGTCCGTAAGCACACATGATTGTATTTCTTTATGAAAAAAAATGAATAAAAATTGTTATTATTATTATTATTTTTTTTAAATTTCACCCCCCCTCCCCCCTTCCGGTCCGTGGGACAAATTTTCAAGCGTTGAGCGGTCCGCAGCTACAAAAAGGTTGGGGACCACTGATCTAAGTCACAGCAGCTCAGACGAGGTACCAAGCAGTGTGGGCGGGGAGCGTTTCCACGGAGTGTTTCCTGAAATGCGGGTGTCAGGGACAGACGCGGAAGGACATTTTCACAACAAAGTTCTAAAGCTTAGTGATACATCAGATGTATCAGATTGTAAGTGTTTGGTTTTTTTTACCCTTCGCGTTCATATTTCGCTGTGTTTGTTGCATTTTTGTTGCATTTCGCTTGATTGTAAAATATGTGGATGGGGAGGGGGTGTGACGTTCATATGTTGTCAATATTCAGTGTTTTATTCTTCATAGTTAATATTGTAAATCACACATTCTTTATTTTCATGTACATTCTGGGTGTCTTTTTCAGTAAAAAAAAAATTCAAATTCCATTCCGTTTTTTTCAGGCGTTTTTAGCATTCAATCAGACATTATTGTGAGGTTTTGTATTAGTGGTCCTAAAAATAGATATACCGGCCCCCAGACACATTTTTTTCTCTAAATGTGGCCCCTGAGTCAAAATAATTGCCCAGGCCTGCTGTGTATGGAAAAATACAGTACCAAAGTTGATTTTTACGGTAAAAAAAACTGAGTCGGCGGAATTTAACCGTAAAGTCTATTGTCAATTTTGCAGTCTACAATTTGATTGATAATTTGTTTTGAAATCATAAGTCGAGCAGATATATAAGTACAGTATTTATCTTTATTTGAAAAAAAAAATTTTTTTTGGAATATATGATAATATAATATTTTGATTGTTTTTTAATGTCAAAAGGGAAAACATATTTAGTAAGAAAATATTAAGAATGTTATTAACGCATATTATTTCCAGGCTTTAGCGGGCGACATAAAATAATGTGGCGGGCCAGATTTGGCCCCTGGGCCTTGAGTTTGACACATGTTTGACACATGTGACTTAAAGCATCCATTTATGGATGCTTTAACGGATAATAAATGATCTACAAGTCTTGTACTTTGCTAACACAATATAATAATAATAATAATAATAATAATAATAATAATAATAATAATAATAATAGTAATACTAATACTAATACTAATAATAATAATGATGATGATGATGTGAGAAAAATCTATAAAAATAATGAAATTCCAATTAAAGAAAATAAAGCAACATATAACAATGCCATAGAACTATTAAAAAAACAATGCACAACTCAACAATATATGACAATGATTTAAGAAATAATACGTAAGATGTATGCTTGGAAATGGACTAATAATAGTTAAAAACATGGCTGAGTGCAGCATACCTTAATAAAGTATACTTAACTTGCTGTTATTGAGCAGCAAAATATTTTGATATTGTTACAACGGACTTTGGTGGTGAGTTGTGAAATTAATTAATTAATTAAATTATTACCCCCTCAATTTCCCTTCTCACAAAAAGCAAAAAATACAAATACAAATGACAAAATATATATGTATAAAAAACTGATTATAAATATATAATTAACTTTAAATAAGTATAAGAAAACATACACACACACAAACACATATATATTTATGTATGTATGTGTGTGTGTGTGTGTGTGCGCGTATATATATACAGTATATATATACATACTGTATATTCTTGGCCTGTAAAGAGTTATGCACATACAAAAAAATACTGCATGAAACATTGTTATACCACTGCAGATTCATCACCAGATATACAGTATATATACTTTTAGACAAAACTGAGGTGATTATACAAAGTATGTGGATAGATGGATGTTTTCATGGAGGATAGTTTGCTTCAGATACAAGGTTAAAGGTTAACAAAAATACTGTTAAATGTAATGCATTAATCAAGTGATAAATACAAAAAAAATATTAATTATACATACATACACACACACACACATACATATATATATATATATATATATATATATATATATATATATATATATATATATATATATATATATATATATATATATATATATATATATATATATATACAGTTGTGCTCATAAGTTTACATACACTGGGAGAATTTATGATTTCTTGGCCATTCTTCAGAGAATATGAATGATAACACAAAAACCTTTCTTCCACTCATGCTTAATGGTTGTGTGAAGCTATTTATTGGCAAACAACTGTGTTTACTCTTTTTAAATCAAAATGACAAAAGAAAGTACCCAAATGACCCTGATCAAAAGTTTACATACCCCAGTGACTTTGATCTGATAACATGCACAAAAGTTGACAGGTTTGAATGGCTAATCAAGGTTCCAATCCTCACCTGTGACCTGTTTGTTTGTAATTAATGTGTGTGTATAAAAGGTCAGTGAGTTTCTGGGCTTCTGACAGATTATTACATCTTTCATCCAGTGCTGCACAGATGTTTCTGGATTCTGAGTCATGGGGAAGGCAAAATAATTGTCCAAGGATCTGCGAGAAAAGTCTCTGCGTAAATGTCACAAAGTATCCCGCTTACATTACGCCAAACAGCACAGAGACAAGCCTCAAAACTTCTGGAACAAAGTAATTTGGAGTGATGGCTTTCTTCTGGAGACTCGACCATGCAGCCCATTTTTCTTCAAGTGCCTCCTTATTGTGCATCTTGAAACAGCCACACCACAATTTTTTAGAGAGTCCTGTATTTCAGCTGAAGTTATTTGTGGATTTTTCTTTGCATCTCGAACAATTTTCTTGGCAGTTGTGGCTGAAATCTTTGCTGGTCTACCGGAATCCCTCATTTTCCACTTCTTAATCAGCGTTTGAACACTGCTGATTGGCATTCTCAATTCCTTGGATATTTTTTTTATACCCCTTTCCTGTTTTATGCAGTTCAATTACCTTTTCTCGCAGATCCTTTGACAATTCTTTTGCCTTCCTCATGACTCAGAATCCAGAAACATCTGTGCAGCACTGGATGAAAGATACAATGGTCTG
>NC_084757.1:29372039-29424539 GCF_033978785.1 Entelurus aequoreus
GCCCTCATTGTGGATGTAAAGTGAAGCAACACTTCCTTGTGTGTGTGTGTGTGTGTGTGCGTGTGTGTGTGTATGTGCGCTGCAGTCCCAAAGAGTGTGTTGTCCTGTCAGATTTATGTCCTAAGCAGCAGTGTGGGCCAAGACAGTGGCACAAGGACAATAATGCACAACAAGGTTCTCTCCATAGAAGACAGTGTGTGCACCAGGCTGAGCAGGACAGACTGCACAACACAAAGGACAAAAACAACCACTCATCTGCTTGTGCTTTGCTTTTTAAGATGATTCGGAGGCAGGGACCAAGCGACCGAGGACCACCATAACAGCCAAGCAGCTGGAGACCCTCAAAAGTGCCTACAAGAACTCCCCCAAACCTGCGCGACACGTCAGAGAGCAGCTTTCATCCGAGACAGGACTGGACATGAGAGTAGTGCAGGTAGACATGACATCATCAATACTTAGAGTACTAAAATTCTTCATTTTAATGCACTTTTATAAAAAAAAAAAAAACTTTTCCATATGAGTTGGGAAATTGTGTTAGATGTAAATATAAACGGAATACAATGATTTGCAAATCCTTTTCAACCCATATTCAGTTGAATGCACTACAAAGACAACATATTTGATGTTCAAACTCATAAACTTTATTTTTTTTTTGCAAATAATAACTACCTTAGAATTTCATGGCTGCAACACGTGCCAAAGTAGTTGGGAAAGGGCATGTTCACCACTGTGTTACATGGCCTTTCCTTTTAACAACACTCAGTAAACGTTTGGGAACTGAGGAGACACATTTTTGAAGCTTCTCAGGTGGAATTCTTTCCCATTCTTGCTTGATGTACAGCTTAAGTTGTTCAACAGTCCGGGGGTCTCCTTTGTGCTATTTTAGGCTTCATAATGCGCCACACATTTTCAATGGGAGACAGGTCTGGACTACAGGCAGGCCAGTCTAGTACCTGCACTCTTTTACTATGAAGCCACGTTGATGTAACACGTGGCTTTGCATTGTCTTGCTGAAATAAGCAGGGGCGTCCATGGTAACGTTGCTTGGATGGCAACATATGTTGCTCCAAAACCTGTATGTACCTTTCAGCATTAATGGCGCCTTCACAGATGTGTAAGTTACCCATGTCTTGGGCACTAATACACCCCCATACCATCACACATGCTGGCTTTTCAACTTTGCGCCTATAACAATCCGGATGGTTCCTTTCCTCTTTGGTCCGGAGGACACGACGTTCACAGTTTCCAAAAACAATTTGAAATGTGGACTCTTCAGACCACGGAACACTTTTCCACTTTGTATCAGTCCATCTTAGATGAGCTCAGACCCAGCGAAGCCGACTGCGTTTCTGGGTGTTGTTGATAAACGGTTTTCGCCTTGCATAGGAGAGTTTTAACTTGCACTTACAGATGTAGCGACCAACTGTAGTTACTGACAGTGGGTTTCTGAAGTGTTCCTGAGCGCATGTGGTGATATCCTTTACACACTGATGTCGCTTGTTGATGCAGTACAGCCTGAGGGATGGAAGGTCACGGGCTTAGCTGCTTACGTGCAGTGATTTCTCCAGATTCTCTGAACCCTTTGATGATATTACGGACCGTAGATGGCGAAATCCCTAAATTCCTTGCAATAGCTGGTTGAGAAAGGTTTTTCTTCAACTGTTCAACAATTTGCTCACGCATTTGTTGACAAAGTGGTGACCCTCGCCCCATCCTTGTTTGTGAATGACTGAGCATTTCATGGAATCTACTTTCATACCCAATCATGGCACCCACCTGTTCCCAATTTGCCTGTTCACCTGTGGGATGTTCCAAATAAGTGTTTGATGAGCATTCCTCAACTTTATCAGTATTTATTGCCACCTTTCCCAACTTCTTTGTCACGTGTGGCTGGCATCAAATTCTAAAGTTAATGATTATTTGCAATAAAAAAAATGTTTATGAGTTTGAACATCAAATATGTTGTCTTTGTAGCATATTCAACTGAATATGGGTTGAAAATGATTTGCAAATCATTGTATTCCGTTTATATTTACATCTAACACAATTTCCCAACTCATATGGAAACGGGGTTTGTAAGAAACTATCACAACTTATCATGTATTCCCATTTATTTTTCAGGTGTGGTTCCAGAACCGCAGAGCAAAAGAAAAGCGTCTAAAAAAAGACGCCGGCCGCCATCGCTGGACTCAGTTCTATAAAAGTGTTAAACGCAGCCGAGGGGGGTCAAAGGTGGAGAAGGAGAGCTCGGCAGACGACGCAGGACTGAGTGACAGCGAGCTGAGCTTCAGAGGTAACGACTGCTCATCCTATAGTACAGAGCTGTCAAAGTCCTTTTCACTGAGGGCCACATCGCAGTTATGTTTGGCCCCACAGTGAATACTATTATTACACTCTTTTTTATGCATTTTATTAGTAGATTTTTATTTAAACCAAAATGTAAAAAAATATGGTAAATTGCAATAATTTCACCTCAAAACTTGAGTGTATGTTACTGTAAATGGAAAAAAAAACAGTACTGCGGTTATTATGGTAAAAAAAAAAAATCCTGATTTTTACTGTAAAATTTACATTAGTTTTTTTTTACTGTAAAAAAAAACCCCCGGAATTTTACAGTTATTTTTTTGCACCTGAGCTGCCAGTTTGTTCGTTTGTTTTTTTACAGCAAAATCAACAAGTGTAGATTTGTCGGTGTATTACTGTAAATGCCAAAACG
The DNA here is from genome assembly GCF_033978785.1 of Entelurus aequoreus. NCBI lineage: Eukaryota > Metazoa > Chordata > Actinopteri > Syngnathiformes > Syngnathidae > Entelurus > Entelurus aequoreus. The sequence continues at coordinate 29,374,756 of NC_084757.1, forward strand.
GCACCACACTTTATTACAGTAAAACAAGTACGGTACTGTTTTTTTCCATTTAAAGAAAAATGCTGTAAAAACCACAGTAAATTTCCCAATTTTTACCATCAAATCTATTGCTACTTTTATATTTGATGGATAACTTGCTGTCATGATCCGTGGCCCGGATCATGTTTTTGTTATATTCTGTATATTTTGGACTCCCATAGTTCCTGTTTTTGTGCACCCTTGTTTGTTTTTAGTTACCATGGGTGCTTATTGTTTCCACCTGTCTCTGATTGGGGCTCAGGACGCTCACCTGTTTTCCGAGCACTAATCAGAGGGACTATTTAAGCCTGCCTTTGCCGATCAGTCGGGCTGGCTTCATTGTTTGCTTCTTGCCACAGTTACACTACCATTCAAAAGTTTGGGGTCACCCAAACAAGTTTGTGGAATAGCCTTAATTTCTAAGAACAAGAATAGACTGTCGAGTTTCAGATGAAAGTTCTCTTTTTCTGGCCATTTAGAGCGTTTAATTGACCCCACAAATGTGATGCTCCAGAAACTCCACCTGCTCAAAGGAAGGTCAGTTTTGTAGCTTCTGTAACGAGCTAAACTGTTTTCAGATGTGTGAACATGATTGCACAAGGGTTTTCTAATCATCAATTAGCCTTCTGAGCCAATGAGCAAACTCATTGTACCATTAGAACACTGGAGTGATAGTTGCTGGAAATGGGCTTCTATACACCTATGTAGATATTGCACCAAAAACCAGACATTTGCAGCTAGAATAGTCATTTACCACATTAGCAATGTATAGAGTGTATTTCTTTAAAGTTAAGACTAGTTTAAAGTTATCTTCATTGAAAAGTACAGTGCTTTTCCTTCAAAAATAAGGACATTTCAATGTGACCCCAAACTTTTGAACGGTAGTGTACGTGAGTAGTCCTTATCTCTAGTCTATGCCAAGTGTTAGCTTTAGCGTCCAGTGCGATCGGCACGTTTCTCCTCTGACTTGTTTTCAGTTTTTTGTACTTGTTGGATTTCGACAATAAACCATTCTGTCACGACGGGGGAGTCCAAAACTAACAGAATATGACAAAAACATGATCCGGGACACTTGCTTTGAAATCATTATTATTATTATTTATTTCTATTTTATAAATGGTTTAAATGTTTGATAATATATTTTGTCATAATTAGACAATATTTAAGTGAACATAATTTGCGATTGCATGGAGTACATATATTTGTTTTTTCTCCCAAAATAGAAAGAAAGAATACATTTAGTAAGAAAAGTTACAGTACTTCATTGATATATATACACTACCGTTCAAAAGTTTGGGGTCACATTGAAATGTCCTTATTTTTGAAGGAAAAGCACTGTACTTTTCAATGAAGGTAACTTTAAACTAGTCTTAACTTTAAAGAAATACACTCTATACATTGCTAATGTGGTAAATGACTATTCTAGCTGCAAATGTCTGGTTTTTGGTGCAATATCTACATAGGTGTATAAAGGCCCATTTCCAGCAACTATCACTCCAGTGTTCTAATGGTACAATGTGTTTGCTCATTGGCTCAGAAGGCTAATTGATGATTAGAAAACCCTTGTGCAATCATGTTCACACATCTGAAAACAGTTTAGCTCGTTACAGAAGCTACAAAACTGACCTTCCTTTGAGCAGATTGAGTTTCTGGAGCATCACATTTGTGGGGTCAATTAAACGCTCCAAATGGCCAGAAAAAGAGAACTTTCATCTGAAACTCGACAGTCTATTCTTGTTCTTAGAAATGAAGGCTATTCCACAAAATTGTTTGGGTGACCCCAAACTTTTGAAAGGCAGTGTATTATTTCCAGGCTTTAAAGGGCTAAATAAAATGAAGTGGCGGGCCACAGCTGGCCCTTGAGTTTGACACCTGTGCTATAGTACAGTGGTCCCCAACCACCGGACAAGAAAAAAAAAAGAAAAAAAAAAAAAAGTTTTTTATTTTTTATTAAATCAACATAAAAACACAATATATATACACTATATATCAATATATATCAATACAGTCTGCAAGGATACAGTCTGTAAGCACACATGATTGTATTTATTTATATGAATTTTTAATTTTTTTTTTATCAACAATACAATTGTTTGTCAGACATTTTGAATGTAGACAGTCCATACATGTTGACAAGCACACACAGGACAGAGCTGCTGCGCAATCTTTCCCACAGTCGTGTGTCAGTTTGCACGTGCTAAGTAGAGACACTGCACCATCAAGTCCAGGGCCGGACTTCTGCCCCGGTTCATCTCTGCTCAACTAGCAGTGTAGTGCCGTCGGCGATCACTCCAAACGAGTATGATAGTCCTCCTGTTGGTGGGATTGCCTTCAGGAGAACGCCTGTGCGTGGAATCTTTTCAAGTGGGGAGGCTGGTGCACAGACAGCCACCACACTGTCCTTGGCAAAGAGAAGGCCAGGGTCCAATGGCATGGAGACCAAGACAATTGGGGGCCCATCTTTGCTGCAGCCTTCTTCCGCCTTTGTGACCGTTGTGGAGCTTCTATGCAACCATCATCCGCCCACTACGCCGTTGAGGTCTTTTCCGACGAGGGAGACGCGCAGACTCCGACGTCCCTTCTTCGCTGTGGGGAACTGTATCCGGTGGCAAGGGAAACCCAGGACGACCGGCACCTCCCTCACAGCTGCAGGAGGCTGCCGGAGCTCCGGTCTGTCGGAGGACCGCCTGTGGTGCGCCTACCAGCACTTGCTTGTCTCTCAGGGTGTGCTCCCCTAGCCCTTTGTCTTCCCAGGCTAAGCAGCAGGGAGTGTAGTGCACCAGGGGCGTCACTAGCTTTTAAGGACAGGGGGGGCTTAGCCCCCAGGAGATGCACAGGATGCAAGCGAACGTAGCGCACGAGCACAAAACTTCACAAATGGCTAACAAAGACTTAGAAATTAATCATTGTTATTATTATTTCAGTGGGTTTATTTTCAATCTGTGTTCAGCACAACAACAAACCTGGGTTTGCACAGTGACATTTTGTTTACAGCATCAACAAGAAACAATGACTTGCATGATCCTTCAAGATACACTGAAACACAATGGAAGTCATGGCATTAGCCTCTATGTTATTCATTCACAACATAGAAGCTAATGCCACCACTTTAGCTCACAATACAATAATTGTTTGTTCCCAAATATTTTGAAGTTGCACAGATTACATTTTGGGCACATATGTGACTAAAATGGTTGTAAATTCAAGCCCTGGAAATATTACTTAATTACTTGAATTAAAGTAATATCTGGATCGGGATAATTTGGCTTGTATATAATATATTTATATATATATATATATATATATTATGGCAAGCTGTTAAGGAAATTAAATATATATGGAAGTCTGAATAGAAATGAGAAACTTTTATATATACTGTAAATAAGAAAGACTTAGAGTCCTGGGTCCGTACTTATCAAGCGTCTTAGAGTGCCATTTTACACTTAAGTCCTGAGAATTTGCGAAATGTAGTCCTACTCTCAAACTTAAGAATAAAAGCTTTTTATCAACGTTCTTAAGTCTAAGAATCACTCCTACTCTCCACGATATTTAAGAGACCTTCAGAGGTGTCTTAAGTGGTTAGGAGTTGCCAGCAGGGGATGGCACTGAGGCGAGAGAGACGTGCGCGAACGTTCAGGGAACGGAACAATGTTTTTTTTTTTTTGATGACGAGCAGCTGATCAAACGGTATCGTTTAGACAGAGCGGATATTATTTTTGTCACAGATTTAATACTTTTCGATTCCTTGTTGATTTCTGCATGTGTCTGCAGTGGGCTAGTACCGTATATATAGAGCCACCCACACCAGTTTAAAATTAGTTGCCTAATTAATGAATTGGAAAGAAAATGTTATGACAGTAGTGTATGTGTGTGGCCGTGAGGTGAGTGACGTCAGTGAGTGTGTGGGCGATAGAAAAGAGGGAGCGGTAGCGTGAGTGCCGGCGGGGACTAGTTTGTTTTGTATTATTTTGTAGTTTATTGTTAAAATATACACTCCCATTGTCCACTTAAATATTTCCAAGATATTTCTTTATTCTTAGACAACGGATTCCCTTCCGTGATTGGTCATTTCTATGGACACAGAAATGACGTCACCTAAAATTCCGTTTACGGCACATAGTAATGTCGTAATTCAGCTCTGAGTGTGACACTTAAGATTCAGTCCTACACTTCGCTGAAAGTGTGAGTAAGACGCTTGATAACTAACTTTTAAGTGCAGCTTTCAGCGAAGAATTTATTTACTCTTAAGTCAACTCTTAGCAGACTTCTTAGGAGTAATTCTAAGAAGCTTGATAAGTACGGCCCCTGATCTGAAAAAGAGCCAAAGCTGTCAAAGAGCTGAGGGACCATCTTCAAAGTGCAATGCTGAAACAAATAATGCAAACAATAAAATGTAACTTCCAGGGCTTGAGATTAATGTAGTCCCGTCGTCCCGGGGACGATAAAAAAAATGCACGGCACGAAATTAAATGCTCCCCGGGACGATGGCTTTTAACCATTTTTTTCCTTTTTCTTTTTATGTATCTATTCATTTTACATTTTATATTAAATGTCTTGGTTTTTCCACCCTCTGAAAATCCTATGAAATGTTTAACAAGCCATCCTATAATAATACAACAGCTATTAATGTAACAATACAATAAAACAAATATATTTAATTATGTTTTTTTCATTATTTTAACAATAGGCTAATGTATATTACTTTATATAGATTCTACAAGAAACACAAAACTTAAAAACTAAATTATTTACAATTGCGTACACAAGGTTCTTGTTCTGCAGTGCTGTGTGCTAATGTGATTCGTACACCTGCAGGACCGCAAGCAAGGTCGCATAGAAAATGCGGACTGGATTTTGAGTGATGTGGGCATTTTCTATATGAACAAGTGGAATGGATTGGATACCGACGCACTAAAGGGGCTCTCTACCTTACGCTATGAAGTGAGGGGAAACTGAGTGAATAATGACAGGTCATATGATTATTTATTTAAACTCATATTCGGGCCACTTTATAATGAATATGTCGGCATGTATTTGTAAAAAATAAATAAATAAAAAAAAATTGATTTTTTTTCTTTTTTTTTAACACCAAATTATTTAGGGGGGCTTAAGAACATTTTAAAATAGGCCTAACAACGTCAATGATATAACGTACACTTATTCAGCCTGTTGTTCACTATTCTTTATTTATTTTAAATTGCCTTTCAAATGTCTATTCTTAGTGTTGGGTTTTATCAAATGAATTTCCCCCAAAAAATGCGACTTATACTCCAGTGCGACTTATATATGTTTTTTTCCTTCTTTATTGTGCATTTTCGGCCGGTGCGACTTATACTCCAGCGCGACTTATACTCCGAAAAATTCGGTACTTATGGAGTATATTGTGAATAAATTGAGAACAGGAAGTGAACACACGTTTTAGCAACTGCTATGCAAAGGAAAAGGGGTAGGATTAAACAAGCTCTGCTTCTTCCTACTCCTTTTCGAACATGTTGAATAGAGAAACTGGCACTTGTGATGCATCATGTTGTATGCACGCATGTTCCAAATGAACACAAACTCAACCCAACTCTCCTCTGCAGATGACCAGGTGCTGTCAGACCTGGGCCACGCCAACGGCCTCTACGGGAGCGTGGGCGACATAACAAACGGCGCGGTCCTGAACGGCGGCTTCTCGGTGGACGCGGCGGGGCAACCGTACCACGACATCCGCGCCGGGAGCCCCTACGGCCTCCCGCAGTCGCCCTCCTCCATCGCCTCCCTGCCGGGTCACACCCCTCTACTCAACAACCTGGCGTTCAGCATGGACAGTCTGGGAGCGCAGGGCGGAGCAGGCGGCGTGGGACAGGCCCTGAGGGCCATGGCGGGGGGCCCCGCCTCAGACCTCTCAACGGGCAGCAGTACGGGATACCCCGACTTCCCCACCAGCCCCGCGTCCTGGCTTGACGAGATGGACCATTCCCAGTTCTGAACCACTGAGAGGACAACACACACACACACACACACACACACACACACACACACACACACGTCTTTTTACATGTTTCTATGTGTGATGAAGAGGAAACAGCTGCTTAAGGAACGCCGACTAGTGCACCGTACCAACTTCACCCTACTTCTCAACAACGTCAGGGCTAAAGTGTTGATCCGGAGGCGCCTTGCATGCTTCTGAGCGATCATGACGAGCCTTTTTTTTTTTTTTACGTTGACCAACGCACTTTACTCTCCTCCCCACTTGCTGCACACCAGGACACAAAGGCAGAATTAGACAAGCGGAAGGAAAAAGGGAGACGTATGCACAAGGCTGAGACAGTGTTGCATTGGGAGAGAATTTTACAAGAACTCTGGCACAAGCGTTTAGTTAAAGAAAAAAAAAAAAAAAAACAGAAAAAAAACGGACGTTTTTTCTATGGGGAAAGTCCATGTTTGGCTCGTCCGTGAGTGCTGATGTTTTCATTCTGTGTTTATGGGTGCTCGACTTCATGTGTAACGCGTCAGTATTTCATTATCGCTGTCCACAGGCCAAATTATTTATTTGAAGTATTTATTCTCATAAAACGCACAGACAAAAAAATGTATTTTTTTTAATTTTATTTATTTATTTATTTATTTTTACAAATGAAAATCATTCACCCAGGGATTGCTATGGGACGTGTTAAGCGGCCTTCTACAATAGGGATGGCCATTTTGACTACCGTATTTTTTGGACTATAAGTCGCAGTTGTTTTCATAGTTTGGCCGGGGGTGCGACTTATACTCAGGAGCGACTTATGTGTGAAATGATTAACACATTACCGTAAAATATCAAATAATATTATTTAGCTCATTCACGTAAGAGACTAGACGTATAAGATTTCATGGGATTTAGCGATTAGGTTGTTTGGTAAACGTATAGCATGTTCTATATGTTATAGTTATTAGAATGACTCTTACCATAATATGTTACGTTAAAGGCCTACTGAAACCCACTACTACCGACCACGCAGTCTGATAGTTTATATATCAATGATGAAATCTTAACATTGCAACACATGCCAATACGGCCGGGTTAACTTATAAAGTGCAATTTTAAATTTCCCGCCACACTTCCGGTTGAAAACGTCTAGATATGATGACGTATGCGCGTGACGTCAACGGTTGATACGGAAGTATTCGGAGCCCATTGAATCCAATACAAAAAAGCTCTGTTTTCATCCCAAAATTCCACAGTATTCTGGACATCTGTGTTGGTGAATCTTTTGCAATTTGTTTAATGAACAATGGAGACTGCCAAGAAGAAAGTTGTAGGTGGGATCGGTGTATTAGCGGCGGACTACAGCAACACAACCAGGAGCACTTTAAAGGATAGCAGACGCGCTAGCCGAACGACCTCACCTTGACTTCCTCCGTCTCCGGGCTGCCAACCGCATCGGTGATCGGGTGAAGTCCTTCGTCGTACCGTCGATCGCTGGAACGCAGGTGAGCACGGGTCGTGACGAGCAGATGAGAGCTGGCGTAGGTGCAGAGCTAATGTTTTTAGCATAGCTCTGTCGAGGTTCCGTAGCTAAGTTAGCGTCAATGGCGTCGTTAGCAACAGCATTGCTAGGCTTCGCCAAGCTGAAAAGCATTAACCGTGTAGTTACATGTCCAGAGTTTAATAGTATTGTTGATCTTCTGTCTATCCTTCCAGTCAGTGACTTATTTGTTTTGTTTCTATATGCAGTAAAGCCCGATGCTATCACGTTAGCTCAGTAGCTAAAGAGCTTCACCGATGTATTGTCGTGGAGATAAAAGTCACTGTGAATGTCCATTTCGCGTTCTCGACTCTCATTTTCAAGAGGATATAGTATCCGAGGTGGTTTGAAATTCAAATCCGTGATCCACAATAGAAAAAGGAGAGAGTGTGGAATCCAATGAGCCAGCTTGTACCCAAGTTACGGTCAGAGCGAAAAAAGATATGTCTTGCACTGCACTCTAGTCCTTCACTCGAACGTTCCTCATCCACGAATCTTTCATCCTCGCTCAAATTAATGGGGTAATCGTCGCTTTCTCGGTCCGAATCGCTCTCGCTGCTGGTGTAAACAATGGGAAAATATGAGCAGTCCTTCCTCCGGTGTCGTCACGCTACTTCCGGTAGGGGCAAGGCTTTTTTTTTATCGGAGACCAAAAGTTGCGAACTTTATCGTCGTTGTTCTATACTAAATCCTTTCAGCAAAAATATGGCAATATCGCGAAATGATCAAGTATGACACATAGAATGGATCTGCTATCCCCGTTTAAATAAAAAAAAAATCATTTCAGTAGGCCTTTAACATACCAGGCACGTTCTCAGTTGGTTATTTATGCCTCATATAACGTACACTTATTCAACCTGTTGTTCACTATTCTTTATTTATTTTAAATTGCCTTTCAAATGTCTATTCTTGGTGTTGGGTTTTATCAAATAAATGTCCCCCAAAAATGCGACTTATACTCCAGTGCGGCTTATATATGTTTTTTTCCTTCTTTATTATGCATTTTCGGCACGTGCGACTTATACTCCGGAAACTACGGTAAATCTACTTTTAAAAAGTTAAAGTACCACTGATAGTCACACACACACACACTAGGTGTGGTGGAATTACCCTCTGCATTTGACCCATCCCCTCGTTCCACCCCCTGGGAGGTGAGGAGAGCAGTGAGCAGCAGCGGTGGCCGCACTCGGGAATCATTTTGGTGATTTAACCCCCAATTCCAACCCTGGATGCTGCTTATATCGACATGATTTTTATTAGGACGGAGGAGCATGAACGTTCTGAACTCCTGTTTCCACGTTCAGTGTTACATTGAGCAGGGTAATGAGGTCTTGGTCGTCGTGGGAAATGAATCAACAACAGCGCCTCTGCTGGTTTCAGTCCAGTAGTGCACCCCGTTTAGCCTCAACCACTTTTCAGTTCAGTTCAGTTTCAGTTTATTTGGAACATGCATACGATGCAATGTAATGCATCACATATTTACAGTTGTTTCATTACAGCACGTCCGAAAAGGAGTAGGAAGAAGCAGAGCTTATTTAATCCTACACCTTGTCATACCATAGCAAATGTATCCCATTTCCTTGTTCTGTGTAGCAGAACAGTGAACAAATACATAATAAATAAATAATTGACCATAGTAAGCAAACAAATATTAAATACATAAATAAAGGAAAAAAAACAACTTTAACTTTAACTTTAGACATGATTGATCAGCAAATTATCAACACGTAATTCAAAGATCAATAAGCCCATCCCTGTCAAATGTCTTACTTTCTTTGGAATTTCATCTTGGTGATTCACAGTGATCTCTCAGCACTCACACAGAAAAAGTGAAGTATTAAAAAAATAATTTACCGGTAATCCATATTACTACAGTAATAAAAGACTAGGAAATAACACACAAATTGCAGTAAAAACTTGCAATGTCACAAGAATAAAACGATTTTAATGAGGGGGAAACTAATGTGATCGTAAAAGAACAAAGTTGTAGTTTTGCAATATAATCCAAACATATACACTACCGTTCAAAAGTTTGGGGTCACATTGAAATGTCCTTATTTTTGAAGGAAAAGCACTGTACTTTTCAATGAAGATAACTTTAAACTAGTCTTAACTTTAAAGAAATACACTCTATACATTGCTAATGTGGTAAATGACTATTCTAGCTGCAAATGTCTGGTTTTTGGTGCAATATCTACATAGGCCCATTTCCAGCAACTATCACTCCAGTGTTCTAATGGTACAATGTGTTTTGCTCATTGGCTCAGAAGGCTAATTGGTGATTAGAAAACCCTTGTGCAATCATGTTCACACATCTGAAAACAGTTTAGCTCGTTACAGAAGCTACAAAACGGACCTTCCTTTGAGCAGATTGAGTTTCTGGAGCATCACATTTGTGGGGTCAATTAAACGCTCCAAATGGCCAGAAAAAGAGAACTTTCATCTGAAACTCGACAGTCTATTCTTGTTCTTAGAAATGAAGGCTATTCCACAAAATTGTTTGGGTGACCCCAAACTTTTGAACGGTAGTGTATATATATTTATACTCATCTGGTATTACAAGAAAAACAAAACACTACTTGTCAGAGATTGGAAAAAAACAAATGTGTTTAGTTCAGGGCTGCCCAGACTTTTTGCCTTTGAGGGCTGAAGACTGATAGTCTCACACACACACTAGGTGTGGTGGGATTACCCTCCGCGTTTGACCCATCCCCTTGTTCCACCCCCTGGGAGGTGAGGGGAGCAGTGAGCAGCAGCGGTGGCCACGCTCGGGAGTCATTTTGGTGATTTAAACCCCCATCCCAACCCTTGGTGCTGAGGTGAAAATATACCAATGGTCTGCGGGCCCAAAACAGCGATTTTAGGTATACAGCAAGACCATGAGTGGGGAGTTTAGTAGCCCCATGTCACCTATATTCACAAATGTGGCGATAACTTGACAGATTGAAAGAGGTCAATATGAATTTGTACTGTATTACATTTGGCAAGACACCCTCAAAATGACTCAGTAGGCCAGATTTAGACCTCTTGCCTGGTTGTTTCTCAGGAACAGAGTGATCACGCTGATGGTGTTGCTGAGACAAAAACAGTATTCATGGTGACGCACGGACATGAAAACCTCAGAAGTTCTCACTTATTTTAATTAAAATGTCTCTGCCTTTGTGTGGTTCTCTCCCGTCTGATCCGAGGGCTTCTCTGGGTAATCTACTCAGTGAAGCGGAGCTCTATCCGCGCTATCTGCAGTATCAACCTACTTACTGGGAGGCCAGATGTGTGGTCAGCCTGTTGTCTAACGGGCCGGCCTCCGTGTCAGAGGGATTAGCACACGCTGGTGCATCACAGACACCTTTCGCTTCCTTTTGGAAGGTTTTGGACCTAAAGTAAAGTATGGCAGTCGTCATCTAGATAGGAGCTACTGGTTGTGTGAATGCTGGGAGAAAAGCTCTGCACACTAATGTTGCTGTGCACCAATCTACAGTTTGGGTCCGTGTACCTTCCTTAAATTCTATTTCCGATTCTGAAACGCAAATCAAAAAACTAAATCAAGGCCGTTTTTCGATTTTTATTATATATGGAAACAAAAAAGGGTTGATTTTCATTAAAATCCTGCCATAAAATTGGATTTTGTGCTGTTTTCCTTTTACAGATTTCAATTTTTCCAGATAAACGCAAAAAAATGTTGCTAAAATTTGTGGTTATCTTTGTGATGACAAATTGAACAGGAATCAGTATTTTAGCTTTAGTTTTTAGCATAACGGTAACATCTTTGTTTAGCAGGAGTCCTTTATATATAAATAAAAGAGTGTCATTAAATAGTGGTCCAACTTTTGTTTCAGAAATGAAAATAGAAAAAATGGTCCGAAAACATGCTAAACGCAAAGGAAATGCTAAAATACTGCTTTCGGTTCAATTTGTCATCACACAAATAACCACGCATTTTTGCACATTTTTGTGTTTATCTGGGAAAAAAAATGTAATCCATAAAAGGAAAACAGCACAAAATCCAATTTTATGGCAATATTTTAATGAAAATCAACCCTTTTTGTTTGTTTTCAAATCTGCCATATATAATAAAAATCGAAAAACGGCCCCAATTCAATTTTTTTGATTTGCGTTTCAGAATTGGAAATAGAATGAAGGGAAGATACACGGACCAGTTTGGACAAATCCTCTCATTTAACAACGTGGGGAAGTGTTCCTAAACATTTGAGGTCCGTGTACCTTCCGTTCATTCTATTTCCAATTCTGAAACGCAAATCAAAAAACTAAATTTGGGCAGTTTTTCGATTTTTATTACATATGGCAAATTTTAAAACAAACAAAAAAAGGGTTGATTTTCATTAAAATATTGCCATAAATTTGGATTTTGTGCTGTTTTCCTTTTATGGATTTTTTATTTTTCCAGGTAAACACAAAAATCAAATGTATGTTTATCCAAAATGCAAAAATGCGTGGTTATCTGTGTGATGACAAACCGGAAGCAGTATTTTAGCTTTAGCTTCTCGTTTAGCATGTTTTTTAGCATAACAGTAACATCTTTGTTCAGCAGGAGTCCTATTGTCCTTTAAAAAAAAAATGCAATTAAATAATTGTCCAACTTTTGTTTCAGAAATGAAAATGAAAATAATGGCCCGAAATGTGTTTTTTTGGGTTGCATTTAAGAATTGGAAATAGAATGAACGTAAGGACAAACTCTCGCATTTAACAACATGGGGAAGTGTTCCTAAACATTTGAGGTCCGTGTACCTCCTGTTCATTCTATTTCCAATTCTGAAAAAACTAAATTAGGGTCGTTTTTCGATTTTTATTATATATGGCAGATTTGAACAAAAAAGGGTAGATTTTCATAAAAATATTGCCATAAAATTGGATTTTGTGCTGTTTTCCTATTATGGATTTTAATTTTTTTAGATAAACACAAAGATCGAAAAAAATGTTCATCCAAAATGCAAAAATGCTTGTTGATCTGTGTGATGACAGATTGAACCGGAAGCAGTATTTGAGCTTTTCCTTTGTGTTTAGCATGTTTTTTTTAGCATAAGGCTAACATCTTTGTTCTTTGGAAGGTACACGGGTTCTATTTCCAATTTTTAAATGCCTGTGATGAGGTGGCAACTTGTCCAGGGTGTACCCCGCCTTCCGCCCAAATGCAGCTGAGATAGGCTCCAGTACACACCCCCCGCGACCCTGTAAGGGACAAGCGGTAGAAAATGGATGGACTGAAATTCAAATCAAAAAACTAATTTCCGGCCATTTTTTCTATTTTCATTTCTGAAACAAATGTTGGACAACTATTTAATGACACTTTTCTTAAAATGACAATAGGACTCCTGCTGAACAAAGATGTTAGCATTATGCTAAAAACATGCCAAACGCAAAGGAAAAGCTAAAATACTGCTTCCGGTTCAATTTGTCATCACACAGATAACCACACATTTTTGCATTTTGGATGAACATATATTACATTTTTCTGTTTATCTGGAAAAATTAAAATCCATAAAAGTAAAACAGCACAATATCCAATTTTATGGGAGGATTTTAATGAAAAATCAAACCTTTTTTGTTTGTTTTCAAAAACGGCCCTAATTTAGTTTTTTAATTTGCATTAAATAGAATGAAGGGAAGGCACACGGAGCAGTTTGGACAAACCCTCACATTTAACAACATGGGGAAGTGTTCCTAAACATTTGACTGGTACTGTATACCGTTATTATTATTATTATTATTATAACAAAACTGTTTTTTATTGCACTTATTTGCGTCGCTCAATGCTTCTTTTGACACGTTATATGTTCAGAAATATTATTTAAAGATGAAAGGTGAGATTTGGTTACACTACAGTGACGTCATAGCAAGCTCCCCCTAAGAAATTTCTAATCGGAAACTTTGCAACTTCTTGTTTATTTTGACACCCAAAGAGAGATTAATCAAAAAGATCATGTTGTACTTTCACTTATTTTTTGGGGCGGATCCCCTCAAAAAAAAAAATTCAAAAAAATCATCACCACATCCCTTGATTTGTTTTTCTTCCGTTACAGTAAGTCTGCCTCAACATTTTTTGCATCTAAATTGTTGTAAATGGTGTACAGTTTGACAATGTGTTGATGGTCTTGTTTGCTGAGTGCTATTTATTATTATGATTATTATTATTATGATTATTGCCATGTGTCTTTGCAAAAGATGTAAAGGAGAGCACTGAAATTATTCATTTATGCCTTCTGTGTAATGGTATGAACTGTGTACAGTCAAATCTATATGAGGAAAATAAAGCTGGATTGTCTTTTGGATTAAACACTGCTCAGGTTTTGTCCACTACATGAAATGCTACCTGTGCAACAAATCCAGTCGTGAAATTTCCTCGCTCCTAAATATTCCAAAGTCAACTTTATCATAAGAAAAGTGAAGAGTTTGGGAACAACAGCAAGTCAGCCACCAAGTGGTAGGCCACATAAACTGACAAGAGAGGGGTCAGCGGGCACTGAAGCTCATAGTGCAAAAATTTTCTGCACAGTCAGCTGCTACAGAGCTCCACACACCATGTGACCTTCCAATTAACCCACGTACAGTACGCAGAGAGCTTCACGGAATGGGTTTCCATGGCCGAGCAGCTGCATCTAAGCCATACATCACCAAGTCCAATGCAAAGCTGGACTCTAGAGCAGTGGAGATGCGTTCTCTGGAGTGATTGTAGTGGATTGTCCGAAGCTTAAACAGCAACAAAAGTGAGTTTAGTACAAAAGGTTTATTTACCCATAGTCAAAAGTGCAAAATTGGATTAAGCTGCCCATGCAGACAAACAAACGTCCTCCGGAGGACACAAGAATCAAGCAATCTTCCAGAGTCCTGGGGCCGTATTTATCAAGCTTCTTAGAATTACTCCTAAGAAGTCTGCTAAGAGCTGACTTAAGAGTAAATAAATTCTTCGCTGAAAGCTGCACTTAAAAGTTAGTTATCAAGCGTCTTACTCACACTTTCAGCGAAGTGTAGGACTGAATCTCAAGTGTCACACTCAGAGCTGAATTACGACATTACTATGTGCCGTAAACGGAATTTTAGGTGACGTCATTTCTCTGTCCATAGAAATGACCAATCACGGAAGGGAATCCCTTGTCTAAGAATAAAGAAATATCTTAGAAATATTTAAGTGGATAATGGGAGTGTATATTTTGACAATAAACTACAAAATAATACAAAACAAACTAGTCCCCACCGGCACTCACGCTACCGCTCCCTCTCTTCTCTCGCCCACACACTCACTGACGTCACTCACCTCACATGCTGTCACCTATTAAAGGGCCACACACACACATACGCTACTCTCATAACATTTTCTTTCCAATTCATTAATTAGGCAACTCATTTGGAACTGGTGTGGGCGGCTCTATATATACTAGCCCACTGCAGCCACATGCAGAAATCAACAAGGAATCGAAAATGATTAAATCTGTGACAAAAATAATACCCGCTCTTTCTAAACGATACCGTTTGATCAGCTGCTCGTCATCAAACAAAGCCAGGACATCCTTCCGCTCCCTGAACGTTCGCGCACGTCTCTCTCTCCTCAGTGCCATCCCCTGCTGGCAACTCCTAACCACTTAAGACCAGTGGCGTGCGGTGAGGTTAATGGCTGGTGAGGCACGACTGTACCATCACAGTCAGATTTACAAACATATGAACCCTAAATAGTATCTTATTCACCATGTGATTGGCAGCAGTTAACGGGTTATGTTTAAAAGCTCATACCAGCATTCTTTACACAACTGTAGCACACAAAAAAGCACATTTGATAAAAAAAACATTATTATGGTCTTACCTTTCTTGCTGGACATCCACACAGCCAGCCTTTGCGTGTGTACCACGCCGTTTGAAAAGAATGGGTCTTCTGTCCCGAAGTCAAAAGCAAACCTTTTAGCTCCGGCGTTGGTCTACCTTTAATTATTACCTTCTGCTTCGATTGAAAGTCCAGTTTGGAAAACTGTTTTATTTTACATATGTAATCCTCCATGTTTTTAATAAAAGTCCAGGCGAGAGGAAATAAACAATCGCTAAGCTAATTGACTTGCAAACTTTTTTTTTTTTCCTTCTGCGGCCGAGGAATGATCTCTGGGATCACTACCGCCCTCTACCACCAGGAGGCCGGATTACTGCGAGCCTCAACCAGTATGTCTTTTGGAGCAGTTTTATGAATGCTCAGCACAAGAAATACGTTACACACATACAGTTGTTGACAAAATACACTGTACATTATATACCTCAGCTAACTAAACTATGCCATAGTTTAGTTAGCTGATATAATTCATATAGCAATACAGTCTCACTGCACAGCAGCTCAGCAGTTAGCCGAGTCATTGTGCACAATCCATGTTGAGGCACAAATCAGTGACGTGCCTCAACTGGCTGCTGATCTCAGTATTTGAACGGCAAATGTGAAAATAAAAATAAAAATAATCTAAAACTGGTGAAGTTAAATGGAACATAACTTTAGTATAATCACTGGATACATATAACAATTTAATATATATTTTTTTCGTTTTACATTTTTTTTCTTTCCATGATGGCAGGTGAGGCCCCGCCTCCCCTGCCTCTAGTGACTGCACGCCACTGCTTAAGACACCTCTGAAGGTCTCTTAAATATCGTGGAGAGTAGGAGTGATTCTTAGACTTAAGAAAGTTGATAAATAGCTTTTATTCTTAAGTTTGAGAGTAGGACTAAATTTCGCAAATTCTCAGGACTTAAGTGTAAAATGGCACTCTAAGACGCTTGATAAATACGGCCCCTGGTCTCCTGGCCATTTGATCTGTTTCCCCATGCCCCAAGGTCCCGTTGTTTTCGACATGTTTGTTTTGCAACATCCTCGAATCCCTTAGCCATGCTTAGACAATCAAAACATTTTGTAGAATGGTCAGAGCGACTCCATATTCAACTTTGTCCTACATCTGGTCCTTCAACGGTAAAGAATAGAAGAGAAATGAAACAAACAGACATTCTTGATAGACATGAAATATAGCTCAAAGGTCAGAAATTCTACTACGTGATGAATCACGCTTTTCCATCTGGCAATCTGATGGACCAGTCTGGAAAATGCTATATTTCCGACTGCATCGAGCCGAGTGTGGAATTTGGTGGAGGAGGAATTATGATGAGAAGTTGGGCTTGGTGAAAGGAACTTTGAATGCTCCAGGATACCAAAACATTTTGGACAATTCCACGGGATGGCACTTCAAGTTCATATGTGAGTAAAGGCGGGTGGCCGAATACTTTTGTCAAGATAGTGCATGTGCCGTTGTGCTATTTTGGCCTTATCGAAACGCTCTTTAGAGACAGTTAACCCGCAAATTCATTTAGCCATTGAGAGCATTTACCACACACTTAGGGGCTCTATTCAATTGTGGGGATCCATTTAGTAGCACAGGCGGACAGCGGAGGGTCAGTTAACAGTGATTGATGCTCTCTCAGGACGGGGGCCACCACAAAGACGCACGAGCAGGAAAAAAACCAGGATTGAATAAACAAACAGCTGCTTGATCCTGTCACTCTTAAGGCAGATTGTATCGCTAATCCCCCGTGCTGGTAAATAATTGTGAAGCGCTTTGTACAAAACGTGTTAGTAATCTAGATTTGGTAGGTCTCATCTGAACTTGAAATACATGGTTGTGTGCACACTGGCCATTGTTTTTAAATGCTCTGATTACAGGCACTGGCCTTTTTATTGATGTGGACCAGAAAAAGGAAGGGAGAATTAATTGGAAGCTGTTATTATTTATATTCCAAAACTAGTTTTTCAACTTCAATAATGGTTCAGATTGCATTAAAAAAGCGGAAAGGAAAACGCGGCTCTCTTTGACCACATGTCTAGGTGCAAACCCCAAAACCAGTGAAGTTGACACGTTGTGTAAATGGTAAATAAAAACAAAATACAATGATTTGCAAATCCTTTTCAACTTATATTCAATTGAATAGACTGCAAAGACAAGATACTTGACGTTCGAACTGGTAAACTTTGTTATTTTTTGAAAATATTAACTCATTTGGAATTTGATGCCTGCAACATTTTTCAAAAAAGCTGGCACAAGTGGCAAAAAAGACAGAGAATGCTTATTTGGAACATCCCCCAGGTGAACAGGCTAATTGGGAACAGGTGGGTGCCATGATTGGGTATAAAAGCGGCTTCCATGACATGCTCAGTCATTCACAAGCAAGGATGGGGCGAGGGTCACCACTTTGTGAACACATGCGTGAGCAAATTGTCAAACAGTTTAATAACAACATTTGTCAATGAGCTATTGCAAGGAATTTCGGGGATTTCACCATCTATGGTCCGTAATATCATCAACAGGTTCAGAGAATATGGAGAAATCACGACAAGGCAGAAAAACAACATTGAATGCCCGTGACCTTCGATCCCTTAAGCGGTACTGCATCAAAAAGCAACATCAGTGTGTAAAGGATATCACCGCATGGGCTCATGAACACTTCAGAAAACCACTGTCAGTAACTACAGTCGGTCGCTACATCTGTAAGTGCAAGTTAAAGGCCTACTGAAATGAATTTTTTTTATTTAAACGGGAATAGCAGATCCATTCTATGTGTCATACTTGACCATTTCGCGATATTGCCATATTTTTGCTAAAAGGATTTAGTAGAGAACAACGACGATAAAGATCGCAACTTTTGGTGTCTGATAAAAAAAAGCCTTGCCTGTACCGGAAGTAGCGTGACGTAGTCAATTGAAAGGCTCCTCACATTTTCCTATTGTTTTCAACGCAGCTAGAGCGATTCGGACCGAGAAAGCGACGATTACCCCATTAATTTGAGCGAGGATGAAAGATTCATGGATGAGGAACGTTAGAGTGAAGGACTAGAATGCAGTGCAAGACATATCTTTTTTCGCTCTGACCGTAACTTAGGTACAAGCTGGCTCATTGGATTCCACACTCTCTCCTTTTTCTATTGTGGATCACGGATTTGTATTTTAAACCACCTCGGATACTATATCCTCTTGAAAATGAGAGTCGAGAACGTGAAATGGACATTCACAGTGACTTTTATCTCCACGACAATACATCGGTGAAGCTCTTTAGCTACTGAGCTAATGTGATAGCATCGGGCTTTACTGCATATAGAAACAAAATAAATAAATCCCTGACTGGAAGGATAGACAGAAGATCAACAATACTATTAAACCATGGACATATAAATACACGGTTAATGCTTTCCAGCCTGGCGAAGGTTAACAATGCTGTTGCTAACGACGCCATTGAAGCTAACTTAGCAACCGGACCTCACAGAGCTATGCTAAAACATTAGCTATCCACCTACGCCAGCCAGCCCTCATCTGCTCATCAACACCCGTGCTCACCTGCGTTCCAGCGATCGACGGTGCGACGAAGGACTTCACCCGATCACAGATGCGGTCGGCGAGACGGAGGAAGTTAAGGTGAGTTCGGCGGCTAGCGCGTCTGCTATCCATCTCTGTCCTCCTGGCTGTGTTGCTGTAGTCCGCCGCTAATACACCGATCCCACCTACAACTTTCTTCTTTGCAGTCTCCATTGTTCATTAAACAAATTGCAAAAGATTCACCAACACAGATGTCCAGTATACTGTGGAATTTTGAAATGAAAACAGAGCTTTTTTGTATTGTATTCAATGGGGTACCAATACTTCCGTACCAACCGTTTACGTCACGCGCATACGTCATCATATCTAGACGTTTTCAACCGGAAGTGTGGCGGGAAATTTAAAATTGCACTTTATAAGTTAACCCGGCCGTATTGGCATGTGTTGCAATGTTAAGATTTCATCATTGATATATAAACTATCAGACTGCGTGGTCGGTAGTAGTGGCTTTCAGTAGGCCTTTAAGTTATGACTTAAAGCAGTGTTTTTTTCAGACACTTAAACACGAACATCTCCTTTTATGGTCAGTGTAGGCTGTCCTGACTTGGCACACACCCAGAGACAGAAAGGAGGAATATAAAAACTTCTCCAAGTTAGGAGTGCTTTGTTTTTTTGACGTGTCCTCCTCCAGGTACTGCAGTCCTGTGTAATGACACTCGCTTGTAATAAAGCAACTTTTTGTTCAGCAAAGCGTCTCCGACGTCTCTTTTGATCCAGCCGCGTCGCCCTTCTGGGTGACAAGACCAGAAATACACATCACTACAAAGATAGATGATATTTGCAGAAATGGGAGGGGTGTACAGTTTTCTCCTACATAAATGTCTGTTTTGACTTCTACTCTTCTCATACAGTAGCTTTAGTTGCTAAAATGCAACTATTTATTCACCATTTGGATGCAAAGATGCTAGTGATTAACAACGTATAGAAGTCCAATGAAATGACCTGGCAGCATACTTATATGTTTATGCTCATTTGTATGCGAGAATGTGCAGCATTAGGGTGGGCCAAAGCAAACCCAAACCTAAGTGATATTGATTCAAGTGTGTTTTGCTGAATTATATAAAGAAACAACCAACAAGAAAATGAGTCAGCTTGAAGTTTGCGTGAAATGTTTCAAATGGAGATGATTTTGATTTAAGCATTGTTTGGCCAGAGAATGTGCATTAATGGACAGGCTCTAATAGTAGTGGCCTTACAAAGATAAAAAGGCACACAGACAGTTAGGATAATTTACACGCCACTTACAGCACTAGTATACAAATAAATCTGTGGCAACTCCGCCACTGTTGCTTTTGAGAAGATGACAAACACGAGCACAGACGCCATTATCATCGATCGCCACGGTTTTATTACTAACTTTCTAGAGGAAACGTTTTTTTTTTCCCCCTTCCTGCAAAGCATGAATAAATTAACATGCAAAATAGACATGATTTGTTTGGGCCTGAAAGTCAATCTATAGCAGCATTAAGACTTTTTCACTCGCGCAGTGAACAATGATGTGCAGGATGATGGAGTGAGTCGCTGCAGTCAAACAGGGGCCTTTCAATGACAGCCTCAAGGTCGTGAGTGCTGTGCTGTTTTTCATGGCAAATTGCTCTTTTTCCACCCAGTAGTATCAGCTGTACGTCACGCGACCACTGGAGGAAAACAATCAAATACTGAGATTTACATTTGGAAACAATCTGGAAACAAATATGTACAAAACCCAAAACCAGTGGAGTTGGCACGATGTGTAATTCGTAGATAAAAACAGAATACAATGATTTGCAAATCATTTTCAACTTATATTCAATTGAATAGACTGCAAAGACAAGATATTTAATGTTTGAACTGAGAAACTTCATTTTTTTTTGTAAATAATCAATAACTTAGAATTTAATGTCAGCAACACATTGCAAAAAAGTTGGCACAGTGGCATGTTTACCACTGTGTTACATGGCCTTTCCTTTTATCACTAACACACTTCCGTACCATCACAGATGCTGGCTTTTGAACTTTGCGCCTATAACAGTCCGGATGGTTCTTTTCCTCTTCGGTCCACAGTTTCCAAAATAATTTTAAATGTGGACTCGTCAGACCACAGAACACTTTTCCACTTTGCATCAGTCCATCTTAGATGAGCTCGGGCCCAGCGAAGCCAGCAGTGTTTCTGGGTGTTGTTGATAAAAGGCTTTTCCTTTGCATAGTAGAACTTTAACTTGCACGTACAGATGCAGCGACAAAGTGTAGTTACTGACAGTGGTTTTCTGAAGTGTTCCCGAGCCCATGTGGTGATATCCTTTACACACTGATTTCGCTTTTTGATGCAGTACCGCAAGAGGAATCGAAGGTCACAGACATTGTCCCTTCCGTGCAGTGATTTCTCAAGATTCTCTGAACCTTTTGATGATATTAGGGACCGTAGATGGTGAAATCCCTAAATTCCTTGCAATAGCTGGTTGAGAAATGTTGTTCTTAAACTGTTGGACAATTTGCTCACGTATTTGTTCACAAAGTGGTGACCCTCGCCCCATCCTTGTTTGTGAATGACTGAGCATTTCATGGGAACTGCTTTTATACCCAATCATGGCACCCACCTGTTCCCAATGAGCCTGTTCACCTGTGGGATGTTCCAAATAAGTGTTTGATGAGCATTCCCCAACTTTCTCTGTCTTTTTTGCCACTTGTGCCAGCTTTTTTGAAACATGTTGCAGGAATCAAATTCCAAATGAGCAAAAATAAATATACACTACTGGGGTCACATTGAAATGTCCTTATTTTTGAAGGAAAAGCACTGTACTTTTCAATGAAGATAACTTTAAACTAGTCTTAACTTTAAAGAAATACACTCTATACATTGCTAATGTGGTAAATGACTATTCTAGCTGCAAATGTCTGGTTTTTGGTGCAATATCTACATAGGTGTATAGAGGCCCATTTCCAGCAACTATCACTCCAGTGTTCTAATGGTACAATGTGTTTGCTCATTGGCTCAGAAGGCTAATTGATGATTAGAAAACCCTTGTGCAATCATGTTCACACATCTGAAAACAGTTTAGCTCGTTACAGAAGCTACAAAACTGACCTTCTTTTGAGCAGATTGAGTTTCTGGAGCATCACATTTGTGGGGTCAATTAAACGCTCAAAATGGCCAGAAAAAGAGAACTTTCATCTGAAACTCGACAGTCTATTCTTGTTCTTAGAAATGAAGGCTATTCCACAAAATTGTTTGGGTGACCCCAAACTTTTGAACGGTAGTGTAAATATAAATAAATATTTGCAGTTTGAACGTTAAATATCTTGTCTTTGCAGTCTATTCAATTGAATATAGGTTGAAAAGGATTTGCAAATCATTGTATTCTGTTTTTTATTTATGATTTACACAATGTGCCAACTTCACTGGTTTTGGGTTTTGTATTTTAAAATACTTATTTATGACTTCCTCTGCTGTGTGGGGCAGCAAAAACAGCATACTATTCTGGAACGTCCAAAACAAATTCTATTAAATTCATGAGGCCAATAGTAAAAATTAATTGTGTGTACGTTTATTCTAATGTGTTCCGAGCTCTTATCTGTAATGAAACTATAACAATGTAAAAGGTTTTATACAAATTACTTTTACTTTGCTGCTTTTAAATGCAGTTAACATCCACAATCATTGCCATTGAAATGCTTCAGTGTGTCGTAACAAAGACAAAAAGTGAAAAACATTTGAACAAAATACAAGTATGGTGCCTCAGGGGGAGAGCAAAATTGAAGGCCCATAATGGAAGCATAATGGGCTTAGTGTCAGAGTCTTGCAGGCGGGCCGAGGGGGGCGATGTCACCCTCTCTTAATTCAAACTAGTATTACAGGCTTTAGGAAGGCACAAAGAGACACGCTCAAGCCACCTAAACAGGCTTTTGCGATACACACGCTGCCTAAGGCCTGGATGTGGATGCAATCCATAAGAATGATATGGTCAGTCTCTTTGTGGGATTGTAGCCCATCATGAGTCACACTCGGGCTGAATACTCAAAAGTTTTCCATTGTTTCTACTCAAGATTTCATTTCAAGGGTTAATTCAGGGAGAAGATGCTGACTCAACAAACGGGACCCAGGCTACTGTTGTGACAGAAGGTTCCAGTGGCGGGTCGTGCGTTTCTCACCTACAGGCATGTGATTTGACCACAATGAAAAAGACTGAAAACATTTCCGGGGGTCTGGGGGACGAAGGCCCCCAGCCAGGTCCAAGCTCCTGGTTTTTCACCAATTTAACATGCTAAAATTAACAAAGACAGCACCATTTGAAGAAAAGATTATAACATCATTAATAGAACATACATAACCCAATGATCCTAATGAATCACTGTATATGGTTCAGTCCCAACAGTATTTCGTCACTAATATTTACATCTTGTGTTCATTTCACATCCACAGGTGTCACATTGATCAGTGTTATTATCTACAGTTTATTTACAGTATTACCACATTACTTCAGTTCACTTCAAACGTTAGCTTTCTCGGAGAGCCCTAACATGAGCCTTCCTTGCAAATTTATTTAACAAAATACCAAATGTAAACATTTCATTCTTTTCGCCAAAATAGGATATCATTTTATGAAAATAATTAAACATGTTTAGTATTGTTTACTCATATTTGAAAATAGGAAATAATACTAATGTGAGGACACTGACATATTGCATGAAACAAGTGTGAAAATATTTACCTTCAAGATTGTTACACCACTGACAATAGTTTCAAGAGACTACATAAGAACTTAATATTACAAAATAGTATTATATGCAAATTCATTTCAAATACATTGTTAACTGGAATCAATAATGCGACTCTTTGAATTTCTGTAATTTCATAATATATTTTCACGTGGCTTTTTGTTTTTAGAAAAACCCATTTATATTTCGCAAAGCAATAATTGGTTAATATTTAAAACAAACATGCGTATTTCGCAAGCAAATATTTTTTAGCTTACCTCATTATTAACAACCCTGTCTGCAACTGAAGTGGGTTGTTTGGGTGGATCTTTCCTCTCGATGTCTCCGGCAGTTGTCGATGTAAACAAAGGATGAAGTCCGTAAGGTTTGCTCACATTCGGTTGACATCCAAAAGTACCAGCTAGTGAAAAGTTAGTTTTCCTTGCTTCAAGTTGTTTCATATGTTTTTGGCGTTTCGCAAGTACTTCCAAAGCCTTGAAACCTCGTGATCCATAGTCAATATTATCATGACACCACGTGCACAAAACCTTTCCGGGACGATCGATTTTCCGCATAAAATCACCGAACAAAGTCGTAACTTCCTTCTTCCCAACAGTATCAGTGATTTCCCTTTCCATCCAGTCCCATCGAAACTTATTTTTGACATGTTTATCAATTTCTTTTACTCGTAAAGCGTCCTTTCTCTCGAGAACCGACATCGTTTACATATGGAAAATGGCGGTAATAACCATTATGAATGATGACCTTATTAACGTCATCATTCATAACAGATGTCCTGATTGGTCACAAGGAACATATCGACCAATCAACTACGGCGTAATATAAACTACGTCTCGAATCTTGATTTAGGGTCGGGAAAAAAAACGGAAAAACGGGAGATAATTTTTTTTTCTTTCCCGAGATTAAAAAAGACGGAATCCCGACTTTAGACGGAAAAATCACATGCCTGCACCTAGGCCTTCAGTAATGTCCGACTTCAATGATTACCTCTCAAGATACCATAATTTATGTCACCACATGACCATTGCTGGAGAAATACTACACAGAAAAACACTTACGCACTACTTTTCATTGAACTACATCAACAGTGTACAAAACGGGCTATTTTCTGGCACATTTAAAAATCAATAAACTCGCATCAGCAATTAAAACACATCTTATGTGGTACTGTCAGAATTAAAATTGCAAAAAAACATATCAAACGTGAAAAAATAAAGAAAGAAAATATTTGAACTCACAATTTGTAGCACCCGTTCGACGCCAGTGGTACTCCTCAGATGATTCGAGTGGAAATGGCGGGCATTTCCCCATTTCATCGCCGGAACAGCTGAGCTAGCTTCCGGGGTTGGCCGACTTCGTCTCACAAGATGTAGTTTCTCTTTAAATATCCCTCCTGAAAATGCCCTTGCAAATATATATCTGCCACCTAATCAACGTTTTGTTCTCCTCCTTTGTGGGTCAACACTTCCTTCTTCCTGCTAAATTGCAACTTGTGATTGGATACTCACTTTGGCATGACAAGTGAGTATCCAATCACAGTCTCGTTAACATCAGGCTACCTAGATAGGCTACTGTCAACAACTTGTGATCTGATCGGCTATGGCAACTGTCTATCAACTGTATGTGTTCTCAAATTCATGCACTAACAGGCTCTGCTGATCTGCATAGCACCGCCGCGGCTCAAACCGGTGAGTATCCAATCACAGGACGCGTAAATGTCACGTTCAACGTGAGGCCAGCTAGAAGGCCTTACTGACATCAACTTATGATCTGATTGGCTATCGCAATGATCTATCAACTGTATGTTCCCGTTCACTTACAGTGCACAGACGCCTGCATTGTTGATTCTGAAGGCAACGGGCAGATTTGGTACAACATGGCAACATAAGCTAGCTGAATTCTGATTGGATAAAAACTAACCATAATATGACATGAAGGGAATATGAATACTTTTAGATATTTACATTAAAAAATTACTTTTATCTTTAATTATGATTATGATTTCTAGTTATGTTAGGCCAGCAGAGAAGTCCTTTCTGGCCCTGACGGCCCACCACTGGAAGGTTCAGAGAAGCACAGGTGGCAGCATGTATGTTAAATAAAGACGTGTCATTACATAACTTAAAGGCCTACTGAAACCCACTACTACCGACCACGCAGTCTGATAGTTTATATATCAATGATGAAATCTTAACATTGCAACACTTGCCAATACGGCCGGGTTAACTTATAAAGTGACATTTTAAATTTGCCGCTAAACTTCCGGTTCGAAACGCCTCTGAGGATGACGTATGCGCGTGACGTAGACCGGCGAACACGGGTATGCCTTCCACATTGAAGCCAATACGAAAAAGCTCTGTTTTCATTTCATAATTCCACAGTATTCTGGACATCTGTGTTCGTGAATCTGTTGCAATCATGTTCATTGCATTATGGAGAAGGAAGCTGAGCAAGCAAAGAAGAAAGTTGTCGGTGTGAAATGGACGTATTTTTCGAACGTAGTCAGCCACAACAGTACACAGCCGGCGCTTCTTTGTTTACATTCCCGAAAGATGCAGTCAAGATGGAAGAACTCGGATAACAGAGACTCTAACCAGGAGGACTTTTGACTTCGATACACAGACGCCTGTAGAGAACTGGGACAACACAGACTCTTACCAGGATTACTTTGATTTGGATGACAAAGACGCAGACGTGCTACTGTGAGTATGCAGCTTTGGCTTCTAAACATTTGATCGCTTGACCGTATGTGCGCAACTTTTTTTTGCGTATGTACGTAACTTTTTTAAAATATATAAGCTTTATGAACCTTGGGTTAGGTGAACGGTCTTTTGGGCTGAGTGATTGTGTGTGTTGATCAGGTGTTTGAATTGTATTGGCGTGTTCTATGGAGCTAGGAGATAGCAGAGGAGCTAGGAGCTAGCATAACAAACACGCAGGTGTTTTTATGCAGGATTAATTTGTGGCATATTAAATATAAGCCTGGTTGTGTTGTGGCTAATAGAGTAAATATATGTCTTGTGTTTATTTACTGTTGTAGTCATTCCCAGCTGAATATCAGGTCACCCCCGGCTCTCACAGCATCTTCCCTATCTGAATAGCTTCAACTCCCCACTAGTCCTTCACTTGCACTTTACTCATCCACAAATCTTTCATCCTCGCTCAAATTAATGGGGAAATTGTCGCTTTCTCGGTCCGAATCTCTCTCACTTCATGCGGCCATCATTGTAAACAATAGGGAACTTTGCGTATATGTTCAACTGACTACGTCACGCTACTTCCGGTAGGGGCAAGCCTTTTTTTATCAGATACCAAAAGTTGCAATCTTTATCGTCGTTGTTCTCTACTAAATCCTTTCAGCAAAAATATGGCAATATCGCGAAGTGATCAAGTATGACACATAGAATAGATCTGCTATCCCCGTTTAAATAAAAAAAATTCATTTCAGTAGGCCTTTAAACACCAAAGACAAATTTTAAATGTGACACATGTTGGCTGGTGCACAGCTCGTGACGCCCATAGCAGACATGTTGAGACTGTGATCTAACACCTCCAATCAAGCAAGATTGACAGTGGAGTTAAACACCAGTGACGGGTTGCGAGGGAACACATGACAGTGTGCAAGAAAGGAGGATTATACTGAGTCTCCTCCTCACCAGTGTTATTGTATCTTCAGCTGGAAGCTGCAGTTAAGAAGTGCAATCCAGATTTAGTGTATTCTCATCTGTCACTCTGTGTGTGCGTGCGTATGTGTGTACGTGTTGTGCTGATCAGAGCGGCTGGACACGGCCAGAGTAGATTTGGACTCACCATGTGCTGGTTATCACTGGACAACATCTGCAGCTGTGTTACGTCAACAGTTTGGATGTACACAATAATAATCAACACCGTGTGGAAATGTATTCAATGAAATCCATTGCCTTATTTTCCTTACAGTTGTTCCAAAGGTAATAACATTTATTTGATTACTGCAAAATTAACCGGTAGAGTTTAGGAAGGTAGCATTAATATTAAGTAGTAAGAAGCAACATCTGTTAAGGGGGGGTAGAGGGGATTGTCGGGTGGGGCGAGATGTTGATTTTAATGGCCTTCAATCTGTTTTGTATAGTTTGACAGTGTTTATTATTGTGATAAAAGCTTACATCTACAGTGCAGGCCAAAAGTTTGGACCCACCTTCTCATTCAATGGGTTTTCTTTATTTTCATGACTATTTACATCAGGGGTCCCCAAACTTTTTGACTCGGGGGCCGCATTGGGTTAAAAAAAATTGGGCCGGGCTGTACACATTATATATATATATATATATATATATATATATATATATATATATATATATATATATATATATACATACATACACTACCGTTCAAAAGTTTGGGGTCACATTGAAATGTCCTTATTTTTGAAGGAAAAGCACTGTACTTTTCAATGAAGATAACTTTAAACTAGTCTTAACTTTAAAGAAATACACTCTATACATTGCTAATGTGGTAAATGACTATTCTAGCTGCAAATGTCTGGTTTTTGGTGCAATGTCTACATAGGTGTATAGAGGCCCATTTCCAGCAACTATCACTCCAGTGTTCTAATGGTACAATGTGTTTGCTCATTGGCTCAGAAGGCTAATTGATGATTAGAAAACCCTTGTGCAATCATGTTCACACATCTGAAAACAGTTTAGCTCGTTACAGAAGCTACAAAACTGACCTTCCTTTGAGCAGATTGAGTTTCTGGAGCATCACATTTGTGGGGTCAATTAAACGCTCAAAATGGCCAGAAAAAGAGAACTTTCATCTGAAACTCGACAGTCTATTCTTGTTCTTAGAATTGAAGGCAATTCCACAAAATTGTTTGGGTGACCCCAAACTTTTGAACGGTAGTATGGGTGGCATGGCGTAGTGGGTAGAGCGGCCTTGCCAGAAACCTGAGGGTTGCAGGTTCGCTCCCCGCCTCTTACCATCCAAAAAAAAAAAATCGCTGCCGTTGTGTCCTTGGGCAGGACACTTCACCCTTGCCCCCGGTGCCGCTCACACCGGAGAATGAATGATGAATGAATGAGTTGTAAAAATGAATGATGGGTTCTCACTTCTCTGTGAAGCGCTTTGAGTGTCTAGAAAAGCGCTATATAAATCTAATCCATTATTATTATATATATATATATATATATATATATATATATATATATATATATATATATATATATATATATATATATATATATATACACATTGTCTTTATATTCCAGTGAGTTAATCCGTTTTGTCATTTAACATTGTCACGTTATCGATGGGAAAATTAATTTTTAGACAATATGATTTGCCTGAGCGGCTAGGAGACACCGAGAGTAACAAGCGGTAGGAAATGGATTAGAAATGAAAGATTTTAAAAAAAAAAAATTTTTTTTAAATTGGGACTTCCCGTGGGCCGGATTTTGGATGCTGAGGGGCCGGATCCGGCCCGCGGGCCGTGGTTTGGGGACCCCTGATTTACATTGTAGATTGTCACTGAAGGCATCAAAACTATGAATGAACACAAGTGGAGTTATGTACTTAACGAAAAAAGGTGAAATAACTGAAAACAAGTTTTATATTCTAGTTTATTCAAAATAGCCACCCTTTGCTTTGATTACTGCTTCGCACACTCTTGGCATTCTCTCGAGGAGCTTCAAGAAGTAGTCACCTGAAATGGTTTTCACTTCACAGGTGTCATAGTTTTGATGCCTTTAGTGACTAGTGACATCAGCTTCACGCTCTCCTTTCCACGCCACTGTCTACGTCTATGCCACCTGGCACTCTCAACGGAGCAGCTCAACCCAACCGTGGCATCTCCACAGCACCTGATGTCGACCCTCCAGCGCTCTACTCTCTGCTAGCCAGACCGGAATGCGTCTCTGGCGACAATAATGCGTACCTTTTTGACTCAGTGTGAGTTATATTTCGAACTCCAAGCACAGACGTTTCGCTCAGAGCGTGCGTGCATTGCTTTTATTATGTCCCATCTCACTGGAAGGGCTGGAGTTTGGGCAACAGCTGAATGGAATCAACAGTCTGCCACCTGCTCTTCCTATGCAGCATTGGCTAAGGCTATGACTCAAGTCTTCCAGCGTAACCCTCTGGCTATGAGGCCGCACATTCTTTGCTAAGTTGCGTCAGGGGCATCGCACCGTTTGTAACTATGCTATTAGGTTTCCTATACTCGTGCCTCAGCCCTTTTTTTCTGGGACTTGCTAATCACGTTAAGATATACATGATCCCTGGAATTACCTAATGATCTTGATGAACTCATAGCGTTAGCCGTCCGCAAAGAGAAGCGGCAACTTGAGAATGGATAGAGCCACGCAACCTGGATGCGTTACTCCCGATGCTTGGCAGTGCACCAGACCTATTGCTTCCACTGGCATATCATCGTCATCACCTGGAGTCGACCCTGATTCTGTTGCAGCTGCCTCCCACACTGCTCTCCAGCCATCTGCTACACTTACGGTTCCTGTGCCCTGTTGCACACCAGCTCACAACCTTAGGACTCTTCTCCTAGGTCTGGACAGTCTTTCTCCCAACAAATTGAAGTGCAAGTAGTCTATATTGAACACTACACCACGGCCCGGTCCTCCTCCTCCCACCATGAGACGATTAGTTCCAGGGTACTTGTCGGGGTGGCGTGTATTCAGGCTTTCATAGATCCCGGTGCCGATGACTATTTCTGGACGCTATTAAGACTCACTCACTAGAGCAGGGGTCTCAAACTCAATTTACCTGGGGGCCACTGGATGCAGAAACTGGGTGAGGCTGGGCCGCAAGAAAAGATTTCTTAAAAAAAATCTAACATGCACTTTTTAATGAATTCACCTTCTTTGAATGGCTTTCCCGCCCTAGCAACCATCTCACTCACCATGTAGCTAGCTTTGACTGCGGCATCGCTCTTTTCGCTTGCTTTCTTGACGAAATCTTGTTGCCTCAGTAGACTGGTTTTAAAATTTGCAACCCGGTTCACTCTCTCATCTCCCTGGTATTTTGCATACTCCTCAGCATGTCTAGTTGTATAATGACGTTTCAAGTTGTATTCCTTGTGCACCGCAACTTTCTCTGTATCAACTACAGAAAAGAGCCACAAGGATTATTCATAAAGTAGATTACTTAGGACACACTAACATACTATTTATTAATTCGGGTTTATTGAAATTACAGGAGCTAGTAAAGTTACAGACATTATGTGTCATGTTTAAGGCTAAAAGTAAAACATTACCAGCAAATTTACAAAAAATGTTTCTCATCACTTCTGAGAATGAAGAGCATAGAAGAAAAGGTCATTTCCAACATCAGTATTCAAGGACAACTTTAAAACAAATGTGCATATCAGTGGTCGGGGTTAAACTATGGAATTCTCTTTACAATAAGATAAAATATTGTAAAAATATATTCCAATTGAAAAAATATATAAAGACAGAACAATAAGATCATATGGACAGCCATAAGTGTTTACATTTTGCTTTATATTTATTATTTTACTTATTTTTTGCCTGGTTTTGTATTTGTTTTGTATCATCCTGTGAGGTGTATATTACTTCTTTTGTTTTTTTTTGTTCGGTTTGTACATCATAAAGTTTTGCACTTCTTGTGTTTTTTTGTTTGTTTTCGTTATATTTGGATGCAATTGTTGGTTTATATGATATCATTAAGTAAGACTATGTATTATGTTGAAGGGGGCAGGAAAATATAAGACTTTTCTTCATCCTGCTCCTTCTCAGGCATTGGTGTGTAAATGTATAATTGAATAATTGAGGTATAATTGTCTATCGATCAAAGATGCACATCAATGAAGGAGATACATAAAAGTGAAATGAAATGAAATGAAATAAGACACGTCGGGGTGCCCCTGTGCTCAACAAAGAAATATTGCATCAAAAATCACCTCTGTCTGGAGCCAACGGGACGGGGGGTATGGGGGGGGGGGGGGGGGGGTGTCTCTCGCCGTGGAGTTTACAGTTACGGTAGCACAATTAGCCCCGAACGGGCTAACATCACCACTAACGTGTTACACGTTTGATTCGCCCAGCGACCCTCTGTCGGAGTATCAGCGCTGGGGTCCAGTGCACCACACTTTTGTATTGTCGCTCGGTCCTTCGGCGGAGTGCTCGTGTTCCCCGCCCGGACTGTTTACAATGGGGGCGGGATCGAGCAGGCGGGCGAGCGAGGGAGCCAGGGAGGGAGGGAGGAAGAGCGTGGGCGGGTGTCGTGGAAAAGCGGCAAAATGTTTCTCTGCTTGCATCACGCAAGTGACGTCAATGCATACTTGCCAACATTGAGACCTTCGTGTGTGGGGGGGTTGAGGTAGGCGGGGTTGGGGGTAGCGGGGGTGTTTTTGTAGCCAGGAAGCATTAGGGCTGCAAAGGATTCTGGGTATTTGTTCTGTTGTGTTCATGTTGTGTTTAGGTGCGGATGTTCTCCCGAAATGTGTTTGTCATTCTTGTTTGGTGTGGGTTCACAGTGTGGCGCATATTTGTAACAGTGTTAAAAAATAAATAAAATAAAATATGACCACCCTCAGTGTGACATGTATGGCAGTTCCTCAAGTATGTCTTGCAATAACTTGCGTGTGTCTGCAGAAGCCTCATACAACATGTGTCTGGGCCGGCACGCTGTCAGTATGGAGAAAAAGATGATGCGACAGTTTCTAGAGGACACTTAAGGCCGTGCCATCACGGCACGCCCTCACCACACCATGATTGGTAGATTCCTTCAGCTCCACACACAACGCTGTCAAGCGCCATTCATTTAAAACTCGCGGGCCGCACTAACATTAAACTTTCATATTAAGGTGGGGGCCGCAAAATAACGCGGGCCGCGTGTTTGAGACCCCTGTACTAGAGAGACTTATAATTGATGCTCCCAAAGAGGTTCAGTCACTTGCTGGGCGTCTTTTGGCGGTAGTTACACACCAGACCGGCTTACTTAACCTGCAGCTTTTGGGTTATTATGAGACAATTCGGTTTTTTTATCATGCCTGCGCAATAAGCTCCTGTTAGGGTTAACATGGCTCAGGCTCCACAATCCCTCTATTTATTGGAGCAAGCAGTCTATCTCCAACTCCAGCAAAATGCCCAATCATTGAGAAAATAGATTTATCTAATGTTCCCCCTAAGTACACTATATTGCTAAAAGTATTTGGCCACCCATCCAAATGATCAGAATCAGGTGTCCTAATCACTTGGCCCGGCCACAGGTGTATAAAATAAAGCACTTAGGCATAGAGACTGTTTCTACAAACATTTGTGAAAGAATGGGACGCTTTTAGGAGCTCAGTGATTTCCAGTGTGGAAATGTCATAGGATGATACCTGTGCAACGTATCTAGTCGTGAAATTTCCTCGCTCCTAAATATTCCAAAGTCAACTGTCGGCTTTATTATAAGAAAATGGAAGAGTTTGGGAACAACAGCAACTCAGCCACCAAGGGGTCGGCCACGTAAACTGACAGAGAGGGGTCAGCGGATGCTGAAGCGCACAGTGCAAAGAGTTGCTACAGAGCTCCAAACTTCATGTGACCTTCCAATTAGCCCACGTACAGTACGCAGAGGGCTTCATGGAATGGGTTCCCATGGCCGAGCAGCTGCATCCAAGCCAAACATCACCAAGTCCAATGCAAAGCGTGGGATGCAGTGGTGTAAAGCACGTCGCCACTGGACTCTATAGTGGAGACGCGTTCTCTGGAGTGATGACTCACGGTTTTCCATCTGGCAATCTGATGGACGAGTCTGGGTTTGGAGGTTGCCAGGAGAATAGTACACTTCGGACTGCATTGTGCCGAGTGTGAAACTTGGTGGAGGCGGTATAGCTCGGTTGGTAGAGCGGCCGTGCCAGCAACTTGAGGGTTGCAGGTTCGATCCCCGCTTCCGCCATCCTAGTCACTGCCGTTGTGTCCTTGGGCAAGACACTTTACCCACCTGCTCCCAGCGCCACCCACACTGGTTTAAATGTAACTTAGATATTGGGTTTCACTATGTAAAGCGCTTTGAGTCACTAGAGAAAAGCGCTATATAAATATAATTCACTTCACTTCACAGGAGGAATTATGATGTGGGGTTGTTTTTCAGGAGTTGGGCTTGGCCCCTTAGTTCCTGTGAAACGAACTTTGAATGCTCCAGGATACCAAAACATTTTGGACAATTCCATGCTCCCAACCTTGTGGGAACAGTTTGGAGCGGGCCCCTTCTTCTTCCAACATGACTGTGCACCAGTGCACAAAGCAAAGTCCATAAAGACCTGGATGACAGTCTGGTGTGGATGAATTTGACTGGCCTGCACAGAGTCCTGACCTGAACCCGATAGAACACCTTTGGGATGATCTAAAACGGAGACTGAGAGCCAGGCCTTCTCGACCAACATCAGTGTGTGACCTCACCCATGCGCTTCTCGAAGAATGGTCGAAAATTCCTATAAACACACTCCGCAACCTTGTGGACAGCCTTCCCAGAAAAGTTGAAGCTGTAATAGCTGCAAAAGGTGGACCGACATCATATTGAACCCTATGGGTTAGGAATGGGATGGCACTTCAAGTTCATATGGGAGTCAAGGCAGGTGGCCAAATACTTTTGGCAATATAGTTTATCATGAGTTACACCAGGTATTTAGCAAAGATAGAGCTCAATCACTCCCCCCTCATCGCCCATATGACTGCGCCATTAAGCTTCTTCCTGATGCATCCTTGCCCAATGCTAAATTATATAATGTGTCAACAACAGGCTCTTAAGGACTACATTCCTTCATCTCTTGCCGCTGGTCTTATCCGTCTCTCCTCAACTCCTGTTCGCCCATGTATTCATTATTACAGTCTTAATGACGTAACTGTAAAGAACAAGTATCCGCTTCTTCTTATGGATTCTGTATTTGCATCTGTTCATTTCACTACCTTTTTTTGACACTGGACGTCCGTAATGCATATAATTTGGTCAGGATTAACGAGGGGGACGAATGGAAGACCGCATTTAATACTCCATTAGGTCATTTGGAATATTTAGTGATTCCCTTTGGTCTCCCTAATGCCCCCGCAATGATGTGCTCAGAGACATGATAAATTGTTTTTGTTTTGTATACCTGGATGACATTCTGATTTTTTCCAGAAACCCTTGCGAACACGTCCAACATGTCCAGTTAGTACTACAGCGTCTTATGGACAACCGCTTATTCGTCAAAGCCGAGAAATGAGAGTTCCACTCTTCCTCGGTTTCTTTTTTGGGGTTCATAGTGGAGAAGTGCCAGATGAGACTGATCCTGCCAAGATCCAGGCAGTGGTCGACTGGCTTTCTGCTACATCAAGAAAGCATTTGCAGAGGTTTTTAGGCTTTGCTAACTTCTACAGGCAATTCATTCGCGACTTTAGTGTCAAAGCTCGACCTCTGACAAGGCTCACATCTACTAAGGTCCCTTTTGTATGGATCCCAGAGGCTGAGCGTGCTTGTTCACACCTTAAAGGCCTACTGAAACCCACTACTACCGACCACGCAGTCTGATAGTTTATATATCAATGATGAAATCTTAACATTGCAACACATGCCAATACAGCCGGGTTAGTTTACTAAAGTTTCAATTTTAAATTTCCCGCAAAATATCTGCTGAAAACGTCTTGGTATGATGACGCTGCGGATGTGACGTCATGAGTTAGACAGGACATTTTAGTTCAGCACCGTGGCCAGCTTAAAGTTGTCAGTTTTCATCGCAAAATTCCACATGATTCTGGACATCTGTGTTGGCGAATCTGTTGCAATTTGTTCATTGCATTATGGAGAAAGAAGCCGAGCAAGCAAAGAAGAAAGTTGTCGGTGCGAAGCGGAGTATTTTGCAAGGGAAGTCAGCAACACAACACAGCCGGTGTTTCATTGTTTACATTCCCGAAAGATGCAGTCAAGATCGAAGAACTCGGACAACAGAGACTCTTACCAGGAGGACTTTGACTTCGATACACAGACGCCTGTAGAGAACTGGGACAACAAAGACTCTTACCAGGATTACTTTGATTTGGATACACAGACGCAAACGTGGTACCGTGAGTATGCAGCTGCGCTTCCAAACATTTGATCGCTTGCCCGTACGTGCGTGTCACGTACGTAACTTTGGGTAAATATATAAGCTTTATGAACCTTGGGTTAGGTGAACGGTCCTTTGGGCTGAGTGATTGTGTGTGTTGTGCAGGTGTTTGAATTGTATTGGCGGGTTATATGGACGGGAGCTAGGAGCTAGAAGCTAGCATAACAAACACCTAGGTGTTTGTTATGCGGGATTAATTTGTGGCATATTAAATATAAGCCTGGTTGTGTTGTGGCTAATAGAGTATATATATGTCTTGTGTTTATTTACTGTTGTAGTCATTCCCAGCTGAATATCAGGTCCCACCCGCCTCTCACAGCATCTTCCCTATCTGAATCGCTTCCACTCCCCACTAGTCCTTCACTTGCACTTTCCTTATCCACAAATCTTTCATCCTCGCTCAAATTAATGGGGAAATCGTCGCTTTCTCGGTCCGAATCGCTCTCACTTCTGGCCGCCATCACTGTAAACAATAGGGAACTTTGCGGAAATGTTCAACTGACTACGTCACGCTACTTCCGGTAGGGGCAAGGCTTTTTTTTGTCATATACCAAAAGTTGCGATCTTTATTGTCGTTTTTCTCTACTAAATCCTTTCAGCAAAAATATGGCAATATCGCGAAATGATCAAGTATGACACATAGAATAGATCTGCTATCCCTGTTTAAATAAAAACATTTCATTTCAGTAGGCCTTTAAAAGTTTACTACTAATGTGCCTGTTCTTATACATCCTAAACCTGCTCTCTGTTGAGGTGGACAAATCAGATTCAGAAGTGGGAGCTCTCCAGTCGCCAAAAGCTCCACATGCGTTCTTCGTGAGTCGGCACACACCTGCAGAGGGTAGCTATGATGTGGGAAACAGGAACCTACTGGCCATTGTTCCGGCGCTGCAGGAGTGGAGGCATTGGCTGGAGGGCGCACCTCTTTCGTTCCACGGACCACAATAACCTGACCTACGTAAGATCTGCTCTAAGACTCAATTCTGGTGAAACACGTTGGTTCCTGTTCCTGACCCCTTTTGATTTCACTGTCACTGACAGACGTGGATCCCGCAATGTTAAGCCTGACGCCCTTTCCAGGCTCCCCAATGATGACTCAGTTCCAGAACCTGTGGCCCGGGTGGTGGGGGCTCTCCAGTGAGAGGTGGAGAGAAGGGTGTCGGATGCTGCTGCAGGGACACAGATACCTAAAGAGTGGCAAGTTCTCCCATCTCAACTGAGGTTGGAGGTTCTGCAGGGTGGCCATGAATCCAGAATAGCTTACCACCCAGGAATCAGATGTACGCAGTTTGTCATATCCCAAAGATTCTTGTGGCCTTCGATGACTGCTGACGCCAACCACGCTGGTTTAAATGTAACTTAAATTATGTAGATAATGGGTTTCAGTATGTGAAGTGCTTTGAGTCTCCAGAGAAAAGCGCTAAATAAATATAATTCCCTTCACCTCTGTCACCGGCGTTTTTTGTTGTGCTTTTTTGCCACTCTTTTAAGTAAATATCTAGTTGTTGTATTTTTCATCTCAGTCTCTGCTTTGGGGTTGTACGCCTGGCTAACCGCCAATCGTAACGCCAAA
Source organism: Entelurus aequoreus (assembly GCF_033978785.1). NCBI lineage: Eukaryota > Metazoa > Chordata > Actinopteri > Syngnathiformes > Syngnathidae > Entelurus > Entelurus aequoreus. The sequence goes on from NC_084757.1 coordinate 29,412,013, forward strand.
TACTGTCTAGTAAGTTGCAAGGGTCATCAGCCATTTTGGTTTTTAGGTCCCATTTATGGGGGGCTTTAGGGGAGTTACAATTGTGTTTGTTTTTTGTATAATATTCTAAAAAGGGATGTGTTTATTTTGTCTTAAAAACGTGTCGTGGGCCAATTAAAAAAAAAAAAAGGCCGCACTTTAGACACACCTGTTCTAAGACATAGGCAGAGGAAGTAGTTCTTTACCACATCAAAAACTGTAAGTTCATCACTGGGTGATAAAATTTTAACAAGAAATGGGCAACAAATTGTCTTAGTATCTTCTTTGAAATATTTAGGATTTTTAATTGATGACCACTTGAGTTTTAAGGAGCACATTCACTATGTTGTAATAAAACTGAAACTTTTACTGGGATTTTATTATAGAAACAAGTCTTGCTTTTCTTTACTGTAAAACAGAAATTGGTGGGAACAACCTTTTTACCTGTTATTGACTATGGAGATGTGTTGTACATGAATGCTACTGCTGGTTGTCTCCACAAGCTGGATAGTGTGTACCACGGTGCACTGAGATTCATCACCAACTGCGCTCCCCTTACTCACCATTGTGTGTTATACTCAATGGTTAACTGGACATCTTTATGTGCTCGACGCCTCAATCATTGGTATGTGTTCATCTACAAAACCATTCTGGGTATCACTCCATCTTATCTATCTTGTCTTTTAACAAAGAAACAAGGAAGTCACAATCTTCGTTCAATGAATGTTCTGCAATTTGTCGTCCCCAAAGTAAGAACTGAACTGGGCAAGAAAGCATTTAGGTTTTCAGCACCGAAGGCTTGGAATAACCTACAATCGAATCTTCAACTTCAAACCCGTGTTACATTAAATTAGTTTAAAGCAGTGGTTCTTAACCTTGTTGGAGGTACCGAACCCCACCAGTTTCATATGCACATTCACCGAACCTTTCTTTAAAGGCCTACTGAAACCCACTACTACCGACCACGCAGTCTGATAGTTTATATATCAATGATGAAATCTTAACATTGCAACACATGCCAATACGGCCGGGTTAACTTATAAAGTGCAATTTTAAATTTCCCGCCACACTTCCGGTTGAAAAAGCCTTCGAAGGATGACGTATGCGCGTGACGTAGCCCGAGGAACAGAGGTATGCCTTCTCCATTGAATACAATACAAAAAAGCTCTGTTTTCATTTCATAATTCCACAGTATTCTGGACATCTGTTTTGGTGAATCTTTTGCAATTTGTTTAATGAACAATGGAGGCTGCAAAGAAGAACGTTGTAGGTGGCTGTAGCAACACAAGGACCACTTACTCGGATAGCAGACGCCTAGCCGATGCTAGCAGACGCCTAGCCGATGCTAGCAGACGCCTAGCCGATGCTAGCAGACCCACCGCACGGATGATCTGGTGAAGTCCTTCGTCGCGCCGTCAATCGCTGGAACGCAGGTGAGCACGGGTGTTGCTGAGCAAAGCAGATGAGGGCTGGCTGGCGTAGGTGGAGCGCTAATGTTTTTATCATAGCTCTGTGAGCTCCGGTTGCTAAGTTAGCCTTAGCGTCGTTAGCAACAGCATTGTTAAGCTTTGCCAGGCTGAGATCTATTAACCGTGTAGTTACATGTACATGGTTTAATAGTATTGTCGATCTTCTGTCTATCCTTCCAGTCAGGGATTTATTTATTTTGTTTCTATCTGCATTTGAGAAAGATGCTATCACGTTAGCTCATGCTAAAGATGCTAAAGAGCTTCGTCGATGTATTGTCGTGGAGATAAAAGGCACTGTAATGTCCATTTCGCGTTCTCGACTCTCATTTTCAAGAGGATATAGTATCCGAGGTGGTTTAAAATACAAATCCGTGATCCACAATAGAAAAAGGAGAGCGTGTGGAATCCAATGAGCCAGCTTGTACCTAAGTTACGGTCAGAGCGAAAAAAAATATGTATTTCACTGCATTCTAGTCCGTCACTCTAACGTTCCTCGTCCACGAATCTTTCATCCTCGCTCAAATTAATGGGGTAATCGTCACGTTCACGGTCCGAATAGCTTTAGCTGCGTTGAAAACAATAGGAAAATATGAGGGAGTGAACAACTGACAACGTCACGCTACTTCCGGTAGGGGGAAGGTTTTTTTTTTATCAGAGACCAAAAGTTGCAAACTTTATCGACGTTGTTCTATACTAAATCCTTTCAGCAAAAATATGGCAATATCGCAAAATGATCAAGTATGACACATAGAATGGATCTGCTATCCACGTTTAAATAAAAAATATTAATTTCAGAATGCCTTTAATGAAACATAAAATATTTTAGTTTTTTTGGTTCAAATTCAAGACAAAGTTATATGTTTTTTTTACTAGTGCACAAAACGAACCGTGCACGAACATCACCTTGTTCAAAGAACAAAACCAACACAGTGCATGAACTCACAACAAATTACACACTTGCAAATCCGATGGAAAATTAGAGGGAACATTATTTGGGGGTATCCATAATACTAAGCCTTAGACTTCCTTTTTATTGTCATTCAAATGTTAACTTTACAGTACAGATACGCCGATAGGGAGAAGTTTTTATTTACACGATTGATTGATTGAATGAAACTTGTATTAGTAGATTGCACAGTACAGTACATATTCCGTAAAATTGACCACTAAATATTAACACCCGAATAAGTTTTTCAACTTGTTTAATTAAGTCGGGGTCCACGTTAATCAATTAATGAGTCTGGTGTGTCTTGACCGCTGCGGTGGAGGCTCTGCCAAACCCCTGAGGCCGACTCACCGAACCCCTAGGGTTCGATCGAACCCAGGTTAAGAACCACTGGTTTAAAGCTTCTGTGAAAGGATTGCAGTCTAACTTGTCTGTATGCACATGTGTTATGTGAGCAAGTTTTAATGTTGTAAATTTGATGTTTTATGTGTTGTTCACTGTTTTTAATGTAACCTTGCTGCTGCCCTCTTGGCCAGGTCTCCCTTGGAAAAGAGATCTTTGATCTCAATGGGATTTTACCTGGTTAAATAAAGGCTAAAAAAAAAAAAAAAAAGGATTGAGAGTGGTCCTATGTACCGTAATTTCCGGACTATAAGCCGCTACTTTTTCCCCTCGTTCTGGTCCCTGCGGCTTATACAACGGTGCGGCTTATATACGGCCTGTTCTTCTCCGACACCGACGAAGAGGATTTCGGTGGTTTTAGTACGCAGGAGGAAGACGATGACACAATGATTAAAGACTGACTTTTCATATACCGGTAGGCTGGTTATTTTGATAACGTACAGGCGAGCACTTTGTATTACTTTGCACCGTTGTATTATTTGTACTCTGCACGAATGCTGTTCGCCATGTCAAAGCTGTGAAAGTTTGATTGAATGATTGAAAGATTTATTGTTAATAAATGGGACGCTTTGCGTTCCCAAACAGTCATCTCTGTCCCGACAATCCCCTCCGTGGTAGCAGGAACCCCTATATACTACGGTAATTACACATCAAAACCCTGCGGCTTATAGTCGGGTGCGGCTTATATATGGAGCAATCTGTATTTTCCCCTAAATTTAGCTGGTGCGGCTTATAGTCAGGTGCGGCTTATAGTCCGGAAATTACGGTAACTTAGCCATCAAGTCTCATACAAAAGGTTTATAGTATGCCAGTAAATTATATATATATTTTTAATTCTGGGTAACATGGAGTAACTACATTTCTAAATTGTGTCTTGAGCTGAACAAGATCGTGATTTATTCGTTAAAATAATCGAGATTACAAATGAGTGGGTGAACTCCATTTTTAAGAATTTAATGGTGATGAAATACAGACAATTAAAGCATTCTTTAGAATATAGGTAAATCATAGTCATCATATCTGCAAAAACAGCTTTGTATAGTTTTGTATAAGATGTGAGTCTTTTGCCCCCTCCAATGACTTAAATAGAATACAAAATCTATATTGGATCCAGGATCATGTCAGTCAACTCTTGAGGTCAAAGTAGGTCAAAATAGATTGTTTAAAATGAAGAAAAAATACAGCAAAGTCAACTAACCTGCAGAGCTTGTACAGTTTCTCTCCGGAGGACGAAAGGGATGCTGGGAAGTTTGGGGGTGATAAGACAATACATGGGGAGGACTAAGCATCCTGAAGTTGGGGCAAGGTATGTTGTGGGTGCTCTAGCCTTTAGGAGAAGTGTACTGGCGCAGGAGAGAAGAGATGGCGGCGGAATCGGTGACTTCCTCTGGAAGTGAGCCCTCAAGGTCTTTGATGGATGGGTCTGCCCCTGCGTTCAGAAGCAGCTCAACGATGTCGCCGAACTCACACGCCGATGCTACATGAAAAAGAAAGGTCGAACAACGTTTAATCGTATGTTTGTTAGCAGCATTACAATGAACAAAGGTGTTCCACAGGGCAGTATGCTAGGTCTCTTGCTGTTAGCACTGCTAACACTTGACTGGACTTATTTGTGCCTGTTTGTCCATCTGTTTGTTAGTAGCAGGCTACTTCCTGGTTCATGCAGGATGACCAACAGACAGGGGTGGAACAAAGTGTACCTTCGGTACTATAAAGTCCGCCTGTGTGGGATAGATATTTCTGGCTCCATCCTTTATAATAGAGATGTGATGTACAAACCCCGTTTCCATATGAGTTGGGAAATTGTGTTAGATGTAAATATAAACGGAATACAATGATTTGCAAATCCTTTTCAACCCATATTCAATTGAATGCACTTCAAAGACAAGATATTTGATGTTCAAACTCATAAACTTTTTTTTTTTTTGCAAATAATAATTAACTTAGAATTTCATGGCTGCAACACATGCCAAAGTAGTTGGGAAAGGGCATGTTCACCACTGTGTTACATGGCCTTTCCTTTTAACAACACTCACTAAACGTTTGGGAACTGAGGAGACACATTTTTTAAGCTTCTCAGGTGGAATTATTTCCCATTCTTGCTTGATGTACAGCTTAAGTTGTTCAACAGTCCGGGGGTCTCCGTTGTGGTATTTTAGGCTTCATAATGCGCCACACATTTTCAATGGGAGACAGGTCTGGACTACAGGCAGGCCAGTCTAGTACCCGCACTCTTTTACTATGAAGCCACGTTGATGTAACACGTTGGCATTGTCTTGCTGAAATAAGCAGGGGCGTCCATGGTAACATTGCTTGGATGGCAACATATGTTGCTCCAAAACCTGTATGTACCTTTCAGCATTAATGGCGCCTTCACAGATGTGTAAGTTACCCATGTCTTGGGCACTAATACACCCCCATACCATCACAGATGCTGGCTTTTCAACTTTGCGCCTAGAACAATCCGGATGGTTCTTTTCCTCTTTGGTCCGGAGGACACGACGTCCACAGTTTCCAAAAACAATTTGAAATGTGGACTCGTCAGACCACAGAACACTTTTCCACTTTGTATCAGTCCATCTTAGATGAGCTTAGGCCCAACGAAGCCGACAACGTTTCTGGGTGTTGTTGATAAACGGTTTTCGCCTTGTATAGGAGAGTTTTAACTTGCACGTACAGATGTAGTGACCAACTGTAGTTACTGACAGTGGGTTTCTGAAGTGTTCCTGAGCCCATGTGGTGATATCCTTTACACACTGATGTCGCTTGTTGATGCAGTACAGCCTGAGGGATCGAAGGTCACGGCTTAGCTGCTTACGTGCAGCGATTTCTCCAGATTCTCTGAACCCTTTGATGATATTACGGAGCGTAGATGGTGAAACCCCTAAATTCCTTGCAAAGCAGGTTGAGAAACATTTTTCTTAAACTGTTCAACAATTTGCTCACGCATTTGTTGACAAAGTGGTGACCCTCGCCCCATCCTTGTTTGTGAATGACTGAGCATTACATGGAATCTACTTTTATACCCAATCATGGCACCCACCTGTTCCCAATTTGCCTGTTCAACTGTGGGATGTTCCAAATAAGTGTTTGATGAGCTTTCCTCAACTTTATCAGTATTTATTGCCACCTTTCTCAACTTCTTTGTCACGTGTTGTTGGCATCAAATTCTAAAGTTAATGATTATTTGCACAAAAAAAAAAGTTTATCAGTTTGAACATCAAATATGTTGTCTTTGTAGCATATTAAACTGAATATGGGTTGAAAATGATTTACAAATCGTTGTATTCCGTTTATATTTACATCTAACACAATTTCCCAACTCATATGGAAACGGGGTTTGTAATACAAAACCCAAAACCAGTGAAGTTGGCATGTTGTGTAAATCGTAAATAAAAACAGAATACAATGATTTGCAAATCCTTTTCAACCTATATTCAATTGAATGGACTGCAAAGACAAAATACTTAACGTTCGAACCGGTAAACTTTGTTATTTTTTGCAAATATTAGCTCATTTGGAATTTGACGCCTGCAACATGTTTCAAAAAACTGGCACAAGTATCTAAAAAGACTGAGAAAGTTGAGGAATGCTCATTAAACAATTATTTGGAACATCCCACAGCTGAACAGGCTAATTGGGAACAGGTGGGTGCCATGATTGGGTATAAAAGCAGCTTACATGAAATGCTCAGTCATTCACAAACAAGGATGGGGCGAGGGTCACCACTTTGTGAACAAATGTATGAGCAACAGTTTGAGAACAACATTTCTGAACAAACTCTTGCAAGGAATTTAGGGATTTCACTATCTACGGGCCGTAATATCATCAAAATGTTTAGAGAATCTGGAGAAATCACTGCACGTAAGCGGCAATGCCCGTGACCTTGGATCTCTCAGGCGGTACTGCATCAAAAGGCGACATCATTGTATAAAGGATATCACCACATGGCCTCAGGAACACTTCAGAAAACCACTGTCAGTAACTACAGTTCGTCGCTACATCTGCAAGTGCAAGTTAACAAGTAAAAACTCTACTATGAGAGCGAAAGCCATTTATCAACAACACCCACAAACGCCGCCGGCTACGCTGGCCCCGAGCTCATCCAAGATGGACTAATGGAAAGTGGAAAAGTGGTCTGACGAGTCCACATTTCAAAGTGTCTTTGGAAACTGTGGACGTTGTGTCCTCTGGACCAAAGAGGAAAAGAACCATCCGGATTGTTATAGGCACAAAGTTCACAAGCCAGCATCTGTGATGGTATGGGGGTGTATTAGTGCCCAAGGCATGGGTAACTTACACATCTGTGAAGGCACCATTAATGCTGAAAGGTACATACAGGTTTTGGAACAAAATATGTTGCCATCCAAGCAACGTCTTTTTCATGGACGCCCCTGCTTATTTCAGCAAGACAATGCCAATCTACATTCTGCACTTGTTACAACAGCGTGGCTTCGTAGTAAAAGACTGCGGGTACTAGACTGGCCTGCCTGTAGTCCAGACCTGTCTCCCATTGAAAATGTGTGGCGCAATATGAAGCGTAAAATACCACAACGGAGACCCCGGACTGTTGAACAACTTAAAGGCCTACTGAAATGAATTTCTTTTATTCAAACGGCGATAGCAGATCCATTCTATGTGTCATACTTGATAATTTCGCGATATTGCCATATTTTTGCTGAAAGGATTTAGTAGAGAACATTGACGATAAAGTTCGCAACTTTTGGTCGCTGATAAAAAAAGCCTTGCCTGTACCGGAAGTAGCGTGACGTCAAAGGTTGAAAGGCTCCTCACATTTCCCCATTGTTTTCAATGCAGCGAGAGCGATTCGGACCGAGAAAGCGACGATTACCCCATTAATTTGAGCCAGGATGAAAGATTCGTGGATGAGGAACGTGAGAGTGAAGGACTAGAGTGCAGTGCAGGACGCATCTTTTTTCGCTCTGACCGTAACTTAGGTACAAGCTGGCTCATTGGATTCGACACTCTTTCCTTTTTCTATTGTGGATCACGGATTTGTATTTTAAACCACCTCGGATACTATATCCTCTTGAAAATGAGAGTCGAGAACGCGAAATGGACATTCACAGTGACTTTTATCTCCACGACAATACATCGGCGAAACACTTTAGCTACGGAGATAGCATCGTGATAGCATCGTGCTTAACTGCATATAGAAACAAAATAAATAAGCCCCTGACTGGAAGGATAGACAGAAAATCAACAATACTATTAAACCATGGACATGTAAATACACGGTTAATGCTTTCCAGCTTGGCGAAGCTTAACAATGCTGTTGCTAACGACGCCATTGAAGCTAACTTAGCAACGGGACCTCACAGAGCTATGCTAAAAACATTAGCTTTCCACCTACGCCAGCCAGCCCTCATCTGCTCATCAACACCCGTGCTCACCTACGTTCCAGCGATTGACCGTGCGACGAAGGACTTCACCCGCGCGTCTGCTATCCAAGTCAAAGTCCTCCTGGTTGTGTTGCTAGAGCCAGCCGCTAATACGCCGATCCCACCTACAACTTTCTTCTTTGCAGTCTTCCTTGTTCATTAAACAAATTGCAAAAGATTCACCAACACAGATGTCCAGAATACTGTGGAATTTTGAGATGAAAACAGAGCTTTTTGTATTGGATTCAATGTGTCCGCATACTTCCGTTTCAACGATTGACGTCACGCGCATACGTCATCATATATAGACGTTTTCAACCGGAAGTTTAGCGGGAAATTTAAAATTGCACTTTATAAGTTAACCCGGCCGTATTGGCATGTGTTGCAATGTTAAGATTTCATCATTGATATATAAACTATCAGACTGCGTGGTCGGTAGTAGTGGGTTTCAGTAGGCCTTTAAGCTGTACATCAAGCAAGAATGGGACATAATTCCACCTGCAAAGCTTCAAAAATTGGTCTCCTCAGTTCCCAATCGTTTACTGAGTGTTGTTAAAATGAAAGGCCATGTAACACAGTGGTAAAAATGCCCCTGTGCCCACTTTTTTGCAATGTGTTGCTGCCAATAAATTCTAAGTTAATGATTATTCGGCAAAAAAATTACGTTTCTAAGTTCGAACATTAAATATCTTGTCTTTGCAGTCTATTCAATTGAATACAAGTTAAAAAAGGATTTGTAAATAATTGTATTCTGTTTTTATTTACGATTTACACAACATGCCAACGTCATTGGTTTTGGGTTTTGTACATACAGCATTGTACAGCTTAGTTGAAACTTGGCTCATTAGTGTCTGCTACTTTAATTCACATGTGCTTGTACAGTTCATGAAAATCCCATCTGCAGGCCTGCTGCCATTCTCCTCTCGGACCTCTGCTTCTCTCCAACACTTCATGTCTGCCCCCGTGGCAATTTGTGCCCCCACTAAAAGGGTCTTCTCTCATCCTCTAAAGCAGTAGGGGGAGGACGGGGAGGCTTGCACCTTCTTAACCTAGTTAGTGGATCTCTGTGTTGTCGATGCACCTCTCGCTCACAGTGGTATCTCGCCGGCCCCCTCCTCTTGCGCTCGCCTTGTGAGTGCTCCTCTCTGTCGGCGTCCATCACTTGCTGCTTTTAAACTACGTGCTCTACCACAATCGCTGATGTCAGCAGCAGCAGTGATTGACAGCCATGCCTCTTAACCTGCAGGATGGCGGGCAGTGTATGCTAGATGTGATGATACATCTGAAATTCATGCGCGTTCCTGTGCTCAAGTCAGGTGTAGAGTGTTTTAGCCATGGCGGCGCGTGCTGCACGTGGCCGGCGTCTCGCCCAAGCCTGGACACTAGGAAAAAAAAAAAGTGGGCGGCCCTCAAGGGAGCCATAGAGGAGGAGAACAATTTATGGTGAGCAGTAAACCCTCAATTAATCACTTGCCAGCCGCCGTGGCCCTGTGCAAAGAGTGCTGGAAATGAATTTTCATTCTCTGCTATTTGTCTCTCCCGAGTTCATTGCTTATGTTTATTAGTCATCTTTTATGCGCCACCTTCCTCTGTTTGTCGGTGCATGTGCCAGGGAGTGACGCAACCTGTTTAACACTTCTACCAAACTGCTGAGAAGGGAGTGTGGTGGGACAGATGGTGCAGCCACACACACACAGGTTGAGAAGGACAAGGGAACCGCCCCTCAGGGACGGTGTGTTGGGGCACGAGAGGGTCAGCGGGAGTCTGAGGACCACTGATGATTTCCTCGGGGAGGCCTGGCGATTATTACCAGACCTACACTCTCATAGAGAACAAAAACAGCAAGGAATCCACACATGCATATACACAAACATACCAGGACAGGCACCCCATAGAAAGCAATGGGAAGGTCTCAGGGTGGACAACACGTACGGGAAGGAGCAATCAAAACATGAATGCATTAAAAAGTTGTCAACTAAAGGAGACACTTACAAATAGAAAGTAGCCTTCTTACCATAATGTAGCGCCGTTTGTCCTTCATTATCCTGTGAAAGGCAAAGACAATGTTCAACAGACTTACGAGCGAGGAATAAATCAGCAGTGAAGATGATAGAAATATTTGCAGCCAGAGATTTCAATTCACCTGTTAGCATACCAATTAGTCACTACTTGTTGGCTGTGAACGGCTTTGTTTTCATTGGCCCATGGGGAGATTATGACCAAATGAGGTATTGATTTGGGACACATGTGACTCAAACATGATCATGATCTGTCAGCCTGTTTTGATTGCTTTTTAAAATACAGTTCATTTATGTAGGGATCCTATGGATCGACTAAATTCCCTTGATCAGCAATGTAAAAATGAACATTTATTAAAAAATTTTTTTTAATATTTTAAATTCCAGAATCTCTCTCTGAATGTTTTGAAATTCTATTTTGATATCAGATTCATATTAAGCAGTATAATGCTGCCTGAATGGATTGGCCCTAATGTAATCATGATGATGACACGTTCTAGCTATGTCCTGCGAATTTGACGACGACAAACATCCTAAACTCAATGTCGTGTCTTTGCCCGTGAGATATAGCAATACATGCTACAGTGATTAAATCGATACAATTTATTTTTACAAAATCGTTTTTGTTGTCGCTTACAAACTCAGGAAATATGTCCCAGGACATACACTACCGTTCAAAAGTTTGGGGTCACCCAAATAATTTTGTGGAATAGCCTTCATTTGTAAGAACAAGAATAGACTGTCGAATTTCAGATGAAAGTTCTCTTTTTCTGGCCATTTTGAGCGTTTAATTGACCCCACAAATGTGATGCTCCAGAAACTCAATCTGCTCAAAGGAAGGTCAGTTTTGTAGCTTCTGTAACGAGCTAAACTGTTTTCAGATGTGTGAACATGATTGCACAAGGGTTTTCTAATCATCAATTAGCCTTCTGAGCCAATGAGCAAACACATTGTACCATTAGAACACTGGAGTGATAGTTGCTGGAAATGGGCCTCTATACACCTATGTAGATATTGCACCAAAAACCAGACATTTGCAGCTAGAAAAGTCATTTACCACATTAGCAATGTATAGAGTGTATTTCTTTAAAGTTAAGACTAGTTTAAAGTTATCTTCATTGAAAAGTACAGTGCTTTTCCTTAAAAAATAAGGACATTTCAATGTGACCCCAAACTTTTTAACGGTAGTGTAGGAGAACTGGCAAAAACCAAAAGGGTCAGAGAATAGTTGTTTTTGCATATGTTAAGTTATGTTGTTGCAACATCGGACTTTATTTTTCTCAAAATATTTTATGCGATAAAAAGACATGAGTAAACAATGCAAGTATTTGATAATGTTACACCGCTATACTGTGTTTTTGTCTGATTATAATTGTGATGAAAAATGGAAAAACTACTTAGTATTAAATGATTAATGATGCGTGTATTGTACTATTGCCCCAAACTTATGCAAAGCAGCAAAACAACAGAAGTGTAGATGGAGCCGTGACACAGTAAAACGTAAATTAAATCAACAATAAATTGAGTAATCATTTTGAGAAAATAACGCAACCAGAATTAACGCATATGTCAGCATCACAACTAGTAACCTTTGTAACCCATTTTAAAATTCTTATATTATCATTTACATGCCAAATAATATATAGTGATATACAGTACAGGCCAAAAGTTTGGACACACTTTCTCATTCAATGCATTTTCTTTATTTTCATGACTTATTGTAGATTGTCACTGAAGGCATCACAACTATAAATGAACACATGTGGAGTTATGTACTAAGGTGAAATAACTGCAAAGATGTTTTATATTCTAGTTTCTTCAACATAGCCACCCTTTGCTCTGATTACTTTTTCGCACACTCTTGGCATTCTCTCGATGAGCTTCAAGAGTTAGTCATCTGAATGGGTTTTCACTTCACAGGTGTCATAGTTTTGATGCCTTCAGTGACAATCTACAATGTAAATAATCATGAAAATAAAGAAAACACATTGAAATGAGAAGGTGTGTCCAAACTTTTGGCCTGTACTGTATATATTTGGTTTGTAAGAAACTTCAATATACACTACCGTTCAAAAGTTTGGGGTCACATTGAAATGTCCTTATTTTTGAAGGAAAAGCACTGTACTTTTCAATGAAGATAACTTTAAACTAGTCTTAACTTTAAAGAAATACACTCTATACATTGCTAATGTGGTAAATGACCATTCTAGCTGCAAATGTCTGGTTTTTGGTGCAATATCTACATAGATTTATAGAGGCCCATTTCCAGCAA
>NC_084757.1:29429539-29664539 GCF_033978785.1 Entelurus aequoreus
ACACGACACAGAACAATCCAAAAGTAGTGGGAAAAAAAAGAATATTATCAACAACAGTATCAATATTAGTTACAATTTCAACATAGCAGTGATTAAAATCCCTCATTGACATTATCATTAAACATTTATAAAAATAAAAATAAATTAACAATAGTGTCACAGTGGCTTACACTTGCATCGCATCTCATAAGCTTGACAAAACACTGTGTCCAATATTTTCACAAACATAAAATAAGTAATTTTTTTGGTTAATTTAATAGTTAAAACAAATTTACATTATTGCAATCAGTTGATAAAACATTGTCCTTTACAATTATAAAAGCTTTTTACAAAAATCTACTACTCTGCTTGCATGTCAGCAGACTGGGGTAGATCCTGCTGAAATCCTATGTATTGAATGAATAGAGAATCCTTTTGAATCGGGAAAAAAAATCGTTTTTGAATCGAGAATCGTGTTGAATTGAAAAATAAAAACGATTTTGAATCGAATAGTGACCCCAAGAATCGATATTGAATCGAATCGTGGGCCACCCAAAGATTCACAGCCCTAATATATATATATATATATATATATATATATATATATATATATATATATATATATATATATATATATATATATATATATATATATATATATACAGTAATTTCCGGACTATAAGCCGCTACTTTTTCCCCTCGTTCTGGTCCCTGCGGCTTATACAAGGGTGCGGCTTATTTACGGCCTGTTCTTCTCCGACACCGACAAAGAGGATTTCGGTGGTTTTAGTACGCAGGAGGAAGACGATGACACAATGATTAAAGACTGACTTTTCATATACCGGTAGGCTGGTTATTTTGATAACGTAAAGGCGAGCGAGCACTTTGTATTACTTTGCACCGTTGTATTATTTGTACTCTGCACGAATGCTGTTCGCCATGTCAAAGATGTGAAAGTTTGATTGAATGATTGAAAGATTTATTATTAATAAATGGGACGCTTTGCGTTCCCAAACAGTCATCTCTGTCCCGACAATCCCCTCCGTGGTAGCAGGAACCCCTATATACTACGGTAATTACACATCAAAACCCTGCGGCTTATAGTCGGGTGCGGCTTATATATGGAGCAATCTGTATTTTCCCCTAAATTTAGCTGGTGCGGCTTATAGTCAGGTGCGGCTTATAGTCCGGAAATTACGGTATATATATATATACATACATATATATATATACATATATATATATCCGTATATATATATCCGTATATATATATATATATATATATATATATATATATATATATATATATATATATATATATATATATATATATATATATATATATATATATATATATATATATATATATATATATATAAACTATGAAAAAAACTGCGACTTATAGTCCGAAAAATACGGTATGTATGTAAAATGCTGTGTATTGATGTCCAAGACAAATTTCTACTTGGAGACAATAAAGCTAAATATTATTATTATTATTATAGCATCGGTCTGTCACCAGTCCCCTTTAACAAAGACAAACAATCAGGAAAAAAGTCCTGTCCTGTGCCTGGCTGAGCAAAAGGTCAGGTATAATAACACACACTATTTCACTGTTCTTAACAGTAATGGCTTTGTAACGTTTGAAATAGTGATTCATTAGATTACCTGATACCGGAAAACAATAATTGCGTTATTTTCTAACACCATTACTTCCAACACCGTTTAAGACTAGCCAGACAATTTACGGTTGACAAAGCACTAAAGTGCTACAGTAAGCACATGTGGTGCATGTACATGTGTATGTTTTAAGTCAGTATGTTTAGATGTCACTATGTATGTGTGTGTACATGTGAAGGGTCAGTGGCCTGTCCTCTCAGCATTTCCTAATGTCCCTGGATCCAGGACCGAGGCTTGATGGAATCACAGGAAATTGGATTGTCTTCCATTTGCCTTGGAAGCAGCTAGGAAAAGACACCCTCCCCTTACACCCCCCTGTCCCCATCCCATTATGGAGGCATGTTGCACCAAATCTCTGCTTTCACATGTCAACCAAAGTTTCCCCTTGCGGTGCAGAAACGCAAGGCTGGGCGTCAGCAATGTTCAATAAAGCAGCTGCTTGCACAAAAGCAGCGGCAGAAGAAGCAGTGGACTCCACTACCAAACAGTGCATCACCTTAATGGGCCCGACCAATATGTTTAGGTGCAGTATGAATAGGGATTGACCAATTAGTACAATTGCAGTTTTGCTGGATGCAAGTCACATTCATCCAAGACATGAATGAGGTGAAGCACATGAGATTAGAGAAAAAAAGAAGCACGCAATTCATATTTTTTTAGTGTCGTAAAAGAGGTGTAATGAAAGTGATGAAAAATAGAACATAGGGTTTATAAAAAGGACACATCTGCTGTCTGTATGATGAGAGTGGCGGGGAATGTCAGAGGAATGAGTCGAGTAGGAAATAATAAAAAAAACGGAAGTGGTACTTGTACACACACAAAAAATTTGCTATCACAGATGTCATTCATGAAAAGTGACTGAACTGCAAGCATCGGCTTTCACAATTCTCTGCAGCTCGTACAACAATAGTCCAAACTGAGCCTAAACTGTTTACAGTGGCATTATGTGGTGGCTTCAAGGACATAAAAAAACATAACTCGGTTTTGGGGAGACACAGATAGAGCGCAGACGTCCCTGGAGTCCAGGATTCACTCTGGAAGCCGTGTTTTATTCTGATTGTGTGTCTGAGCCGTAGATGAGATTTGTTTTGGTTGATGTTAAAGCTTGTACTGTCGAATCCAGCACCAGCTGTGGATTTTAGCAGGACAAGCTTGCAAAACACTAACATTTCTGGGGTTACATATTTAGTGTAAAAAAACAACCTTTTTGGGTAAGAGACTGTATTGTGTTTACTGTATAGTTTACTTCATGGTATACCTGCCTACCTCAGTATTGAGGCATTTATATAATTAATAGATTTCAACAGCAAGAAAAAAAAAAGATATATATATATATATATATATATATATATATATATATATATATATATATATATATATATATATATATATATATATTATATATATATACAGTACATACACATATATATACACATATATATATATACAGTATACACACACATATATATACATATACATATATACATATATATATATACACACATATACACTACCGTTCAAAAGTTTGGGGTCACATTGAAATGTCCCTATTTTTGAAGGAAGATAACTTTAAACTAGTCTTAACTTTAAAGAAATACACTCTATACATTGCTAATGTGGTAAATGACTATTCTAGCTGCAAATGTCTGGTTTTTGGTGCAATATCTACATAGGTGTATAGAGGCCCATTTCCAGCAACTATCACTCCAGTGTTCTAATGGTACAATGTGTTTGCTCATTGGCTCAGAAGGCTAATTGATAATTAGAAAACCCTTGTGCAATCATGTTCACACATCTGAAAACAGATTAGCTCGTTACAGAAGCTACAAAACTGACCTTCCTTTGAGCAGATTGAGTTTCTGGAGCATCACATTTGTGGGGTCAATTAAACACTCAAAATGGCCAGAAAAAGAGAACTTTCATCTGAAACTCGACAGTCTAGTCTTGTTCTTAGAAATGAAAGCTATTCCACAAAATTGTTTGGGTGACCCCAAACTTTTGAACGGTAGTGTATATATATATGTATATATATATAGCTAGAATTCACTGAAAGTCAAGTATTTCATACATATATATATATATATATATATATATATATATATATATATATATATATATATATATATATATATATATATATATATATATATATATATATATATATATATATATATATGAAATACTTGAGTTGGTGAATTCTATGCCCCCCCACACCGGGGAGGTGGGGGTGGGGGGCATCGGAGGTCTCAAGGTTGGCAAGTATGGTGTAGCGTTTCAAGGGCGCTACCTTGTTACATGGGTCTAAAAATAGCTAAACTACAGGAATCGCGACTGGTTCAAAAAGGAGCAGCGCTTCTGCCACGCTACTGGGGAATGTAGTTAAGCTACATAGCGTCGCTACTTGTAGCCTGCTATTGCCCAACACCGGCTACCACAATGAATGAGAAGAAAGTTGCGTCAGCTGTCGCAAAAAAGTAGCTGATTCTGAATAAAAGTTGAACACATTCTAGCGCATATTTAGTCACACACACAGACAAGTATTTGCTCGTAACGTAAACGTAAGGTAACATAATAGAAATGGTCCCTGGCGACTATTTAACCTCCTGGCAGAGGTGATAATAACAAACAGAAAGATATGTGAGCAAAATTACATTTGTATTGAATATTGGCAGGGTCTGTAAGTAAAATAATGTTGGCAGTTTTTGTAAATATTGTTGCTGTGAGCATGCACCCAGTTTCTTTATCTGAAACCATTGTATTGTGTTCATTAGTAAATCTGTCACGTTAACCCCTAACAGAAAATACACATTTATATAAAATATAACCCTCTGATGTCTTCACATCTCACCTATTAGAAATGTAACATTTAAACATGACAATAATAGAGATTTCATTTATATCGTGATATATATCAATATTGACTGAATAAATATTGTTTTATGATTTTTTTGCCCAGCACTACCTGATTTTTTTAAATATTATTGTGTGATGATGAACAATGTTATGAGTCTGTTTTATTAACTGTATATTATCTGGACAAAAAAAAAGCAGTTCAAAATTCAATAGCATACCGAGCATACCATACCATACTTCCTATGAATCAAAGCCAAGGCCCGCGGGCCGGATATCTATGGCCCCTGGGATGATATTTGATTAGTATTAGAAACGGCCCGAAGGCCACAGCCGCCTGCTGCGGTTTTGCACGCACCAATACTCCATCATTGTTGGCAAAATGGGGTCCCCCATCAAGTCATAAAAATGGCGTCCCACAGTAAATTTTTGGGGTCCCACTTTTTTGTAACCGTTTTGAAAACAAATGATAAATGTATGCATTATCCTGTTATATCTCACATTCCATAGTGTGTTTTGGAAAAAGGTTATCATAAACGTTACTTAATTAATTAAAAATAATAATACAAAAGAAAACACATTTTTATGCATATGTACATTTATTCAGTTATAAACATTCATTCACTTTCGTCCTTCCTTCATGGATCTAAACTTTACCGCTGCCGGTATTTTTTTCTATATTTTTATTGTAATATTTTCAGAATGTGTTTGTTCTATTTTTGGCCAAAGTAAGACAAAAAAGCAATCTGAAGTTGTCTTTATTTTTTTGTTTTAATGCCATGATTCTAATAGTCTGGCTCGCGTGTGCACAGATTTTCGTCCATGCGCACCCTGAGCTAAAATGAGTTGGACACCCCTGTCATACTTGTATTGCTTGGAAAAGTGTTCTGTTCTGTTTTATATTAACTTCAACCTGAGGTTTATTTTTAGTAAATGGCTAAGACTACATCTGTAAGTCCGTCAAAAAAACAATGATTGACTTTGTAAAGCCATTATTTTTGTAGTCATTCACATTGACGTCCCACTGGGGTGAGTTTTCCTTGCCCGTATGTGGGCTCTGTACCGAGGATGTCGTTGTGGCTTGTACAGCCCTTTGAGACACTTGTGATTTAGGGCTATATAAATAAACATTGATTGATTGATTGATTTGTTATATATCTATTGTTTGATCTTCCCCAATAATGCAACAAATTTATATGAAAATACCTCAAATTGACAGCTTATCTCAGCCATTTTTAGGCAAGATTAAAAAATAAATGTATTAGATTAATTATTGAACAAAACATTTAAATAATTTTTAAACGGCAGACATTTGTCCATACGAATATGGAAAAGCTGCTGATGTATGTTTGACGGGGAAAGCAGCTCGCAAGAGATGCTCTATTGCAGAGGTCACCAACGTGGTGCCCGCGGTCGCCTGTAAAGACCAGATGAGTCGCCCGCGGGCCTGTTCTAAAAAAATAAAATAAAATAAAATAAAAAATATATATATATATATTTTTTTTTTTAAATTAAATCTACATAGAAAAAACACAAGATACACTTTCAATCAGTGCATCAACCCAAACAACCTCCCCCATGCACACTCATCCACACCCACTCACACAAAAGAGGTTATTTCTTTCTGCTACCAATATTCTGGTTCCCACAACATAGACAACACATCTGCAAGGGACACAGTCCCTGAAGCACACATGATTGTATAGGCTGCTGGTCCACTAACATTTTCATTAATTACTATTTTTTATGTAATTATTTTTATATTGTTTTACTTTCTTTTTTATCCAAGAAAATGTTTTTTATTTATTTATCTTATTTTATTTTATTTTTTTTAAAAAAGGGCCTTATCTTCAACAGACCAGGTTGTCAATGAAATTAGATTTGTTTAAAGGGTTTTTTAAACCAGGCCCAGTCCAGATAATGTCCAAGTCGGACTCAGCAACACACACCTTCATTCATGTACACAGAAAAAAATTAGGGAACCCAACAGATTGCATATAATTTATAAACAAAATTACATTTTCAAAATAATGTAATTTTTCATTCCAGGTCACTCAAATTAGGGAACACAACAACAGATATCATATAATCTATAAACATAATTATACTTTCAAAATAAGCCTTTGAGGACTTCTCATCTTTTTTTTTAATGTTTTTTGGCATCATTATCGTTTTCAACCATGTAACTTTCTAAAGTTAGAAAATACTGAATAAATGTGTTAAAGAAAGTAATACTAAGTGAATATCTGTTTTTGGCCTTAAAAATAAACATTTTACCGAGTACTATAATTAAATTGACTAAATCATGATTGTCAATGAACTCTCCTAAAATAACAGAAACCACATTAAGCTTCATAAACAAACCAATCCTTAAACACATTTTTTCAACTTCCACCCAAAACAAAGACACAATATGACAATACCAAAACAAATGCAGGGTGATTCAGGCTCCTGACAACAAAATCGGCAATCATCTGACTCTGTCATATTCCATAATTTTAACATTTTCCCTGTGGGTAAGAAGTTATAAATAATTTTAATTTGAAAATAACGATTTTGCACATCGATAGTAGTTTTATAGATTAGTTTGAATATGGCATCCCATGGCAACGGGCAGTCAAAAAAGTCTTCCCATTTTCCATTTGTGTTGTATTAGGCAGCCTTCAAAGATTTCTTTATTAAATAAAAATTATATATTTTTCTATTTATTTTAGTTCCTTTTTGCCAAATAGAATTTCTTATTAGAGGTTTACAAACTAATAATTTAGTAGTTCCATAATTAATTATTTGTTTCCATCTTTTCCCAATTACTCCAGTTAGTTGATCAAATGAAAAGCTTGAGCAAGCATCACCATACATAGCTCTAAATTCATCATACTTCATAATTTTACCATTCTCATTGATAATATCATTGACAAAAATGATTCCTCTTTCAAACATATTTTTCCTAAAGAAAGGCTTTCCATCTATTACAATATTAGAGTTCATCCATATTAACTGCTGCAAAATATCGTCTCTTTTTTCTGGCACATACAATTGAAAACACCACTATGAGTGGATTGTTTCCTTTATGAACCCCGCCATGTTTCCCAGCAGACTCTCTGGGAGGGGATCACTTGTAAAAAAGGATACAATTTCTTTTGATACAGTACATGTTTTTTGTCCAACAGGACATTTGTGTACCACTCAATGTTTAAATACATCTTTGGAACAATTGATGCTTTTAAAGACAGACACATAGCTTCAAGGTTGAGAAGTTTCAGGCCCCCATATTCATACTCTTTGTACAAAACCTTTCTTTCAATCTTTTCTGGTTTGCCGTTCCAGACAAAATCGAAGACCCTCCGCTCATAAATCTTAAAAAAAGTTTTGTGATGGAGCTGGTAATGACAAAAACAAATAAATAAATTGAGGAATAATTAACGAGTTGGCAATAGACATTTTACCATACAAGGTTAGGGATTTCCCTTTCCATAATTGCATAATTTTGTCCAGCTTTCTTAGTCGAATATCATAATTTACTGAGCCTAGATCTTCCAGATTTTCTGGGACAACAACACCAAGTATGTTAACTGGTCCATCTGTCCACAAAACAGGCACTTTGCATTCCATTCGAAAGGACGTTCCCTTTAGATTTCCGATCCTTAACATTTTACATTTATCATAATTAAGCTTACGGCCAGATTGCTGTGAAAATATGTCCAAAAGATTAAGAAGGTTCCGCAAACAATGAGGAAAAATCTTATCTTTGTGAATCAGCCTTTTCTGACATGAACTTCATCAAGAACAAACACAGAACACGCCTCACTGATGCACATCTGCAAGACTCACTCAGAGTTGCAGTGTCAAGTTACACACCAGAGTACAACACACTAGTTAACAGCATGCAATGCCAGGCTTCCCACTAACTGACAAAGAAACAGATAACAGATTTGGTGTTCAGTTCAAAGTGTGACATGATTTAAAAATTTGACAGTTTACTTTTGTATTTTACATGAGTTATTATTTGTACAAACATGGTGCAAAGTAATTCATGATTTGTTAAAAAATGTTAGTGGCTAGCTAGTTAAAATGGGATATTGTGACTTCACAAGACTGTCTTAGAAGTGATCATTTGAAAATGTTCAATTTGAAAAATGTGCACTTAGAGAAAATATAAAAATAAAGTGTTGCATATTGATATTTATCTGTTTCTATATATATTTATTGTGAGAAATCATTAAGATGATCAGTGTTTCCACAAAGATAAATATCATTAATTATTAATAATAACAGAGTTAAAGCTAAATTGAGCAAATTGGCTATTTCTGGCAATTTATTTAAGTGTGTATCTAACTGGTAGCCCTTCGCATTAATCAGTACCCAAGAAGTAGCCCTTGGTTTCAAAAAGGTTGGTGACCCCTGCTCTATTGCTTTCCAGTAGCGGGTAATCTATGAGATACCTTTCCAAGGTAAATGCTGTACTTTCAGTGTTTCCCATAAACTGCCAAGATACCTGTGGCGGTGGGGGCGTGACTATGGGCGTGGTCACCATGACACCATCGAGTAATTTGCATAATTTACTACAATGACATGATTTTCTCTAAAAAGGCTCAAAAAATGTATACTTACTAATTAATAACAGTTTTGTTTTAAACGTCCATCCATCCATCCAATTTACAATATAATTACAACACTTTATGAACATATTTATATACAGATTTGAACAATAAGTTATTCACTGAAATATATTTATTAATTGTGGTTCTTACAAAAAATATATCTTATAAAATATAAAAGCTAAAATGTCTCTTAAAGCTCTGCCCCTTTGATTAGTGCATACTAAATCATTTAACTTTAGCCTACTACTACAACCATATTATTTACCAGCAACATAAAGTGAAACAGAGGCAGAGGTGTCCTGCCACAGTCAGTAACAAATAAACAGAAAACAGTAGTGGTCAAATACAAATAAGGCAACAAGAGAAGTATCCTACACTTCTCTTTTGTAAAGTAAATCTGAACAGTCTATATGGGCATCTACATCAACTATATGATTTGCCTGAGAAGCTGGACAGGACAAAAAATAAATAAATACAAATAAATAAATTTAAAAAAAATATATATATATATATATTTTTTATTTATTTATTTGTGGCGGACGTAATTCTTTCGTGGCGGGCCGCCACAAATAAATGAATATGTGGGAAACACTGACTTTACATTGTTACATTGCTGTACTTAATAAAATTATGTAGTTATTTGTAACACACTCCATATATCATTTATTATAATGTTTTTGATACTATATTAATTACCTAGAATTTTTCTTATTAAAAAACAGATTACATGTTAAAATGGTGGTGTTTTTTTGAGGGTGAAGTACGGATTATTTGAATTTAAAATAATTTCAGGGGGGAAGGTAATTTGAAATATGAATATTTTGAGTTAAGATCTCAGGGCACCACTGTTTGAGCCTTCTTGGTTTTGTCACCAAGTAACAACTGATTTTAGTCTTATAATGTGCACACATCAGGGGCTCAGACGGTTGTCGTCCAGCAACTTGAGGGTTCCTGGTTTGAATCCGGGTTCCACCATCCCAGTCACGGCCGTTGTGTCCTTGGTCAAGACACTTTACTGATCTTGCTCCCAGTGCCACACTGGTGTATTAATGTGAAATATTGTTTGGTGGTCGGAAAGGCCGTAGGCGCAAATTGGCAGCCACGTTTCTGTCAGCTTACCCCAGGGTAGGCGTGGCTTCAAATGTAGCTTTCCACCATTAATGTGTGAATGTGGAGTGAATAAATGATGGGTTCTCGGTTCTCACTGTAAAGCGCTTTAAGTGGCTAGAAAAGCACTATCCATTATTATTATTATCAACAGATTTATATTTGTATATTAAATCTATTACATCTAATATATTCTGTATATTTCAATATATTTTGCCAGGGATGAATAGAGTCACTTGCACTTCCACTTACTTGTGAGTTGATATTCTGTGAAACTGCTCTCAATTCAAATCTTGTAAGGTAACATATTGTATGATTCTATTCATAAAAGACTAAATTACTGTGGAGCAAAAGTTGATACATCAAAAAAGTAATCAGTGCCTTACCTTCAACTTTACCTATCATTTTATCATTATGGATTCTCTTTCTCCCCTTCTTCCTTTTTTAAAAACTTTACACTCTCCCTTTTCCCCTTTACCCCTGACAGTAACATTAAACAAGTGGGGAAGAATGGACAAGCAATTATGATTTATGATCAATGCATGCATCAGCTGCTGACTTTTATAATGACAGCGGCTGGGAGGGAGGGTGTGCGTGCATTCGTGTGGTGGGCGAATCGATAGGCGACTGGAATCATTGGCATGCAGATTCCAGCAGATCGCATTATGAAGAGCCGGTGCCATTAATCAAAAAGTAGCAAGACGGAGGAGACATTGTTCACTTCGCTAAGGGGCCATCTAGAACCAGAACAGCAACTGTGGCCCCAAAAAACAGAAGCGTCGTTGACTTTTTAAAGATTTTATGATGAATGACTGCAAAGCACATGACATACCAAGTGAGTTTCAGTGGGTTGGATGGATGGCAGAGACTTGTTCGACACAGGAGGAGGTACCAGTAATTTGCAATGAATTATGACATGTATTTATACTTGATTGATGATTGAACACAACACATCCATCAACATAGTTTTTAAGCAGCTGTTTCAGGTCATTACATCTTCTTGAAGAACTGTCATTATAGAGTTGTGCCATAAACAAAGGCTGATTAAGCTTGGTCCCTAAAAATGAGATCACTATTCAGCAAAAACTTTTATGTTACCGTATTTTCCGGACCATATGACGCACCGGATTATAAGGCGCACTGCCGATGAGCGGGTCTAGTCAGGTCTATTTTCATACAAAAGGCGCACCGGATTATAGGGCGCATTAAAGGGGTCATATTGTATATATATCTATAGTCGGCACGGACTACAAAGGTGGACGCGCGCAAATTTTCTGGATTTAGGCAGACCCCAAATACAGATCAGCAGGTACCAGAAGGTAAGAAAAGTCTCTTTTGCATAATATTGTGAAACAAAACGCCAGATAATATGTCTTACCCTATACACACACACCATAATAATACTCATATGTTGAAGCACAGTCCAATCCATCAAGCGGTGCAGCTTCATAGCTTACCAAAGTCATACTATAACATTTTGATAGAATTTTGAGGGCCGTGTGTAATGTGTAATATTTTCAATGGAGCATATAACATTTTTTTGTTTTTTATTTGAGTCATGTTGCAGTCTACACATATCTCTTATGTGTGACTGCCATCTACTTGTCACACTTATCATTTCACCACGCACCAAATAAACATTCTCATATAATATGTTAATTTGCTTTCTTTAAGTAAAAAAAAAGGTCACAGACAAAGCTATTCGGTTTCTTGTGAGTATATACACTTCACTGCCGAATTGGGGGGGGGGGGGGGGGGGGGGGGGTTAGGGCCAGGCCTGATCAAATGTAAACAATCAAATGCAGATACTTTTTCTTATGCCTTCTGATCTCTCTCTCTCTCTCTCTCTCTCTACTACTTGCTGTCCATATCCTACCCCCCCCTCTACATCCCTGATTGTAAATAATGTAAATAATTCAATGTGATTATCTTGTGTGATGACTGTATTATGATGATAGTATATATCTGATAGTATATATCTGTATCATGAATCAAATTAAGTGGACCTCGACTTAAACACGTTAAAAAACTTATTCGGGTGTTACCATTTAGTGGTCAATTGTACGGAATATGTACTTCACTGTGCAACCTACTAATAAAAGTCTCAATCAATCAATCAAAAAAAAAACAAAAAAAACTTTTTAACGCTTCCATGAGCCATAGTGAGAATGTGCCAATGGGCCAAGGGCCAAACACAGCGATTTGCTTCCTTGGGGGTAAATTGAATAAACCCAAACTTAATTTGGGAAGCTACACTTTGGTGGGTGAACCGAAACAACGGGCCCCACTTTGAGAACCCTTGGGTGAGAGCATGGCCCCCAAGACAAGACATGGGTCAACCCGGGTCGCTCATACTTGGGTTTAATGTAGAGTTTTGCAGACTCAAGACTTTCTGTGCTAAGGATCAATCCCAAGTCTCATTCTAAGCCTATACAGCGCTGATTGCTGGAGAGATAGTAATTCCTTTCCAAGTGTGCCCTTGAGCACGGCACTGAACTCCCAACCAATTTCCTGGGGGGTAAATTGAATCAACGCAAGCTTAACAATTAAAGGATTCTGTTTATATATTTATTTATGCAAACATTTGCGATGTTTGTGAGTGTGTGTGTACTGGGTTGGCCCCATGTTAAAAGGATCTGCTGGGGGAATGGGGGGTGTCCCTAATTGAATCTGGGCATCCTTTCAGAGAGGCAAGAGGTAACCTTGCCACTCCGTGTGTGAGGACTGCCACCCTTGGTCAAATTAGCATGACGTCCAACTCGCTGCCCTTCACACCGCCTGGGAGTGTCCTTCAGGTGCTCCCCTGACCCCCATTCACGTCCGATCGTAAATGGTAAGATCCTAAGAGGTGCAAAAATTGTTTACTGGACTGTCGGGGTAACATTTTTAATCTACAGGCCAGCCAAAAAACAAGTAATTTTTTTGTTTTGTCAATAAGAAAAACTGCCTCCCTTGTCTGTAAATCTCAATCACGCTCGTCTTTATCCTTGGCATAGCCCCATCCCCTCCCTTACATCGTCAAGCAGCTTGTTCCCATGGGATGCCTTAGCCTCCATTAGGGCCATCAGAGAGGAGGATAGGATTGAAACCAAGAATTAACATGGCTGAAACCCACCCCCTATCTGTCCTCTTGCAGCGCATCGATGATGTTTAAAAATAAATATATGAAATAAATAAATGCATAAAACAGTGTAATATGAAAATCAATTGCCTGGCGAGAGTGGCGGAGGCAGTGGGCGTGGGAGTGGGGGGTTGGTGGTGGGGGCCCATAAAGCTGAGTACTGCGGGAGACTGATGGAAGGCAAAACACTTACTTTGTTTATTCTCTCTCCTCACCCCCACGTTCCCTCCACCCACCAGGTCCTACTCCCCTCCCCTCCTCAGTCTGAAGCGGTCGAAGACAGCTTTAATGCTTCTGACAATTTATGTGGATGGTTAAGAACGATGGAAATCAAATACTAGAGTGTAGGCAAGGCCCAGTGAGTGGCCAATAAGAAAGAAACAATAGCTGATGAAGGCAAAGGCGACTGTTACCTGCTTGAATGCCTCTTCGGCCTGCAGCATTACTGTCAAGTCACTGTCTGCCTTCTGAGCGCATGCAATACACATTCATAACCGTGTATCTGACGACTTAATATGAATCTTAAAAATCTATCTCGCAGTGGGATTCATAAAAATGTGGTAGATACTGCTTGAAAAATAAAAACTTTTCTTGCCAAATAGCAATGGGCAAACATTGTTTCTATTAAACCAGGGGTGCTCATTACGTCGATCGCGAGCTACCAGTCGATCACGGAGGGTGTGTCAGTCGATCGCCAGCCAGGCATTAAAAAAATAGTCCTAAAAATGAGCGATCATAAATCTTCACTATGACGTCACTTCCGTCACTTGATTGACATTCACGGCACCTGAGAGTCTTCTGAGATGACGCTGGCTGCTGTAGGCTCATTATTAAGAAAAAATTACCGACAGGATGAAGGCGAGAAACACTTTTTATTTCAACAGACTCTGGCGCCGTACCTGTCGTCAAAACTCCAAAGACCGACTGCACAGTTCCTGCCTTCACAATAAAAGCTCTGCTTCATCCTGCCTGCGCTAAGAGTCTCAGAAAGCTGGCGTGCACAAGCTAGCAAGCTACGGAGTTTGCCGCAAATGTATTTCTTGTAAAGTGTGCACTGTATACAAAGGAGTACGGAAGCTGGACAAATAAGATACCAAAAACCAACCACTTTCATGTGGTATTGGACAGAAAGGAGGACTTTTTTTCTCCCCCATTTGAAAATGCGGACGTTATCAGCACCACTGTCTGATTCCAATCAATGCAAGTCATCAGAATCAGGTAATAAACCAACTTATATTCTTGTCTTCATGAAAGAAAGGAATCTATATGTGTTAAACATGCTTGCATTATCTTTAAACACCTTTAACTTGTTAACAATATTAACTATATGTGTTAAACATGCTTATATTATCTTTAAACACCTTTAACTTGTTAACAATATTAACTATATGTGTTAAACATTCTTGTATTATCATTAAACACCTTTAATTTATTAAAAATATTAACTATATGTGTTAAACATGCTTGCATTATCATTAAACACCTTTAACTTGTTAACAAAAACATATATTTCATAAATAAGTAAATATAAATTATATATATGAATGAGGTAGATCTCCGCGACTTGATCACTTGAAAAGTAGCTTGCTTGCAGAAAAAGTGTGAGCACCCCTGTATTAAACAATCCAGCTCCACCTCAAAGTTGTAATGTATGATCTACGTTAGTGCTTGAAAAGTACTTGTACATTTCACCACAAAGCACATCTCCCTTCCTTTGCACGATTGTCATGATTGCTCAAGCACGTACACACCCACACGGGCAACGCAGCCGAGTCATATAATAAGTAAATGCACAACAAATGATGAATAATAATAATCATAATAGAAAGCAATAAAAAAGACCCAAACCTACAGCATACTCGTTTAAGGTACATTCACGTCCTAATAAAGATGTGTTATTTAATTAAAGCGATTGCTCCTCTCTTATAAATGATAGCTGCCACCATCTACAATACAAATAAGCGGAATGACTCAAAATAAGATATGGAGTACCGTATTTTTCGGACAATAAAGCGCACTTAAAATCCTTTCGTTTTCTCAAAAATCGACGGTGCGCCTTATAACCCAGTGCGCCTAATGCACGGCATAATTCTGGTTGTGCTTACCGACTCACACAAAAAACACAACTTTAAATTTTCCATTGAGAACATAGAACATTACACACGGCGTTCAAAAATCTGTCAAAATGTTTTTAGTACGATTTCGGTAAGCTATGAAGCCGCACGGTTTGATGGATTGTCGGCGCATTAAACATACGAGTATTATTATGGTGTGTGTATAAGGACCGCAAGATGGCACCTATTAGCAGACATTATCAGGTGTTTTCCATCCATCCATCTTCTACCACTTGTCCGTTACGGGGTCGTTTTGTTTTGCAATATTATGCAAAACCATCTTTTCTTACCTTCTGATCTGTATTTGGGATCTGCATAAGTACTGAAAATTTGAGCGTGTCTGCCATTGTAGCCTGTGATGACACCGTAGTCGATAAACTTCTTCTTTTTCTCTACCTTCTTATGTGGCATTCATCTTCAGCTGTTCCCATTTTAATATAAAGTAGCGTAAAGTTGTTACTTATATCTGCCAGTAGACTCGCTATCAAAGAGCTAAAAACTGTAGTGAGTTTACATAATTCACCCACGGAACTTTAGTTATTAGAGAGTTCCGGTCAGACGGTGTTGAATTTTTGAGCCACGGATGAGAAGAAGCTGCTCCATTATTGATTGAAGTAAAGTCTGAATGTCATTTAAACAATTAGCTTCATCTTTTGACACTTCTTCAACCCCGTCCTTGCACGCTACACCGCTACAACAAAGATGACGGGGAGAAGACGCTGTCTAAGGTGAGCCACGTAGGTAAGACCACCCACAAAACGGCGCATCCTGAAGAGACGCTCAGAAAGCTACTTGAAAATGGTATGGAAAACACTTTCACCAAAGAACCACCATCACATGTTATGTGGACCACAAGATAGTGTTTTAAAGGGTAAGATTAATGACACAGGGTAGGGAGCATGAATGCTGAGTTAAAGCGCAGGCCAGCGGGGTTCAGAAGCGGGATGCGGAATTGCCCCAAAGTACAGTTGTATGACCACTTATGGAAGCCTAAAAGTTAAAACTCAAAGACAAAGGGTGGACATGCCATTTCATGGAGCACAAAAAGCCTGGAAGAGTGTGACTTATGCCAATTGTAGGGCAGGGCGATATGGACGAAAGAGTATATCTCGATATATTTTTACTTAAACTCGATATTCGATATATATCTCGATATATTTTCCGGTGGAAGTATACATATAAAGATATTCATTTTTGAGCGAGATTCGCTGAAATTGAAGTGAATGACAACTGTGCTGTAAACAGTCAGTGGCACTTTTATTAACCCAGTTAGTCGAGATGGGTATTAACAGCACATAAAATAAACTGTTTAAGTAGCGCAGAATTATATGACATAAATAAAATAGAAAAATATTATTTCTACGGAAAATAAATAACATAGCTGTGCAAATAATCCGACATGTATCAAACTCAGATAAAAAATACATTTGCAAGCAGGCACTTTTTAATTCCCAGTCCACGATGTAATGGACTGTACAGTTCTGGTCAGCGCCAAGTCAGTGACTTGACTTAATTGTGCGGCTACGATCTTCATCACTTCGGCGTACATTTTTGGCAGCATTTCTCGTGCGAGCAGTTTTGATTTGGGCTTACATGGTAAACAACTCAAAGCAATGTTTTATCCAGACGCATACGTTTGTCCAAATGTGGCCCAAGTAGACGCATTGTGGGTTTCCTGGACGTCGTCTACATCGCTTAAAGACAAATCTAAAGAAGAGAATCCCTCTGCCATCTTCCACTAGTTTTTTTTAATATATAAATCGCCCGCTTGAATATTCCCTCTCTCTTTTCTCAGACGCTTTCGTCGTCATTTGGTATGTCTGTTGTGATTTCCCTTCCTGGTTCCATGACCTGCACTATCTTGCCTCTGATTGGCCTGTCTCTAATGTTTTCCCATAATCTCAACCAATCGTGATTCATCATAGTAAACAACCAACCAATCATGGGTGTTCTTATACGTGCAAGCATGTCTTGGAAGCAGGAAGGGGAGGGGTTTAATAGCCCATTGCGTTTTAAAAGGGAGTGGGAAGCGGGGGAGAACAAGGAACACAACAAATAAGCGGTGTTTGGTCATTTTAACGTGAAATAAATTACATCGATATTACGATATTTTCTTATTTCATATCTTGTTTAAAAATATATCGATATATCTTACAAACTCGATATATCGCCTAGCCCTAGCCAATTGTATTTACATAATTTGTGCAACAATATTTACAAAACCCATTCACCCTGACAGTTCTCTCTGGCCTGCAAATGTATTTCAGGATGTTTGCGAGAATACAGTAAACTGTCCCAAAAACCTGTCTTGCAAACATTATCGAATGCATCAGAGGCAACAATGCCATAAAGTTATAAGAGAAGAAATTCAGCAGGCGGACAAACTTACAGTAATGCTGTCATTGGATCTAGTATAACGAGGTAGGCAAAAGGAGTACTATTTATTATGTGTATGAAGTGAATTACAGCAGAGGCCTGTATTAATCAGTCCAGAGACTAAATGAACATCTCACAATTAATTTATTAAATATCATAGTTGTGCACAAATATAATGCATCATCAATCTGTATAATTTTTAATTTATTGCAGTTTTTTTTACTTAACAACTGTATTAAGGAATTAAATTAAACCAGTAACATTAAGGAATCTCATGTTTACATTTGTACAATTCAACATGTCAGAAAAGGAGTAGGAAGAAGCAAATCTTATTTAATCCTACCCCTTCTTCATATCTATACCTGATAATTCAACCATGCCACATCTTTTAGATATCAACGCTTACAATATTTTGTTTGCTTACATTTTGACTAGAGATGTCCGATAATATCGGTCTGCCGATATTATCGGCCGATAAATGCGTTAAAATGTAATATCGGAAATTATCGGTATCGTTTTTTTTATTATCAGTATCGTTTTTTTTTAGTTTTTTTTTTAATTAAATCCACATAAAAAACACAAGATACACTTACAATTAGTGCACCAACCCAAAAAACCTCCCTCCCCCATTTACACTCATTCACACTCATTCACACAAAAGGGTTGTTTCTTTCTGTTATTAATATTCTGGTTCCTACATTATATATCAATATATATCAATACAGTCTGTAAGGGATACAGTCCGTAAGCACACATGATTGTGCGTGCTGCTGGTCCACTAATAATACTAACCTTTAACAGTTAATTTTACAAATGTTCATTAATTACTAGTTTCTATGTAACTGTTTTTATATTGTTTTACTTTCTTTTTTATTCAAGAAAATGTTTTTAATTTATTTATCTTATTTTATTTTATTCATTTTTTAAAAAAGTACCTTATCTTCACCATACCTGGTTGTCCAAATTAGGCATAATAATGTGTTATTTCCACGACTGTATATATCGGTTGATATCGGTATCGGTTGATATCGGTATCGGTAATTAAAGAGTTGGACAATATCGGCATATCGGCAAAAAGCCTGTTAACAGAGTTAAACGAACGGTACCCAAGAACCTAAACTAACACTGAATGAGGAGCAAACAAATACGCAGCAGGCGGCAGGTAATGTGAAAAGGGAAGAACAAAAATGTATTAGCACCTGTGCAGCACATATACAATCAGGGCATGTCACGTGACCAGCAAGTGGCCAATCAGTCATTGAGAGCACAAGAGACAATACGTCAACACTCCCACTAGCTCTCATACTGTTAACATCATCATAAAAATAAAAACATTTGAAACAAAATCAAAAATCACATGTCATAAATCACATGAATTATTCTCCAAACATAAAGCTTGAGAATTTCGACAATTTGCATTTGGTTGCAGGCTTTGTCATTACATCTGCTACCATTTGATCTGTGGGAAGATATTGTAGACATATTTTACCATCATTCACAGCTGATCTGACAAAATGATATTTTATGTCGACATGTTTGCATCGCTGTCTGTTTACAGGATTCTTGGCTAATGCAATTGCACCCTGGTTATCCTCATAAACCTTTGGTGTAGCAGACTGACTCCCATCAATGCCATTTAAAAGTTGGACTAAATACATACATTCTTGTGTAGTTGCAGCTAAGGCCATATATTCTGCCTCACATGTTGACAGTGCAACTGTTGGTTGCTTTTTGGTCTTCCATGAAACCAAAGGACCATTTTCACACAAGCTTATACAATATCCAGTTGTACTCCTTCTATCAGTGGCGTCAGTCGCCCAATCGGCATCACTGTAAGCATGTAGACTCAAACCATTTTCACAATATTTGTAACACAAAACTTTGTCTGTTGTACCTTTTAGATATCTCAGCACATGTTTCACAGTAACCCACTGTTCCTCTGTTGGATTACTAAAGTATTGTGACAATTTGCTTACTACAAAGCTTAAATCTGGTCTTGTACATGTACTCAGGTAGATCAAACTTCCTACTACTTCTCTGTACAATTTTACATCTGACAAGAGCTCAGAATGGCTGTAATTTAGCTTTGGTTCACAAGGTGTCGCTCTAGGTTTGCAATTCACCATGTCAAACTTTTCAAGCAATTTTACTGAATATTTTTTCTGTGACATTTTCACACATGCATCACTCTGGCTAAAATCAATACCCAGAAAATGTTTCAGATGACCTAAATCTCTCATGTGGAATCTTGCTTTAAGCATTTCTTTTACATTCATCACTGCATTTTCATCACTGGCAGCAATGGTCAAGTCATCAACCCATATTATCAGAATCACTTTTTCATTGTCAGTTTCTCTGATGTAAACACAATGGTCTGTCAGGTTTTGTACAAAGTTGTTGTCAGATAAATAGTCATGTAATAACTTGTTCCAGTTCCTGCCTGACTGTTTCAAACCATATAGTGACTTCTCTAACCGATACACCTGTTTGGTACTAGAGTGCTCTTTATAACCCTCAGGTTGTTCAATATAGATTTCGCAATCTATTGGAGCATGCAGATACGCTGTTTTAACGTCCATCTGATGTAAAATCAGGTTCTCCTGAGCTGCTTTTTGCATGATAACACGGACACTGGTCAAGTTAGCTGTAGGAGAGAACGTCTCGTCATAGTCAACGCCCATTTTCTGACTATATCCCTTAGCTACGTATCTTGCTTTATATTTGTCAGAACCATCAATGTTATTCTTAATTGCATAGACCCATCTACCCCCCACTACGTCTTTACCCACAGGTAAGTTGGTCAGGGTAAATGTGTTATTCTCTCTGAGTGACTGCATTTCGTCATTCATTGCATTAACCCACTTTTCTGAATTAGTTGAGTTTACAGCTTCCCTGAAGGTCAGGGGTACATCACACATGACTCTATAACAATAGTCCATGCTAAAATGTGTCTGGTCATCACTATCCACTTCACATGTATAATCTTTTAAATATTCTGGTGGTCTCCTATCTCTGGTAGGATAACGTGTAGTGTCCTGTGCTGGACTGCCCTCAGGTTTTGTCACTGGACTCTGAACATGGGGACTTCTCTGAGCTCGACCTGGACTCCTCTGTGCATGGTCTGGACTCGCATGTCTATGCCTAGTCTCCTTTTTCACCCCAAAGTCATCATCATCGTCATAAACAGGCGTTGTGTCAGTCTGAGTCTGCTGCTCAGTAATCTTCCTGCATGAAAATTTCACAAGTCTGTGCTTTTTCACTCTATGAGTGCCAGGATAATAGACTATGTAGGCCGGGCTATTTTTGTGATATCCTACAAAAATACCCTCTTCACACCTTGACTCTAGCTTTGTCTTGTCCTGTTTATATGCATAACATGTTGACCCAAACTTTTGCATTCTAGATACATTTGGTCTTTTTCCAGTCAACAGTTGGTAAGGAGTCTTTTTAGTGCGTCTGTTAAAACACCTATTTCTAATGACAGCAGCTGTCTGCACTGCATATGTCCACAAACACTTAGGTAACTCGCTCTCTATGAGCATACACCTAGCCATGTCAAATAAGGTTCGCCAACTGCGTTCAGCAGTACCGTTTTGATGCGGCGAGTACGGTGCCGACGTCTCATGTCGGATTCTATTAGTACGAAGCAGTGTTTGGTAATTCTTACCAGTGAATTCCGTACCCATATCAGACCTAATACATCTGACCTTCCCATAAGGGGCTACGTCTGCTAAGAACTTTTCAGTTGCTTGGACTGTGTCACTCTTATTTTTAAGAAAATAAGTAAACATTGCACTGGAATAATCATCCGTAAAACATAATGCATATTTATGCCCATCCTTAGACTCTGTGGCTATTGGTCCTGCTAAATCAGTGTGTACCAAATCTAGAGGAGCTTTGGCCCTCATATCAGGCTTCCTGTTTCTAGTTTGGACAAACTTGCCTTGTGTACAGACATCACATTGTAATGTTGACTTGTCTACTTTACCTTTAATAGTCATACCAGAAACAACATTTTGTAATTGTTCTACATCTGCATAATTACAGTGACCTAGGATCTCATGCCATGTCTGTAAATCATTACATCCCATACACTGGTCATCACATTCATTTTTCTCCACTGTGTGTAAATAGTACAATCTATTGTGTTCATGGATATAGAATTGTGTACCGTTTCTGTGTTGTAGGACGTCTTCACCCTCCTTGAAGATGACGGTTGCTCCGCTGGCAGTAGCTGCTTTCACAGAAAAGATGTCCTGCGGGTATGAAGGCACAAATAGTGCATCTTTCAGCACTGTGCGTCGGTGGCGTCCTGCGCTGTCCACCAAATACACCTCTGCATCTCCTCTGCGCTCGGCGACCCCTTTGCTCCTGGTTCCATCGGCCAGCTCCACACAGTGAGTTTCTGCCTGGAACCCGTCGTCAAAGGATTTGAACCTTGACACGTCGGTGATGATGTGAGAAGTGGCTCCTGTGTCCACCATCAGACCTTTTCCTCTGACACCAGATCCGCGTCGGATGTCTCTGCGTCCACTTTGGATGTCTCCGCGTCGGATGTCTCTGCGTCCACTTTGGATGTCTCTGCGTCGGATGTCTCCGCGTCCACTTTGGATGTCTCTGCGTCGGATGTCTCCGGCAACGAACGCGTAGTCATTGTCCTCCACTGCCTCGGAGACCCCTCGGGCGTTGTCTCGCCTCTGTCTCCGTCTGCAGGTTGCGTCACGGTGTGTGTTGCTCCTACAGTGGCTGCACCACTGTGTTTGTTCACATGAGGTGGATTTGTGACCTCGTTGGCCACCCCTGAAGCAAACAATATTGTCCACACTCCCCGTCCAGCGAGTCCCACTAGCACTGGCCGTAGCAGGTTTGCCCCTCGGCTGAACTCGGGCCTTCATGACGTTGTCCTCTGATGCAGTCGTGCCGCGTAGTTTCTCTGTATCCTCATAGCTGCGGAGTTTTGTCTTGAATTCTGCAAACGAGAGTGTCCTCTCACTCTGCGTAACGTGGATTGAGAACGGTTTGTATGATTCTGGTAATCCCTTCAAAACCATAGCTATTAAAAGCCCATCACTCAAAACCTCTTCCGCGTTTCTCAATGCAGTAATTGCAGTCTCTGCACGTATCATATATTCAGTCACACTTTCACTGCTCAACTTTTGCAGTGAAGTAAGTTCAGTATACAAACTGATTACACGTGGCTTCCCTTTACCTGCGTAGTATCCCCTCAGGATTTTCAACGCCTCGCGCCCATTGTCTGCTGCCTCCCTCATTACAAGGGACAGACTCTTATCGTCGAGGAATTGTATGAGCTCCGCGTAGGCTTCACCATTCTTTTCTGCATCTGCAGCGCGGACAGCAGCCGTTGCTCCTTCTGCTGGCGGTGTCAAGATTGTGTCTCTTAGTTTCTGTAGGCGAAGGTGGCCTAAAAATTTGGTCTCCCATAATTCATAGTTCTTTTCGTCTCCGTCAAAGACGAGTCGATACCATCGACCACCACCAGTACCTCCATCTCTACAAGCCATGGTGCTAGTAGTAGTAGCCTACTACTAAAACTAAGACACGCCGTTTTATCTCGGTGGCTCACCGGTAAAATAAATATCCTCTTGGGTAAACTCGACCTGGGCCCATAACCTGTTAACAGAGTTAAACGAACGGTACCCAAGAACCTAAACTAACACTGAATGAGGAGCAAACAAATACGCAGCAGGCGGCAGGTAATGTGAAAAGGGAAGAACAAAAATTTATTAGCACCTGTGCAGCACATATACAATCAGGGCATGTCACGTGACCAGCAAGTGGCCAATCAGTCATTGAGAGCACAAGAGACAATACGTCAACAAAGCCATTATCGGACATCCCTAATTTTGACATGTATATTTTGTTTACTTTCAGTGTAAAAAGAAAGAAAGGTCTTCCATCCTGAAAATATGCAAACAAAACTGGGTTTAGATAATTGATACTTCAAACTTGCATAAATAAATCTTAAGGAATATAACATAACTTGGCTTCTGAGAGCTTCAAAATGTAATGAATAAAATATTAAAGTTGTTGATAAACAAGCAAGTATTTTAATAATTAAATATGGTCATTTTAAATGAATTATTATTTAAAATTAATTATTTCAAATATTTTTATTTTAATGTATAATTCTATGGCTGGATGTAATAAGGAGTCAGAAAAAATACAAATAAAAATACAATTAATTTTGATGTTTTTAGCAAAAATGTATTTAGTTGTTTTTTTTAAATTAATAAATATATTTATTTTTAGGTAAGATAAACATAATAATACAATGTATCTCTAGTCTGGATGATTTAGTTCTTGTCACCCTGTTGTCCTCCCGTCTCTTCCCCGAGGATGGCTCCATGAGCTGGGCAAACGCCTGGAGATGCCCTACGTCAACAACAGGGTCGGCGGCCCGTCGGTGCGCAGCTCGTACATCGCCGCCCTCTACTTCACCCTCAGCAGCCTGACCAGCGTCGGCTTTGGCAACGTGTGCGCCAACACGGACGCAGAGAAGATCTTCTCCATCTGCACCATGCCGGACGCCTCGTATGGAATAACGTGATTGGGCAAGCGGACGTGAAAAAAGGCTGTCCTCACTCAGGTCCGCATGGAGCTGGAGGGGGCGTGGCCTCCAGCTCCGGCTGAAAATCGGGAGATTTTCGGGAGAATATTTGTTTCGGGAGAGGCGCTGAATTTCGGGAGTCTCCCGGAAAATTTGGGAGGGTTGGCAAGTATGGTGACGGCTGCTGCTGGTCTTTCAAGTACTTTTGTCTTCAATAACAGAAAAAAGATATAAAGATGCTAGATTTTACAAAGAAAACATCACTTAGAATTGTAAAACTTAGAACAGAATGAAAATTGAAAAATGCTATGGCATTGGATAAAATGTTTAAATTGCTGATTTGTTCGGTTTGTTGTCAATCAAAAAGGGATTCAGCCTCAGACAGATCATCCAATCGTCATGCAAAAGCGCAGTGTCTAGGCCAGCCCAATCCAAGCCTACTTTCCATACACTTCCAGAGACGCAGAGCGTCCAATAGGCGGCGTGTTTAGCCCTCCCAAAAGACCACACTTTTAAAAATGTAAAATGCCTTTTAAAATAAAAACACTCTTGGGGACGGCGTGGCGAAGTTGGTAGAGTGGCTGTGCCAGCAATCGCTTTGAGTACCTTGAAGGTAGAAAAGCGCTATACAAGTATAACCCATTTATCATTTATATCATACATATTGCTTGAGAAACCTAAGCATACTACAAACAACTACAGTAGTTTTATGTAGTAATGTAATAATATTATTTTGCATTTACCTTGAGGACAGTGTTGCCATGTCCGCTTATTATCCTCTTATTATAAGTGACTTGTTTTCATAGAGCTGTTGGCATGTTTCTCTTGTGACATTTGGCAACTTTTTTCTCCTTGTAGGAACTATGAAATCACTGTTTACGTTCCCCACGGACGTATTTAAGTGACGGACTGGAAAAGTTAATTGACAACAAGTGATCTGTATGTCTTTGACCTTCAAGTTTGTTGAGCCAGAACTAGACAGAACAAATTTAAACACGGTAGCTTCTCAATATTTTTATGGATAAATGTTCGTCGTTTGTGGCTGCATGCCACAGAGGCTCGCTGCAGCTTGTGTGATGCAGAGTGACAATGCTTCAATGGGGCTTGACTCGCCGTGTAGGCTGGGAACAGGGGGGACATATTTCTAATGGTTTGTTTCTCTGATTTGATTGTTCGCTTCAACTCTTTTGCACTAACTCTCTCAGTTCCGGTGGTTGGAGGACAGGATGTCCATCTGTGAGTGGCACCCAAACAGGCACATTAAAGGCCTACTGAAATTATTTTTATTTATTTAAACGGGAATAGCAGATCCATTCTGTGTCATACTTGATCATTTCGCGATATTGCCATATTTTTGCTGAAAGGATTTGGTAGAGAAAATCGACGATAAAGTTCGCAACTTTTGCTCGCTGATAAAAAAAAGCCTTGCCTGTACCGGAAGTAGCGTGACGTCACAGGAGCTAGTATTCCTCACAATTCCCCGTTGTTTACAATGGAGCGAGAGATTCGGAGCGACGATTACCCCATTAATTTGAGCGAGGATGAAAGATCGTAGATGAGGAACGTTAAAGTGAATGACTAGAGAGGCAGTGATGGACGTATCTTTTTTTGCTCTGACCGTGACTTAGGTACAAGCTGGCTCATTGGATTCCACACTCTCTCCTTTTTCTATTGTGGATCACGGATTTGTATTTCAAACCACCTCGGATACTATATCCTCTTGAAAATGAGAGTCGAGCTCGCGAAATGGACATTTAAAGTGACTTTTATCTCCACGACAATACATCGGTGACACACTTAGCTACTGAGCTAACGTGATAGCATCGTTCTCAAATGAAGATAGAAACAAAAGAAATAAACCCCTGACTGGAAGGATAGACAGAAGATCAACAATACTATTAAACCATGTACATGTAACTACACGGTTAAAAATTCTCAGCCTGGTAAGGCTTAACAATGCTGTTGCTAACGACGCTAAGGCTAATTTAGCAACCAGACCTCACAGAACTATGATAAAAACATTAGCGCTCCACCTACGCCAGCCAGCCCTCATCTTCCCATCAACAGCCGTGCTCACCTGCGTTCCAGCGATCGACGGCGCGACGAAGGACTTCATCCGTGGGTTTGGCGGCAAGCATCGGCTAGGCGTAGTAAGTAGTCCTTGTTGTGTTGCTGTAAGTATTGTACTTAGCCGCTAATACACCGATCGATCCCACCTACAACGTTCTTCTTTGCAGCCTCCATTGTTCATTAAACAAATTGCAAAAGATTCACCAACACAGATGTCCAGAATACTGTGGAATTTTGTCGAAGAAAACAAGAGGTTTTTGTATCGGGTCGATGGGGTACAACCACTTCCGTGGATTTTGTGACGTCACGCGCATAAATCATATCCAAAGGAGTTTTTCAACCGGAAGTGTGGCGGGAATTTTAAAATTGCACTTTATAAGTTAACCGTATTGGCAAGTGTTTCAATGTTAAGATTTCCTCATTGATATATAAACTATCAGACTGCGTGGTCGGTAGTAGTGGCTTTCAGTAGGCCTTTAACTGTCTAAGCAAACTTGTTTATTGTGTAAACAAAGCACGGACAACAACATGTAACAATATATTAACTCTTTATTGATCAAACAGCACTTCCTGTTACAAATATTACTTCAACCGACAGTGGAAGTGCTCGTTAGTCAAAGTATGCTCGCAATTTAAAGCATACCAAGAACCTCGTGTGTGTGTGACTATCGTTGGGACTTCAACTTTAACCTGAGAGACAGCTTGTTTCTCAAATGACTCGTAAATTAAGGTACTTAAAAGTTGCTTACTGTACTTGCTTGCTGCACACACTTACTGTGTGCAGCAATAGAGTAGAGGCTGCATGCATGCATGCCCAACACACTTGAGCACACACAATTATGACAAATCCTACTAGATATTTGTTATGACTGGGCCATTTGTTATATGTAGCAGTGCTGGAAAAGCAGGGCCAACCTGAAACAATGCCTCCAGCTATGATTGGTGTGTGTGTGTGTGTGTGTGTGTGTGTGTGTGTGTGTGTGTGTGTGTGTGTGTGTGTGTGTGCTTGCTTTAAAACTGAAATAAAATACTTGCCAAAATGTGAGGAGAGTACTTTTTTTGAAAGATACGGTCATTTTAAATACAAATAGATATTAGTTAAAAGCAGTTGTGGTTGGAACATGTAAGTACATCTTAGTCTTTATGGCAATGAGATAATTCCGATGTCTGTCAAAAATTGTGTTTTTTTTCATTTTTCTTTCATTCAGTAGGTAGGTTCTGTTATTCATTCATGCTATTCATATCATTTGTGGAATGCAAATTCTTGGAGCAGTAAAAACATGACTTCTTGTTTGTTACATTTGTCATATTTTGACACCACTGACATAAATCAAAATAACTGAAATGGATCCATAGACTAAGACACAGACCAATACAGTACCAGTACCCAGGGCACAGTACTATAATGTCGACTTTGTTGTTTTGTGTTCCTCAGCAGTCTATTGCGGGCTGGCCAAGTCAGATATTTATTACTATTGATCTAGCCGGTCCTGCTGGAGACTTTTGTTCTGTCGGCTGCGGAGGCTCTGACCTCAATTAAGTTATGAATTTCTATCTGATAGACCGGGAACGCTCGGGTCCTACCGCGACTGTGCAATCACGCTGGATTAATTAGAATTAGCGGTGCTGCAAGTCGCACTCTCTGCCTCATGGATCATGTTATTTTAATACAAAGTGGAGGTGGGGGCGGCAAGAACTGGATGCTGGTGGATGGTGGGTGTAGTGTTGTGGAAAGCAGAGACAACCATGCAGGAGTATGTGACTCCTGATCTGTTTCATCTTCTGCTCACTTCCTCTGGCATGAACAATGTGTCCTTCCTGGCCTTATGTTTGTGTGGTGTTAACCTGGGCTTTCTAGGGTTAATCCCAACTTTCCCTGCACGCCTGTGCAACCAGCACTAATCATGCTGTAAGTCCCACATTGTGCAAATACACTCTATACTCTAGACCTGACTGTTGTTGTGGTCTGCAGCACCTCCTGACTCAAGTTCCCATAAATAAATGCAAGTTTCTATGGCAACCGTTTGGCTTTTTGGGATGTTCAGGATTTTCACCTGAAACCAAACATTTTGTACATGTTGGGGTGACTGAGCATGTAAAGACAAAAAGTGACCACACTCAGAGGCATCATGTTGTCAAATATCACTTAATTGTTAAAAAAATATCCACATTCTGTGTATACACTGAATGGGAGCTAATACTGTTCTAAAAATAATGAGCCAAGTTATGTTTTTTAGGGCTTTTAACACGTTAAGTCATGCAAAAAAATATATCACATTATTCATGTGCTAATGCAGCTTAATCAGACAATTTACTTTGACTGCACATACTCCTTAACCTTCACCGTGGGTGGTTACCTGAATAGCAGCACCAGTTGTTGATTTATATAAAAAATATTGGGGTCTTTTTTAAAGTCGGTTTTAATAATGCAAGCAAGTAATTTAGTGTGCTTAATCATAATTAATAAAAAAATCTAAAGTGTATGTAATCTGAAATAAAAAACATATTGTTAAGAGCATTAGTTCATTTACATCAGTCGGTTTACACAAAAAGGAGAGGGCTAGTTTTCACAAAATCTAGTAAAATGACGGGGTAAGGGCAAAAGACAAACTCCGTTTTGGGGCTGATTCATTTCACAATAAATGATATTTTCTTGTTAATAGGTTATGTATATACAAAAATGATTGAGTTAAAAAATTGTTAATTTTTTTTAAGTAACTGAAGTGTTTCATTTTTAAGGTTATCTCCATTGACACTCATTTGCTTCCCTGGTCAGTATAATTTATCCGCCTATTACAATCAGAATCTACTACTTGTCTTGACTAAGACCTTATCCAAAAGCTTATTTTGAATGGTTAAAATTTACATATATTTGGGTAGCGAATATTAATTTTTTTATCAAGCTCAATATCTTAAGCAACAGCAGCACTGTGCTTTGCTATTTATAAATGAACGTGGCGTAAACATACTGTACATTCATACATCTTCTGTTTTAGAAAATATGCATTTTTTTGTGTTCATATGGGAATTGTTTATAAAAGCTTGCATTGTCTGTCCCAAAAATGCCCGTCGGGTAAATAGACATTTTTTATTTGGTCAATTTTAAAAACAATCTTGTATACACTGACCCCAAATGTAAAGTTTTTACTTGAAGCAAGAACATGCTTTACTTAAATGCCGGTTTCTCATTTACAAACAGCTGCTTCAAATCAAAACATTTACATCTGCTATATGATTTGCCCGAGAAGCTGGGCAGGACATTATAAAAAAAAAAAAAAAAAAAAAAAAAAAAATTTTCAAAAGATTGCAACTTACTTACTTAAGGTGGTCTTTACAGTGGAACCTTGTTTTTTGTACGCCACCATTTTCGTAGGATTAGTTTTTTAGTGAAAAGCCTTTGCAAAAAGTTTGCCAATGTTTTTTAATATACAGTCTCGGCCATCGTATGGTCAAACAAGCCATAACAAACTTGTCCTTTTGTCTGCGTATCATTCAGCGGAATGAAGTCCACAAACAACAAATCCCATGCGCCCAACTGTGTTCATAACATGGAGGGTATTACAAAACGTGCCAGTGTTAGCCAGCTCCCAAATCCCAACCCAGAGGTCATTCTCTCCGTCCTCTGTTGTCCCTCTATGACTTTACAATGGTTGACTTTGTAACTCTTTGCGAACTAATACAGTATTATGTATGACTGCAAAATCCCCCTGAATCACTAACGAAGTCAATAAATAACTTATAGCAATAATACAAAGGCAGCATCAGTGTGGCTCTTCTCTTTTCTCACCCATCTCCACTCATTGCAGTCTTCAATAAAAAGGTTCTTTACTAAAGGTAAAAGTGAAATGTTTACGTATCCATTTTATCCGTCATTTATACATATTGAAATATTCCAAAAATGTACATTTTAGTAATATGTAATATTTAATAACTACTACTACTAAACTAATAATAACCATAATAATGGATTACATTTTTACAGCGCTTTCTAGACAGTCAAAGGGCTTTACAGTGAGAACTATGAACCTACACTACCGTTCAAAAGTTTGGGGTCACCCAAACAATTTTGTGGAATAGCCTTCATTTCTAAGAATAAGAATAGACTGTCGAGTTTCAGATAAAAGTTCTCTTTTTCTGGCCATTTTGAACTTTTAATTGACCCCACAAATGTGATGCTCCAGAAACTCAATCTGCTCAAAGGAAGGTCAGTTTTGTAGCTTCTGTAACGAGCTAAACTGTTTTCAGATGTGTGAACATGATTGCACAAGGGTTTTCTAATCATCAATTAGCCCTCTGAGCCAATGAGCAAACACATTGTACCATTAGAACACTGGAGTGATAGTTGCTGGAAATGGGCCTCTATACACCTATGTAGATATTGCACCAAAAACCAGACATTTGCAGCTAGAATAGTCATTTACCACATTATCAATGTATAGAGTGTATTTCTTTAAAGTTAAGACTAGTTTAAAGTTATCTTCATTGAAAAGTACAGTGCTTTTCCTTCAAAAATAAGGACATTTCAATGTGACCCCAAACTTTTGAACGGTAGTGTATCATTTATTACATATGGTTGCTTTGACGTTGCTATTTGGTATTTGTATTATATTGTGCTGCCTTTTTGTAAACAGAATGCAGCTACTTTAGTTTAAATTAGCATTCTAGTGGCTACTGTTTGAAGTCTGAACACTAACTTTTTAGACTCCTCTGTATGTCATCCATCCATCCATTTTCTACCACTTGTCCCTTTTGGGGTCGCAGGGTGTGTGTGTGTGTGTCTTTGGAGGTGGGAGGAAGCCGGAGTACCCGGTAAGAAACCCATACAGTCACGGGGAGAACAAGTTTCTACAATTATACAATAAGTTTGAGTAAAGCTATACACTTTAAAATGTGATTTACATGCAAAAATAAATGTAGGTTAACCTATTAGAAACAAAATGATCCAATAAAGGTGGCGCCAAATTTAGAAGTTCAATGCAAATCTAAGCAAACAAAAACAAAGCTAACTAAATACTAATAGAATTGACAGTCTGATCGGTTTTCATATATGATGGAATGCCTTAAATTAACTTGAGCTTCTGCTTTATTTAGTTGCCTAAATCAGTGTTTTTCAACCACTGTGCCGAGGCACTCTAGTGTGCCGTGAGATACAGTCTGGTGTGCCGTGGGAGATTATGTAATTTCACCTAATTGAGTTAAAAATATTTTTTGCAAACCAGTAATTATAATCCGAAAATGTGCTGTTGCTGAGTTTCTTTGCTGTCTAGAGCTCGGCAGAGTAACTGTGTAATACTCTTCCATATCAGTAGGTGGCAGCAGTTAGCTAATTGCTTTGTAGATGTCGGGAACATGGTTTGTCATGATCACAATACGCGGGAGGCAGCATGTAGGTAAAAAGGTATCTAACACTTAAACCAAAAATAAACAAAAGGCGAGTGCCGCTAAGAAAAGGCATTGAAGCTTAGAAATGGCTATGCAAAACTAAACTAAAACTTAACTGGCTGCAAAGTAAACAAAAACAGAATGCTGGACGACAGCAAAGACTTACAGCGTGTGGAGCAGACAACGTCCACAAAGTACATCCGTACATGACATGACAATCAACAATGTCCCCACAAAGAAGGATAGCGTCCGCACAACTTAATTAGTCTT
The DNA here is from genome assembly GCF_033978785.1 of Entelurus aequoreus. Taxonomy (NCBI): domain Eukaryota; kingdom Metazoa; phylum Chordata; class Actinopteri; order Syngnathiformes; family Syngnathidae; genus Entelurus; species Entelurus aequoreus. The sequence continues at coordinate 29,461,658 of NC_084757.1, forward strand.
GATTGCGAAAACAAAGCAGGTTCGGGGAATTGCGTTCAAGGAAGACATGAAACTGCTGTAGGAAAATGCCAACAAAGGAGGAAAAGACACCAAAATAGGAGCGCAAGACAAGAACTAAAACACTACAGACAGGAAATCACCAAAAACCTCAAAATAAGTCACGGCGTGATGTGACAGGTCGTGACATTACACCTACTTTGAGACAAGAGCTATAGAGATGCATGCTTGGTTATGGTTTGAATTCATATCCAACAATTGCGAGAACAACTTGTTATTGTCTATATCGGCTACTGAGTTTTCATTTTTTAATGTTTTCTGCTGGTGGTGTGCCTCAGAATTTTTTCTATGAAAATAATGTGCACAACATACATAATGCGATAGGATGCCGATCTGTACTGACTGAAAAACATGAACAATAATATTACAATATCTGTAAAGTATTAGCCCACATTTCATGTTTTGTTTGCACGCAGCTAACTCGACAGCATATGCACCGTAGTTGTAATAACACGCATGACGTGCTGCATGTATCATGATCGATATTAAAGTGACTCACTCGATGGACAGTTGTGCGTTTGGTCCAGCTGGTCGGGGACGTTTTTCCGGTTTATTTTGGGTAAGCACTCCATTTAGGTTGAATTAGCTTGTCTCCAATTTCCACATTTACAGTGTCAAAGTCACACAGGCCTCACTCTCTCGGCTTCCGTCTGCTCCAACTTTTCACTCTCTTCTTCGTGCTAGCTTCCAGAAGCAGCAGTTCATTCTCTGTATATTCAGCTTCAAAAAGGTAAGGTTGTGAATAATACTCATTTCTTCCCAAAAAATAATCTTCGTTGTCTGTTACCAAGTCTGCCATGATTAGAAAACACTCGCGTTTGTTTCTAGAAGTAGGAATACACATTTGCTGTTGGAAGTTGGAAGTGCGCTGCTATGGAAATGGAAATAAATGCACTGACGAAATCAGGTCTGGCAAAGCTTAAAATGACAAAATTAAGGTAAATAATGTACACGTTGTTATGAATCTGTCTATTTCTACATTATACAAACCCCGTTTCCATATGAGTTGGGAAATTGTGTTAGATGTAAATATAAACGAAATACAATGATTTGCAAATCCTTTTCAACCCATATTCAATTGAATGCGCTACAAAGACAAGATATGTGATGTCAAACTCATAAACTTTTTTTTTTTTTTTCAAATAATAATTAACTTAGAATTTCATGGCTGCAACACGTGTCAAAATAGTTGGGAAAGGGCATGTTCACCGCTGTGTTACATGGCCTTTCCTTTTAACAACACTCAGTAAACGTTTGGGAACTGAGGAGACACATTTTTTAAGCTTCTCAGGTGGAATTCTTTCCCATTCTTGCTTGATGTACAGCTTAAGTTGTTCAACAGTCCGGGGGTCTCCGTTGTGGTATTTTAGGCTTCATAATGCGCCACACATTTTCAATGGGAGACAGGTCTGGACTACAGGCAGGCCAGTCTAGTACCCGCACTCTTTTACTATGAAGCCACGTTGATGTAACACGTGGCTTGGCATTGTCTTGCTGAAATAAGCAGGGGCGTCCATAGTAACGTTGCTTGGATGGCAACAAATGTTGCTCCAAAACCTGTATGTACCTTTCAGCATTAATGGCGCCTTCACAGATGTGTAAGTTACCCATGTCTTGGGCACTAATACAACCTCATACCATCACACATGCTGGCTTTTCAACTTTGCGCCTATAACAATCCGGATGGTTCTTTTCCTCTTTGGTCCGGAGGACACGACGTCCACAGTTTCCAAAAACAATTTGAAATGTGGACTCGTCAGACCACAGAACACTTTTCCACTTTTTATCAGTCCATCTTAGATGAGCTCTGGCCCAGCGAAGCAGACGGCGTTTCTGGGTGTTGTTGATAAACGGTTTTCGCCTTGCATAGGAGAGTTTTAACTTGCACTTACAGATGTAGCGACCAACTGTAGTTACTGACAGTGGGTTTCTGAAGTGTTCCTGAGCCCGTGTGGTGATATCCTTTACACACTGATGTCGCTTGTTGATGCAGTACAGCCTGAGGGATCAAAGGTCACAGGCTTAGCTGCTTACGTGCAGTGATTTCTCCAGATTCTCTGAACCCTTTGATGATATTACGGACCGTAGATGGTGAAATCCCTAAATTCCTTGCAATAGCTGGTTGAGAAAGGTTTTTCTTAAACTGTTCAACAATTTGCTCACGCATTTGTTGACAAAGTGGTGACCCTCGCCCAATCCTTGTTTGTGAATGACTGAGCATTACATGGAATCTACTTTTATACCCAATCATGGCACCCACCTGTTCCCAATTTGCCTGTTCACCTGTGGGATGTTCCAAATAAGTGTTTGATGAGCATTCCTCAACTTTATCAGTATTTATTGCCACCTTTCACAACTTCTTTGTCACGTGTTGCTGGCATCAAATTCTAAAGTTAATGATTATTTGCAACAAAAAAAAATGTTTATCAGTTTGAACAGCAAATATGTTGTCTTTGTAGCATATTCAACTGAATATGGGTTGAAAATGATTTGCAAATCATTGTATTCCGTTTATATTTACATCTAACACAATTTCCCAACTCATATGGAAACGGGGTTTGTATATACAGTATATAAATTAAAGCAAAGTGCTGTCATCTAACCAAAAAAAGCTTTTAATAAAACTCGTAAGTATTCAAACATGCAGTTCTACTTACTTTATATTACAAAATGTAGGATTTGTTGAATCCCAGGGCATTATTTGAGATAGTGATAAGATAAATACAAAATCATCTTTTATAGGGTACTTTCTATTGAGAAGTAGCTGTCTCCAATGGTGGCACCTAAATTTGTGTTTATAAAATGTTGATGGGGGGGTTTTGAAGTTATTTTTGAAGGCTACAACAGTGACTCCCATTAGCCACATCTTCCAAGCGTTTTTTATCATCTTCAAAATCCTAAAAAAAAAAGAAAAGAAAGACATGTGTTCTGGTCTCTCATAATGATTAGGAATGATAGGCAAAATTCCCAAACAAGGGCAGTTCCCCTTTAAGGTTTAATTTCCATTATGACATAAAATGAGGCTCTGTTCCCACAGTTTGTGCTGTGTGCCCCACTTTCACACTGGGTGAGTGGCAAGACTGTCATGATTGGTGGGGTGTGTGAGGATCTACAGTTGGCAGGTGGCAGAGTTGTTATTTGTGTTTTCTCACTCACACATTAACAAACACAAACACACACACAGACAAGCACATACTCTTGCACGCACACACATAACCATGCTTGATCCAGGATTACTGTCAAACGAGCCCTAATGCAGGTTACTAGGGTTTGGGAACAATTCACTAAAACAATCAGTTGATTAATTTCAAACGATTTCTCTCCTCAGCCAGGCAAGTAATACTTTTGGTTAACTCCAAAGCCCCCCTCCCGCCTTTTTAATCAACAAATTAAGCATAAATCATGTTTGATCTTTATTTACTGGTTGCTCAGCAGTTGGTGGAGGTCAAGCGAGATTACTGGTGTCCATAAGCAAACGTTCATCCATTTCTCTTTTAAACATATACCCTTTTTTCTGCTGCCACATACTTTGGCCACGAAGGACAGATTCTCATTAACTCTTCTCTGATTAAAAAGAAAACAACAAAAAGGGTCAAGTTCTAATGGGAAAGGCATCGTTCTACACGCTTTAAATAATGAGATTATTTGGCATTGTGACAGAGTGTTATGATTTAGTCAACTATATTTTTTCCTCAACCACCTCATAAATCTGATACCAATAACGCTTCTTGTCTGATTTCTTGCATGTCTCTCTAATAACTCATCATGTATCAAAATGTTTTGTTTATGAGTTTAATCTGTGTTCTGATTGGCTCATAAATCCACCATAGTCATTGGCGTTGTACTTGAGAATCCTTATTTGCCAAATCAAATCTTTGTTGGCGTTTATTCCTATAGTTGACTCTCTAATCTCTTATATCAATGTTTTTGAGCACATTTATACAATTACAACAGTAAAGGAAAGTGGCTAATTAAACCAAAACTAACTCATCTAAAAAGGGGCTATAAACAACCACAGTGTGTCAAAGTGTGTATGTGTATTTTGTCATGCATTCCAACACAAAACTGAATAGGAAAATAGTGAATCCAAATTCTAAAAAGAGTTAGGACTTTTAGTTCATAATTGGATCTTAAAGGTGAACTGCACTTTTTGGGGGAATTTTGCATATCGTTCACAATCATTATGAAATACACTAACGTTCAAAAGTTTGGGGTCACCCAAACAATTTTGTGGAATAGCCTTCATTTCTAAGAACAAGAATAGACTGTCAAGTTTCAGATGAAAGTTCTCTTTTTCTGGCCATTTTGAGCGTTTAATTGACCCCACAAATGTGATGCTCCAGAAACTCAATCTGCTCAAAGGAAGGTCCGTTTTGTAGCTTCTGTAACGAGTTAAACTGTTTTCAGATGTGTGAACATGATTGCACAAGGGTTTTCTAATCATCAATTAGCCTTCTGAGCCAATGAGCAAACACATTGTACCATTAGAACACTGGAGTGATAGTTGCTGGAAATGGGCCTCTATACAACTATGTAGATATTGCACCAAAAACCAGACATTTGCAGCTAGAATAGTCATTTACCACATTAGCAATGTATAGAGTGTATTTCTTTAAAGTTAAGACTAGTTTAAAGTTATCTTCATTGAAAAGTACAGTGCTTTTCCTTCAAAAATAAGGACATTTCAATGTGACCCCAAACTTTTGAACGGTAGTGTACATGACGACGGATTATTTATTTTTTTAATGCATTTAATTAATAAATAAACATAAATAAAATCTGCTTACAGCGGAGCCAATGGGAGAGCCTCTATTCCGCTCATCAAATCCGATAAATAACCATCCAAAAAGCGCCAACAATACTACATTTACATTTCGTGACTTGAATATTAACCAAGATGTTATTATAAGCGCTAACGCAGACAAACTATTTGTAGCGGCGATGTGATCACTTCCGTGCGTCCCTATGTCTACATCATTGAGTGGTCGGCTGTTTCCTCGCTTCCCTGCTCCCTGAGAGTTTATTTACTCACATGTCTCCTCTGTACTCAGCCATGCAAACATTTGTCCATATAGTTGCATATGTGTGTATGTTGTGTGTGTGTGTTTGTGTGTGGTATCTGTGTCCGTGCGTATGTATGTGATAATTGGGGATATGGGTCACCGGGGTATTGTTTTTAACTTTGTAAAGCACTTTGCGTTGCATTTCTTTTATGTATGAAAAGCGCTTTATAAATAAAGTTTGATTGATTGATTGTAAATCATAATTCATGCCTCTCACCTGAAAAGTACATGGCTGAGGATATAATCCGACAAGTTGGGACACTTTGACAGCCATTTAGGACATGGAACTGGCGAGAACGACACGAAAAACACCACCCCGTTTCTTCGCGAGGATTATGAGATATTTTTCATCTAAATGGGAATATATGAAAATGCTAGTTATCGACATCTTAATGACGGCAGACCTTGTACAGTAAGTGATGTCGTATTATGTGAGTTGGCTCTCATGAAGACATTAGTGATGAATAAAAAAAATAAAGCAAACGTGATGCGTTTTTTATATCAATGCGCCGCCATGCTTAAAATGATCAAAATAGGTAAATATTAAATGTTATTATAAATGTGCCCATTACTAAATTACAGATATACTTACATCCTGTATATAAAACACTGATGGAGGTGTTTGGATGTTTTTTTAGGGGCTCTAAAAGAAGAATTCTGATCGCATTTATTTAATAGTTAGAATGCATTAAAAAAATCCATCCGTCGTTGTATCTTTCATAATGATTGAGAACGATAGGCAAAATTCCAAAAAAAGTGCAGTTCCACTTTTAGAAATTAGTGTTTTAAATACAAACATGATCTGTGTGTGCCACACAAAAACTGTTGGGTGGATTTTAAATCTGATAAATTGATGTTATGTGAATCATAACAGAAAACATGGATGCTTGAAAACGGTTTTCAGGATTTACAGCCTTAAAAAAAAAATTGCTGCCGTTGTGTCCTTGGGCAGGACACTTCACCCTTTTTCCCCCGGTGCCACTCACACCAGTGAAATGAATGATGAATGATAGGTGGTGGTCGGAGGGGCCGTAGGCGCAAATTGCAGCCACGCTTCCGTCAGTCTACCCCAGGGCAGCTTTGGCTACGAAAGTAGCTTACCACCACCAGGTGTGAATGAATGATGGGTTCAGAGAAAACATGTAAAGCGACTTTGGGTACTTAGAAAAACGCTATATAAATCCCAGGTATTATTATTATTAAACTACAGCATATACAACATACATTCTGTATACAGCGGTTTTCTCATAAGTGTTGTGTTTTTGCAGAGTGATTATTTGATTTTTAAATGTTTCTATCATCAGCAACAACCGCCTTCTCTTTTCATAGCAAGTATAGTAAAATTAGCACATTGTCCACAATTTATATTAGAGTGAAACCAGAAAACCAGAACGGAAGCCCATAATCCACCCATCAACTGCTTTTATCTAGATATTGTTCTACATCATCAGTAAAATGATTGTAGTTAGCCCACAGTTAAGTCTTTATGAACCATTCTGAACAAATCCTCCCCTCCTCCCCACGTCATGGAAAACAAAAGGTCCATGTATGACCACACAGAGAAAGTCATTTGTGAAATGTCCTGATTATGTGGCTTGTGCAACATAAACAATTTGCCTGATTACTTCCAATTGATTCGGCCTTACAGTTAAAGCCTCGGTGTGCAACCTGGTGCGGTGTCGTGCATTCTGCGCAGACACAGAACTAATTTCTCCAATGTGCAGCTGAGCCAGCTTACTACTCCCAGCTAAAGCCTCCTGGATGTTGCTAAACCTTGGGGAGGCTAGCGACCGTCAGACTCTTTGTGATGAAGCTCTGGAGGATTTGTCTGTGGCTCAAAGTGAATTAAAGGTGACCTTCTGGCAGACGTTGGAGAGAGAAAGGGTAGAGATGGGCAATAGGGATCCTAAACATGACCGGATATAACTTAAAGGCCTACTGAAACCCACTACTACCGACCACGCAGTCTGATAGTTTATATATCAATGATGAAATCTTAACATTGCAACACATGCCAATACGGCCGGGTTAACTTATAAAGTGCAATTTTAAATTTCCAGCTAAACTTCCGGTTGAAAACGCCTTTGGATGATGACGTATGCGTGTGACGTAGCCAGTGAAACAGGAGTATCGGTAGCCCATTGAAGCCAATACAAAAAGCTCTGTTTTCATTTCATAATTCCACAGTATTCTGGACATCTGTGTTGGTGAATCTTTTGCAATTTGTTTAATGAACAATGGAGATTGCAAAGAAGAAAGTTGTAGGTGGGATCGGTGGGTGATGCTTGTCTCACATTGGAAGGCTAATAAGCGAGCAACACAACAAATTAACATTGCTAACGTATTATTCACACCTACAGTTATTACTTACCGTTTCATTTTCCCCTCCACTGCCATAGATAGTAGTCATTAGGGTTGGGTATCGAGTATCGAGTATCGATTGGAACCGGGACTAACTTTCCGATTCTCCCGGAATCGTTCAAAAGTTTAAATTTCGATTCCTATTTTCGATGCTGTCACGCCAATTTAGTCCGCCGACCGGAAAAAAATATGTCCGCCGAACCGGAAGAAGAAGCCGCTGAACACCAACGAAGAAGCGCCCACCGCCGGAAGTGTTAGCAGAGCCGAGCGAGTCAGTCAAGCTCAAGCATGGATAGCGGGCGTCGGCGGTCGAAAGTGTGGCTTTACTTTACCAAAAAAAATGAAATAACCGCGAAATAACAGAGCTCCATGTCCATCAAGAAACGAGTGGAGAGAGAGCTGCAGATGTACCAGGACGTTCCACCGATACTTATGTCTGACGACCCTGCTGCATGCTGGTGGTCCGGTGGAACCAACAAAAGACTTATCCTTTGCTGTCATATCTCGCTTTCTCCTATTTATGCGTTCAAGCTTCTTCCACACCCAGCGAACGTGTATTTTCCACAGCAGGAGACACTATCTGTCCAGAACGCTCACGCATCCTGCCTGAGAAGGCGGATATGGTCATTTTCCTAAACAAGAACTGTCTCTGATTTTATACTGTACCTGCTGCTAATCTGGACTGGGTTTTGCAAGTTGTTTCTTATTGTTTATTTGCTTTTCTGCACCAGGTTAGCCCACCAGTGGGAGCACGGTAACATTTTTAAGTACCTGCAGCATCATACACTTGTGTGTGTAAATGTGTTTTCTTGAGGTTTTCAAAAAATAAAGCTCTCTTGAGGAAAGTGTACCCCTGGGAAAATGTATTCATAATTTATAATATTTATATTCAAGTTAATAGATTTGATATTTATATTCTAGTTGAAAACAGCCCTGTGAGGAATTTATAGTAAAGTTCATAAAAAGTTAATAGAATTAAAATTGATGGAGAATGTCAGACTATTTCATTCAGAAAGACTGTAGGTTAGCTAGCTCATTTAAAATATCCTAAACTTTTTTTTGACCCTGCCTCTTAAAAGAATCGGAATCGAGGATCGTCAGGAACCGGAATCGGAATCGGAATCGTTCGAATTCAAACGATACCCAACCCTAGTAGTCATTGAGCCCGTCAATAAAAGTAGTTTTTTTTGGGAAAATCAATCCTTTTGTGAAGGTCTGTGGTTGAAGCCGGGCTAATCTTTGCACAAAGTCGAAGCGACTTCCTCACAGTGGAAGGCACATTCCCACATATCATAAAAGTTAAAAGTAAGACACTTTTTACTTCAGATGAGACTGAAAGCAAGTATAGTGACTTAGGCTGGTTAAAGCAAACAAACAGAGCATTTTCCTTCTTTGGGTTTCATCGTCGACATGATGTTGTAGCACAGATGGTTTTACATACTACTGAAACCCACTACTACCGACCACGCAGTCTGATAGTTTATATATCAATGAGGAAATCTTAACATTGCAACACATGCCAATATGGCCGGGTTAACTTATAAAGTGCAATTTTAAATTTCCCGCTAAACTTCCGGTTGAAAACGTCTTTGTATGATGACGGATGCGAGTGACGTCACTAGATAAACGGAAGTATTGGTACACCTTTGAATCCAATACAAAAAAGCTCTGTTTTCATCTCAAAATTCCACAGTATTCTGGACATCTGTGTTGGTGAATCTTTTGCAATTTGTTTAATGAACAATGAAGACTGCAAAGAAGAAAGTTGTAGGTGGGATCGGTGTATTAGCGGCTGGCTGTAGCAACACAACAAGGAGGACTTTGACTTGGATAGCAGACGCGCAAGCCGACGCTAGCCGCTGACCGCACGGATGATCGGGTGAAGTCCTTCGTCCTTCCGTCGATCGCTGGAACGCAGGTGAGCACGGGTGTTGATGAGCAGATGAGGGCTGGCTGGCGTAGGTGTAGCGCTAATGTTTTTATCATAGCTCTGTGAGGTCCCGTTGCTAAGTTAGCTTCAATGGTGTCGTTAGCAACAGCATTGTTAATCTTCGCCAAGCTGGAAAGCATTAACCGTGTATTTACAGGTCCATGGTTTAATAGTATTGTTGATTTTCTGTCTATCCTTCCAGTCAGGGGTTTATTTCTTTTGTTTGTATCTGCATTTGAGCCCGATGCTATCACATTAGCTCCGTAGCTAAAGTGTTTTGCCGATGTATTGTCGTGAAGATAAAAGTCACTGTGAATGTCCATTTCGCGTTCTCGACTCTCATTTTCAAGAGGATATAGTATCCGAGGTGTCTTTAAAATACAAATCCGTGATCCACAATAGAAAAAAGAGAAAGTGTGGAATCCAATGAACCCTTGTACCTAAATTACGGTCAGAGCGAAAAAAGATACGTCCTGCACTGCACTATAGTCCTTCACTCTCACTTTCCTCATCCACGAATCTTTCATCCTCGCTCAAATTAATGGGGTAATCGTCGCTTTCTCGGTCCGAATCTCTCTCACTGCTGGTGTAAACAATAGGGAAATGTGAGCAGCACTCCAGCTTGTGACGTCACGCTACTTCCTAGGGGAAAGGCTTTTTTTTATCAGCGACCAAAAGTTGCGAACTTTATCGTCGTTGTTCTCTACTAAATCCTTTCAGCAAAAATATGGCAATATCGCGAAATGATCAAGTATGACACATAGAATGGATCTGCTATCCCCATTTAAATTAAAAAAAATAATTTCAGTAGGCCTTTAAATTGGCTGAGTCACACTAGGATGTTTGGGTCAAAATCTACTATGTATGAATAATCCGCTGACATCACATATGGCAAAAACGTCACAAAAGGAGCAATTCCAAACAAAGAAGTATGACGGAAGGCAAGATCGTTATATAAATATCTCTGCAATGCCTCCAAGGTTTGATTTCACAATTTTGGGACTTATGCAGATCCAAATTACACATAAACAAATTCTATCAGGTATCAGGCAAAAAAAAGTTGGTTTGGCATTATATTATAGAACGTTTTGCGGATTAACCAAATATGGTAGACATTTACCCAAACATTATTCTGTGAGTCAACCAATTTAAATGTATGTAAAACCAGCTGTGCTACAACATCGTGTCAACGATGAAACCCAAAGAAGGAAAATGCTCTGTTTGTTTAACCAGCGCAAGTCACTACACAAACTCAAAGCCTCATCTGAAGTAAAAAGTGCCTTACTTTGAACTTTTATGATTTGTGGCAATGTGCCTTCATCTGTGAAGAAGTTGCTCTGAGTGTCTTAGCTTTGTTTGGTTTGAATGATACCTTGTTATGATAGCCTTGTTCTATTCAGTTTTGTTTGGTTTGAATGATTACCTTATTCTTTTTCAGTTTGTTTGGTTTGGATGATTGCCTTGTTCTTTTTCAGTTTGTTTGGTTTGAGTGATTGCCTTATTTTTTCAGTTTTTGTTTTGTTTATTTATTTTTTGTTCAACTTATCTTGCTTGTTTATTCTTTTCATTGATTGTTTGTTCTATTAATTTCTATGAGTGTGTGCACTGGGTAGGGGTACAAACTTGTAGTTTTTAGGCAACAATAACTTTTCTTGTCAACTGGGTCATACATGTCCTGTAGCCTTTTTTACTACTCTAGAGTCTACGCCCCTGGTGGGTGGGTGCGTGTGGGTGTGGGTGCCTGTGTGTGCATATGTGATATATTGTTTTGTATTGATTTGTTGCATTGGATGTTCTAATGCACTACCGGCAAAGAAATACCAAGAAAATGTTTCTTTTGTGCGAAGGGGCAGGAAATATAAGATTTTCTTCATCCTGTTCCTTTTCGACATGGCTGTGTATTGAATGCAGTAAGGTATGTGAGATTGTTGAAATGTTGTTGAAATGTACACATCCAAGTACGAAATAAATAAATAATTGAATTGAATTGAATTGAATGAGCCCTACTTCAACCACAAACCTTCACAAAAAGATAGATTCTCCATTGCAGGCTTGGTGACTATTATTTATGGCAATGGAGGAGACAATGAAACGGTAAGTAATAACAGTAGCTTAGAAATGTGTGAATGGTACGTTAAAAATGTTAGCTTGATTTGTTGTGTAGCGAGCTTAGCCTTCTACTGCAAGAGAATAGCATCACCGTCCTCCGGCAAAAAAAAGAATGATTTTCTTAAAAAATACTTTAAATTGGATCAGCGCCTACTGTGTTTGGCAATGGATGAGTAAATTATATCATACGTTATTACGTTCACAATGTCTCTCGTATTGTACAAGCGCTCGTAGAGTAAAAAATAAAAATAAAACATTTCTGGCGGGCGGGGGTGAAGGCTCATCGGCGTCTGGGGGCATGGTGAGGAGAGGTTCATTTGCATCTAAAAACTCAGCCTCTCAAAACGCGAAGTTTAAAAAGTGAGAAAGAATGTTATGTAGACCACCATGAAGTGTTTTAAATGTAAAAAAAAGATTATTACATGCCCCTTTTAACAAATAATGCAGCATTGTACATACGAACTTGCCCACCACATCGCAAAAAAATTGCACAAAACCCCAAAGGCCTGATCCAAAATCTAAATATGTGCTAAATATGTGCTAAATAGTGCGCGCAAACAATAAAATTACGTGTACTATTAGTGATCGTGTAGCACGTGGTCTAATAAGACTGCATGTAAAATTTGGTAACAAGTGCAAAAGTGGTGCACACCACCCAATTTAAATTAAAGGCCTACTGAAACCCACTACTACCGACCACACAGTCTGATAGTTAATATATCAATGATGAAATCCTAACATTGCAACACATGCCAATACGGCCGGGTTAACTTATAAAGTGCAATTTTAAATTTCCCGCTAAACTTCCGGTTGAAAACGCCTTTGGATGATGACTTATGCGCGTGACGTAGCCAGTGAAACAGGAGTATCGGTAGCCCATTGAAGCCAATACAAAAAGCTCTGTTTTCATTTCATAATTCCACAGTATTCTGGACATCTGTGTTGGTGAATCTTTTGCAATTTGTTTAATGAACAATGGAGATTGCAAAGAAGAAAGTTGTAGGTGGGATCGGTGTATTAGCGGCTGGCTGTAGCAACACAACAAGGAGGACTTACTTGGATAGCAGACGCGCTAGCCAATGCTAGCCGCCAACCGCATCTGTGATCGGGTGAAGTCCTTCGTCGCGCCGTCGATCGCTGGAACGCAGGTGAGCACGGGTGTTGATGAGCAGATGAGGGCTGGCAGGCGTACGTGGAGCGCTAATGTTTTTATCACAGCTCTGTGAGGTCCGGTTGCTAAGTTGCTAAGTTAGCTTCAGCGTCGTTAGCAACAGCATTGTTAAGCTTTGCCGGGCTGAGAATTATTAACCATGTAGTTACATGTACATGGTTTAATAGTATTGTTGATCTTCTGTCTATCCTTCCAGTCAAGGATGTATTTATTTTGTTTCTATCTGCATTTGAGCCAGATGCTATCACGTTAGCTCAGTAGCTAAAGAGCTTCGCCGATGTATTGTCGTGGAGATAAAAGTCACTGTGAATGTCCATTTCGCGTTCTCGACTCTCATTTTCAAGAGGATATAGTATCCGAGGTGGTTCAAAATACAAATCCGTGATCCACAATAGAAAAAGGAGAGTGTGGAATCCAATGAGCCAGCTTGTACCTAAGTTACGGTCAGAGCGAAAAAAGATATGTCTTTCACTGCATTCTAGTCCGTCACTCTAACGTTCCTCATCCACGAATCTTTCATCCTCGCTCAAATTAATGGGGTAATCGTCGCTTTCTCGGTCCGAATCGCTCTAGCTGAGTTGAAAACAATAGGAAAATATGAGGAGGTGAACAACTGACTACGTCACGCTACTTCCGGTAGGGGCAACGCTTTTTTTTATCAGAGACCAAAAGTTGCAAACTTTATCGTCATTGTTCTATACTAAATCCTTTCAGCAAAAATATGGCAATATCGCGAAATGATCAAGTATGACACATAGAATGGATCTGCTATCCCCGTTTAAATAAAAAAAATTCATTTCAGTAGGCCTTTAAATGTTTGCACCTAGTATCGGTTGTCACCATGGAGACTCATTTCCCTCAAAATTTAAATAATAATAATGCATTAGATTTATAGAGCGCTTTTCTGGACACTCAAAGCACTTTATGGTGAGAACTGAGAACCTATCATTATTTGCTCCACAGTCAGACAGTGATGCTGGAAAGCTACATCTGTAGTCACAGCTACCCTGGGGTAGACTGACAGAATTGTGGCTGCCAATTTGCGCTTAAGGCCTCTATGACCACCACCAAAAATCCCTTCACATTCATACATGCGAGCAAGGTGGGTCAAGTTCCATGCCCAAGGACGCAATGGCAGTGACTAGGATTCCGGAAGCTGGATTCGTATCAGGAACCCTTAAGTTACAGAATGATGCCTAGTTTGTGGCATCATATGGTCAAACCTGTGCTGTTTAGTCATGATGACATGCAGCACACACATACAATATGGACTACCTATTCTAGACTACATTGAAGCGCGGTCTAGTCGACTGAACCCACTTTTAGTACGCTGACAGTGCGCTCTGGGAGGTGCTGCGGTGCTGTGATGGTGCATCTGGAATGATCCAGAAGCAAGAACATGTATTTTGCGAGACGTTTTCTAATATAGGAGATACAGTGCATCCGGAAAGTACACAAGCTTGAAACGCCTATCTTTGGGCAGTTTTGTCCATTCCTCTTTGCCCATTCACCTTTGCAGCACCTTTCAAGCTCCATCTGGTGGGATTGGAAGCGTTGGTTTTCATCCAGGTTGTCTCTGTACATTGCAGCATGGGTAGCGAGTTTACCGCATCCTTTCAGATTTGAATGCGCTCGAGATGCAGGATGCATACCTTGCAATCACTGCCTTATATTAAAGGGGCCCTATTACACTACCGTTCAAAAGTTTGGGGTCACCCAAACAATTTTGTGGAATAGCCTTCATTTCTAAGAACAAGAATAGACTGTCAAGTTTCAGATGAAAGTTCTCTTTTTCTGGCCATTTTGAGCGTTTAATTGACCCCACAAATGTGATGCTCCAGAAACTCAATCTGCTCAAAGGAAGGTCCGTTTTGTAGCTTCTGTAACGAGCTAAACTGTTTTCAGATGTGTGAACATGATTGCACAAGGGTTTTCTAATCATCAATTAGCCTTCTGAGCCAATGAGCAAACACATTGTACCATTAGAACACTGGAGTGATAGTTGCTGGAAATGGGCCTCTATACACCTATGTAGATATTGCACCAAAAACCAGACATTTGCAGCTAGAATAGTCATTTACCACATTAGCAATGTATAGAGTGTATTTCTTTAAAGTTAAGACTAGTTTAAAGTTATCTTCATTGAAAAGTACAGTGCTTTTCCTTCAAAAATAAGGACATTTCAATGTGACCCCAAACTTTTGATCGGTAGTGTATATAAAACCTAATGGTACTTGCTGTTGTGTATTTGGGATCTGCATTAGTTCCAAAACATTTAAATCAAACTGTGGATATTTATAAAACAATTTTTGCCTTTGTTCATACTTCCTCCAAATGAGCCATTTGGAATTTGCACAACTTATGACGTCACAGGTTGGGGAAAATATCACTGAATTACTTATATATGGCGTAAATGTACCAAGAATGCCCTGTGTGCGTCCGCTATTGTAGTCCGTGGTTTAGTCAATAAGCAATTATTTTTTTCTATTCTCTTGTGGGGCAGATTGGGTCGAGCATGGACATGTAGAGTATCCTCGGCTGTTGCCATTTCTAATACGAAGTAGCGTATAGTTCCAACGCATATCTGTCAGTAGAATTGCTATGGAAGCGATTAAAAACTACAACAAAGATGGCGAGGAGAAGACACAGTCGAAGTGGAGTCACGTAAATAAGACCCGCCCACATAATAGCGCATTCTGAAGAGACTGCCAGAAAGCACCTTGAAAGCGGTCTGTAAAACATAATCTGTGTAAAATTTTGACCAAAGAACCAACATTACAGGTTACTGTATGTTAACCAAAAGTAAGTGTTTTAGATGTCAGTGTTTCCCACACATTCATTTATTTGTGGCGGCCCGCCACGAAAGAATTACGTCCGCCACAAAGATTTTTTTTTTTTTTTTTTTTTGTCCTGTCTAGCTTCTCAGGCAAATCATATAGTTGATGTAGATGCCCATATAGGCTGTTCAGATTTACTTTACAAAAGAGAAGTGTAGAATACTTCTCTTGTTGCCTTATTTGTATTTGACCACTATTGTTTTCTGTTTATTTGTTACGGACTGCGGCAGGACACCTCTGCCTCTGTTTCACTTTATGTTGCTGGTAAATAATATGGTTGTAGTAGTAGGCTAAATTTAAATTATTTAGTATGCACTAATTAAAGGGGCAGAGCTTTAAGAGACATTTTAACTTTTATATTTTATAAGATATATTTTTTGTAAGAACCACAATTAATAAATATATTTCAGTGAATAACTTATTGTTCAAATCTGTATATAAATATGTACATAAAGTGTTGTAATTATATTGTAAAATGGATGGATGGATGGATGGATGGATGGATGGATGGACGTTTAAAACAAAACTGTTATTATTAATTAGTAAGTATACATTTTTTGAGCCTTTAGAGAAAATCATATAATTGTAGTAAATTATGCAAATTACTCGATGATGTCATGGTGACCACGCCCATAGCCACGCCCCCACCGCCACAGGTATCTTGGCAGTTTATTGGAAACACTGGATGTAGAAAAAAAATCATAATATGACCCCTTTAAACATAATACTATTTATAGAGCTGTACGATATGATGTTTATATGAAGGTTAAAATTGTGTCTTTATTACCAACGTTTTTTTGACACTGAATTTATGCAACATAATTTTTCTGCGTTTATATATATTTTTTTGTACATCATATTACGCTGACAATTTCCATCCATCCATTCATTTTCTACAAAACCCAAAACCAGTGAAGTTGGCATGTTGTGTAAATCATAAATAAAAACAAAATACAATGATTTGCAAATTATTTTCAACCTATATTCAATTGAATAGACTGCAAAGACAAGATACTTAACCTTCAAACTGGTAAAATAACAAAGTTTACCAGTTTGAAGGTTTTTGCAAATGTTAGCTCATTTGGAATTTGATGCCTGCAACATGTTTCAAAAAAGCTGGCACACGTGGCAAAAAAGACTGACAAAGTTGAGGAATGCTCATCAAACACTTATTTCGAACATCTCACAGGTGAACAGGCAAATTGGGACCAGGTGGGTGCCATGATTGGGTATAAAAGCAGCTTCCATGAAATGCTCAGTCATTCACAAACAAGGATGGGGCGAGGAGCACCACTTTGTGAACAAATGCGTTAAGAAATTGTCAAACAGTTTAAGAACAACATTTCTCAACAAGCTATTGCAATGAATTCAGGGATTTCACAATCTACAGTCCGTAATATCCTCAAAATGTTCAGAGAATCTGGAGAAATCACTGCACGTAAGCAGCAAGGCCGAAAACCAACATTGAATGCCCGTGACCTTCGATCCCTCAGGCGGTACTGCATCAAAAACTGACATCACTGTGTAAAGGATATCATCACATGGGCTCAGGAACACTTCAGAAAACCACTGTCAGTAACTACAGTTCATCGCTACATCTGTAAGTGCAAGTTAAAACTCTACTATGTAAAGCGAAAGCCATTTATCAACAACACCCAGAAACGCAGCCGGCTTCGCTGGGCCCAAGCTCATCTATGATGGACTGATGCAAAGTACAAAAGTGTCTTGAGGTCTGACGAGTCCACATTTCAAATTGTTTTTGGAAACTGTGGATGTTGTGTCCTCCGGACCAAAGAAGAAAATAACCATCCGGACTGTTATAGGCACAAAGTTCAAGAGCCAGCATCTGTGTATTAGTGCCCAAGGCATGGGTAACTTACGCATCTAGGCACCATTAATGCTGAAAGGTACATACAGGTTATGGAGCAACGTATGTTGCCATCCAAGCAACGTCTTTTTCATGGACGCCCCTGCTTATTTCAGCAAGACAATGCCAAACCACATTCTGCACGTGTTACAACAGCGGGGCTTCGTAGTAAAAGAGTGCGGGTACGAGACTGGCCTGCCTGTAGTCCAGACCTATCTCCCATTGAAAATGTGTGGCGCATTATGAAGAGTAGAGTACGACAATGGAAACCCCGGATCGTTGAACAACTTAAGCTGTACATCAAGCAAGAATGGGAAAGAATTCCACCTGAAAAGCTTCAAAAATTGGTGTCCTCAGTTCCCAAACGTTTACTGAGTGTTGTTAAAAGGAAAGGCCATGTAAAAATGCCCCTGTGCCAACTTTTTTGCAATGTGTTGCTGTCAATAAATTCTAAGTTAATGATTATTTGCAAAAAAAAAAGTAGTTTCTCAGTTTGAACATTAAATATCTTGTCTTTGCAGTCTATTCAATTGAATATAAGTTGAAAAGGATTTGCAAATCATTGTATTCTATTTTTTATTTACGATTTACACAATGTGCCAACTTCAATGGTTTTTGTGTTTTGTATTTCAAAAAATACACAATGTGGTGTCATGATCCGTGGTCCGGATCATGTTTTGTTTAGTTATGCTGTTAGTTTTGGACTTCTTTAGTTCCTGGTGTCACTTCCTGGTTTTGTTTTGTTTCCATGGTTACCCATTAGTTTCACCTGTTCCACGTTTAGACTCACACACACCTGTCACCAATCATGTCACTGTTATTTAAGCCTACCTTTGTTCATCACTCGTTCTGCCTGCATTATCTTTATTTCACACCGGTTCATGTCTCTTTCTGACCAAGTAAGTTTCCTAGTCCATGCCATAGCTTCTGCTAAGTAGCAGCTTCACTTGTGTTTTAGGCACGCTTGCCTTTTTTGTTGTATTTTTGTTTGTGGTAGTGAGTGATTTATGTTAAATAAATCCAAGCCTACCTTCAGGCTGTCGTCCGGAGCCGTCTTTGCACTGGAAGAACAACCGCGCAGCGAGCTGCGACCCCCCCATGTGACAGAATGTGCTGAGTCCATACTGGCCAGAGTGTACTGTTAAGTCTGTGCGAAAATGAGGACTCAGGTGCAGAAGAGTAACAATTGACTCAGACTTTATTTAGATAGTTTTCTTTGCTATCTCTTGGACAGAGTGATTAAAACAAAGTAGCTACAAAATCTATCTATGGTATATTCGAGCAACAAAAGGATATCAGTGTTTCCCACACATTCATTTATTTGTGGCGGCCCGCCACGAAAGAATTAAGGCCGCCACAAAAATGTATTTATTTTTTTTTTATTTATTTTTTTGTCTTGTCCAGCTTTTCAGGCAAATCATATAGTTGATGTAGATGCCCATATCGGCTGTTCAGATTTACTTTACAAAAGAGAAGTGTAGGATCAAGATTTTTGGAGCTCTTTGTTCAGTGGATCAGATGTTTGATGAAGCTCTGTGTCTATCTACCACCACTACTGTTTTCTGTTTATTTGTTACTGACTGTGGTAGGACACCTCTGCCTCTGTTTCACTTTATGTTGCTGGTAAATAATATGGTTGCAGTAGTAGGCTAAAGTTAAATTATTTAGTATGCACTAATTAAAGGGGCAGAGCTTTAAGAGACATTTTAGCTTTTATATTTTTATAAGATATATTTTTTGTAAGAACCACAATTAATAAATCTATTTCAGTGAATAACTTATTGTTCAAATCTGTATATAAATATGTACATAAAGTGTTGTAATTATATTGTAAAATGGATGGATGGATGGATGGATGGATGGACGTTTAAAACAAAACTGTTATTATTAATTAGTAAGTATACATTTTTTAGCCTTTTTAGAGAAAATCATATCATTGTAATAAATTATGCAAATTACTCGATTATGTAATGGTGACCACGCCCATAGTCACGCCCCCACCGCCACAGGTATCTTGGCAGTTTATGGGAAACACTGGATATGTAGCATAGGGCATAAGGCAATAAACAGAAAATCACTCCATAAGGAGGAAAAAGGCAATAGCAAATGTTCTACATGAGTCTAATAGCAAAAAAACCAACAATCTATGATTATCTACAAAAAGGTAAATCACTCATGCAAAGAAGTCGAGAAGCTATAAACAGAAAGTATGTTATAAAGTGTTGAGAAGCCTGTAAACTAAAAGCGCTCCAAAAGGAGGAAAAAAGGAAGACAGGGCATTATGAAAATTGACACAAAAAGACTTGACCGAAAAACTTTAGCAAAAGAAAATCATTCTCACAGAGGGAACAAAGAAATCAATAAATAAAGCGAGACAATACTTATCAAACTTGGTTCAAGGCTGTGGACAAGGCTGGAGGTACGTAGCGAGACGATATACTCTGGCAAGTATGGACTCAGCACATTCTGTCACATGGGGGGGTCGCAGCTCGCTGCGCGGTTGTTCTTCCAGTGCAAAGACGGCTCCGGACAACAGCGTGAAGGTAGGCTTGGATTTATTTAACATAAATCACTCACTACCACAAACACAAAAATACAACAAAAAAGGCAAGCGTGCCTAAAACACAAATGAAGCTGCTACTTAGCAGAAGCTATGGCATGGACTAGGAAACTTACTTGGTCAGAAAGAGACATGAACCGGTGTGACATAAAGACAATGGAGGCAGAACGAGTGATGAACAAAGGTAGGCTTAAATAACAGTGACATGATTGGTGACAGGTGTGTGTGAGTCCAAACGTGGAACAGGTGAAACTGATGGGTAACCATGGAAACAAAACAAAACCAGGAAGTGAAACCAGGAACTAAGGAAGTCCAAAACTAACAGCATAACTAAACAAAACATGATCCGGACCACGGATCATGACATGTGGAGAAAAATGTGTGTTTTAAAAATTCAGTTGGTCAAAATACAGTGTTTCAAAATTCAGATGATATAAATTCAATGTATAAACATTCAGTGCACACATATTTAGCGCTTCTAAACCCAAGATGCACTTCTGGTAAATTAAGACAGAAGCCATAGATTGTGTCTCATAAGCAGCCAATTAGGTGTCGTGTGACAGGGGTCTTGCAAAGCAATTGCAAAGGCAGTTTATGCAGCTACACATTACAGCAGACCTGTGTATAATACGGTCTGTTAAGATTTTCAATCCGGTGTTCTGTCAAATGAGCTTCTTCGTTGAAAAAAGATACCAGTTGCTATTCCTGTTTAAACGAGGGTGATGAAAACGAAAATGTATGCTACCATTTTTTGTGTCAATGTGAACTACAGTACGTGCTTTGCTTACTGTCTGTTAATATACAATGTGAACTTCCTCACGCTTAAGTGTCTACATGCTTACTCGCCTAAATACACAATGAAAGAATTATAATTAAACGTAATTAACTGCTTGTAGAGCGAGTGACTAAGTGTACACGAGAATTTTACACAAAGTAATTAATTTTAATTGTTATTTTGTTTTATGGGTAGCGCATTTTGACATAACACCGGCCTGTCGGACATTTATATCTGTCTACCATTAACATCCAAACTGCATCTGGCAAGAGGATGTGCTGTACCGTTTTCAAATCAACGTAAGTCTTGAATTATAGAAATTATTCCAATAGTTGGAATCTGCACGCTTGAGTGCCATACGGGTTATTACGGTAATCATAGGGACTACTTCACAGCAGCACCAGGCAAATGAGACACAGCGGAGTGGTTTACAAAGGAGCCAGCACGAGACAATGGTTGCAACGATTAACTGGTTTTACTTATAACAGTGATAAAAAATGTCACAATTGTTTAATCGCAAAGGCTCCACTATACCGTGTGTTACAGTCGTCCTCACTGGCTATAAACGGACAATATGCTGGTACGTTATTTTCGGCACAACCAACACAGAACGAAAACAAAGTTACACCAGCAGCCTACGCCTTTATACGTACCTATCGAGAGACACACCTTTATGCTACATTTTCTTAAAGGAGAACGGCACTTTTTTGGGAATTTTGCCTGTCCTTCACAATCTTCATGGAAGACATGACAACGGAAGTATTTTTCTTTCAATGCATTCTAAAGAGTAAAAAAATTTGATCAAAAGTCTGCTTACTATTGTAAAGAAAACATCAAAACACCTCCATTAAGGTTTTATATACATGAAGTAAGTATATATGTAATGTAGTAATAGGCACATTTTTAATAACAGTTATGTATTTTGCTCATTTTAAGCACATGCGGCGCATTAATTTCAAAAACGCATCACAGCGTTTTTTTTCAACTTCATCACTGGTTACTTGCTCCCTACAGACATATTGAAAACATAACACAACATCACTTACTGTATAAGGTCTGCTGTCATTAGGATGCTGGCTAAAGTGTTCATATATTTCCATTTAGATGAAGAATGACTCATAATCATTGCGAAGCGTCTTTTTGTGTCGTTTTCGGCCATGCCGGGTCTAAATTGGCTGTCAAAAAGGACCAATATGTCGGAATATGTCTTCTTCCTTCTATTATCCAGGTGAGAGGCATGATTTATGATTTACAATAAAGTTTGACGAGCAAGGAAACAAGGAAGTAGCTGATCAGCCGATCATGTCAAAATTGGCACACAAGCTTGTGATCACAAGGGCGCTATAAATAGTTTGTCTGCGTTAGCGCTTATAATAACAACATCACTAATACTTGGTTAATATATAAGTCACAAAATAAAAATGGAGTATTGTTGCCTCATTTTGGATGTTTTTTATTGCGATTTATGGGCGGAATAGAGGACCTCTCATTGGCTCCGCTGTAAACTGACTTTTATTTATGTTTATTCAAGCCATCACGTCTTTTACAATGATTGTGAACGAGAGTGAAAATTTGAAAAAAAAAATGCAGTTCCCCTTAAAAAAGGCGGCAGCAAAAAGCACAAAAACTGTCAGCATGGGAACATTTGCAAATATTAGCTCATTTTGGAATTTGATGCCTGCAACATGTTTCAAAAAAGCTGGCACAAGTGGCAAAAAAGACTGAGAAAGTTGAGGAATGCACATCAAACACTTATTTGGAACATCCCACAGGTGAACAGGCTAATTGGTGCCACGATTGGGTATAAAAGCAGCCTCCATGAAATGCTCAATCATTCACAAACAAGGACGTGGTGAGGGTCACCACTTTGTGAACAAATGCGTGAGCAAATTGTCGAACAGTTTAAGAACAACATTTCTCAACCAGCTATTTCTTTAATAAGAAAATGTAACTCATTAGAAAGGAGATAAAAGACAACGCATCCCAGCTACAATTGGGTTCTATTAACACAGATACGAATGGATATACGACGGATATTGCTCTCCAAAATAGCCTCTCTCTTTTTGATGAAATAACAGAGGAACTCCTACGGCGTGTAAATGGGATAAAACAAACACGTTTATTCGACCCACTTCCTGGGAAACTTATCAAGGAACTGTTTGTAATATTAGGTCCATCAGTGCTAAATATTATGAACGTATCACTTTCCTCTGGCACTGTTCCCCTAGCATTCAACAAAGTGGTTATTCATCCTCTGCTCAAAAGACCTAAACTTGATCCTGACCTCATGGTAAACTACCGGTAAACTAATTTCGAAAATCCTCCAAAAAATTGTTGCACAGCAGCTAAATCAACACTTAGCGTCAAACAATCTCTGTGAACCCTTTCAATCTGGTATCAGGGCAAATCACTCTACGGAGACAGCCCTCGCAAAAATGACTAAATGATCTATTGCAGACCTGGGCATTCTGCGGCCCGCATCCGGCCCTTTGTACGTCCCTGTCCGGCCCGCGTGAGGCCAATCATAAATTACAAAATACATTTTAAAAAGTATCTATTTCGAGTGTGCAATACAATGGTGCTGCTTTTGTTTTGAAAAGCGTTATTTGTATTACTTCCGTGTGGACGTATGCTCGTGCGCGCAGCGGCAATCACAAATTACAAAATAAATTTAAAAAAACATCTTTGTCGTGCGTGCAATACAACTGTGCTGCTTTTATTTTGAAAAGTGTTATATGTGCGTATGTCCTGTGAGGGAAGGCGCACAGCGACAAGTGATGCCCGGTTATCCCCGAGACGCTAAAAAGAGAAAAGGTGATGACGAATGGCGTGTTTTCAACAAGACATAAACTGCCAAGTAAAGGTAAAGCCGTGTGCTTATTTGTGGTACACAGCTTGCTGTGTTTAAAGAATATAGTGTAACGACCTGCTGAAGTAGATGTTGTCTTCTTGAGTTGTGTAAATGAGGAGTGAGGAGACGTGCGTGTGGAAGGAACGAGATATGTTGAGCTGTGTTAGTATAGCTTGCTCAATAAAAGTTTAAAAAGAGCGTCAGACTTGGTGTGCACTTCTTCTGGACGCTACAATTGCTGTCAGAAGTAAAACTTTGCGCATACTGCACTGTTTGTGTGCTACGTCATCGGGAGGTACGTGCCACGTGAGGAGCTCGCCGCAAAGAGAGAGAGAGAGACAGAGAGAGACAGAGAGCGAGAGAGAGAGAGAGAGAGAGAGAGAGAGAGAGAGAGAGAGCGTTTACAGGTGCAGCCACGCTGTTTGGCATGGAAGAATTCCGCCCTCAATGAAGACTCCCAGGTTTGATGGCAAGGCGAACTGGGAGGCATTTCATCCCACTTCTGACATCAATTGTAGCGTCCAGAAGAAGTGCACACCAAGTCTGATGCTCTTTTTAAACTTTTATTGAGCATGCTATACTAACACAGCTCAACTTATCTCGTTCTTTCCAAAAGGAAAACCAATCCTCACTCCTCATTTCCGCAACAGCAACGCTTCCTCCTTCTTCGCCAATCACCTTGCAGGCGTGCTACGTTCACAACAAAGAGGATGCAGGATAAAGTGACAGAAATTGAAATTTTTGTATTGTAATATACATCAGGAAGTGTTGTGTAAGAAAGTGTTAAAAATAAAACCATCAAAAGCCATCTGCTTTTGTATAAAGATAAGTTAGGTTAAATGAAAATATTATTATTATCTATCTTACGGTATATCAAAAATAATTTGAGCAAAATTTAATTGAAATATTGTCGGTGTGGCCCTCCAGCAGTGCTCGGGTTGCTCATGCGGCCCCCGGTAAAAATTAATTGCCCACCCCTGTTCTATTGCAACGATGGATGCTGATGCGTCATCCATGTTGCTGCTCCTTGATCTTAGCGCTGCTTTTGATACCATCGATCATAATATTTTATTAGAGCGTATCAAAACACGTATTGGTATGTCAGACTTAGTCTTGTCTTGGTTTAACTCTTATCTTACTGACAGTGCGTCTCCCATAACAATGTGACCTCAGAGTATGTTAAAGGCCTACTGAAATGAATTTTTTTTATTTAAACGGGGATAGCAGATCTATTCTATGTGTCATACTTGATCATTTCGCGATATTGCCATATTTTTGCTGAAAGGATTTAGTATAGAACAACGACGATAAAGATTGCAACTTTTGGTATCTGATAAAAAAAAGGCTTGCACCTACCGGAAGTAGCGTGACGTAGTCAGTTGAACATATACGCAAAGTTCCCTATTGTTTACAATGATGGCCGCATGAAGTGAGAGAGATTCGGACCGAGAAAGCGACAATTTCCCCATTAATTTGAGCGAGGATGAAAGATTTGTGGATGAGTAAAGTGCAAGTGAAGGACTAGTGGGGAGTTGAAGCTATTCAGATAGGGAAGATGCTGTGAGAGCCGGGGGTGACCTGATATTCAGCTGGGAATGACTACAACAGTAAATAAACACAAGACATATATATACTCTATTAGCCACAACACAACCAGGCTTATATTTAATATGCCACAAATTAATCCTGCATAAAAACACCTGCGTGTTTGTTATGCTAGCTCCTAGCTCCTCTGCTAGCTCCTAGCTCCATAGAACACGCCAATACAATTCAAACACCTGATCAACACACACAATCACTCAGCCCAAAAGACCGTTTACCTAACCCAAGGTTCATAAAGCTTATATATTTTTAAAAAGTTACGTACGTGACGCGCACATACGGTCAAGTTATCGAATGTTTAGCAGCCAAGGCTGCATACTCACGGTACCTGATATTCAGCTGGGAATGACTACAACAGTAAATAAACACAAGACATATATATACTCTATTAGCCACAACACAACCAGGCTTATATTTAATATGCCACAAATTAATCCTGCATAATAACACCTGCGTGTTTGTTATGCTAGCTCCTAGCTCCTCTGCTAGCTCCTAGCTCCATAGAACACGCCAATACAATTCAAACACCCGATCAACACACACAATCACTCAGCCCAAAAGACCGTTCACCTAACCCAAGGTTCATAAAGCTTATATATTTTTAAAAAGTTACGTACGTGACGCGCACGTACGGTACGGTACGTGTTATGCTAGCTCCTAGCTCCTCTGCTAGCTCCTAGCTCCATAGAACACGCCAATACAATTCAAACACATGATCAACACACACAATCACTCAGCCCAAAAGACCGTTCACCTAACCCAAGGTTCATAAAGCTTATATATTTAAAAAAAGTTACGTACATACGCAAAAAAAAGCCAAAGCTGCATACTCACAGTAGCACGTCTGCGTCTTTGTCATCCAAATCAAAGTAATCCTGGTAAGAGTCTGTGTTGTCCCAGTTCTCTACAGGCGTCTGTGTATCCAAATCAAAAGTCCTCCTGGTTAGAGTCTCTGTTATCCGAGTTCTTCCATCTTGACTGCATCTTTCGGGAATGTAAACAAAGAAGCGCCGGCTGTGTACTGTTGTGGCTGACTACGTTCGAAAAATACGTCCATTTCGCACCGACAACTTTCTTCTTTGCTTGCTCGGCTTCCTTCTCCATAATGCAATGAACATGATTGAAACAGATTCACGAACACAGATGTCCAGAATACTGTGGAATTATGAAATGAAAACAGAGCTTTTTCGTATCGGCTTCAATGTGGAAGGCATACCCGTGTTCGTCGGGCTACGTCACACGCATACGTCATCCTCAGAGGCGTTTCGAACCGGAAGTTTAGCGGCAAATTTAAAATGTCACTTTATAAGTTAACCCGGCCGTATTGGCATGTGTTATAATGTTAAGATTTCATCATTGATATATAAACTATCAGACTGCGTGGTCGGTAGTAGTGGGTTTCAGTAGGCCTTTAAGGTAACATGCAGAGTTTCACAGGGTTCGGTTCTTGGCCCTGCACTCTTCTGTATCTACATGCTGCCGCTAGGTGACATCATACGCAAATACGGTGATAGCTTTCACTGTTATGCTGATGACACTCAACTCTACATGCCCCTTAAGCTGACCAACACACCGGATTGTAGTCAGCTGGAGGCGTGTCTTAATGAAATTAAACAATGGATATCCGCTAACTTTTTGCAACTCAACGCTAAGAAAACGGAAAGGCTGATTATCGGTCCTGCTAGACACCGACATTTATTTAATAATACCACCTTAACATTTGACAACCATACAATTACACAAAGCGACTCGGTGAAGAATTTGGGTATTATCTTCGACCCAACTCTCTCGTTTGAGTCACACATTTAGAGTTCCGTTTTGTCCACTTGCGACGCTGAGATCATTATTCATGCGTTCGTTACGTCTCGTCTTGATTACTGTCACATATTATTTTCGGGTCTCCCTATGTCTACCATTAAAAGACTACAGTTGGTACAAAATGCGGCTGCAAGACTTTTGACAAGAACAAGAAAGTTTGATCATATTACGCCTATACTGTATATACTGTACCTATATACATATATACACAGTATATCCCTATATTGGCTCACCTGCACTGGCTTCCTGTGCACTTAAGATGCGACTTTAAGGTCTTACTACTTATGTATAAAATACTAAAGGGTCTAGCTCCTGCCTATCTTGCTGATTGTATTGTACCATATGTCCGGGCAAGAAATCTGCGTTCAAAGAACTCCGGCCTATTAGTGATTCCCAGGTCCCCACATCTGCGGTCCCCTCCAAGGTTTCTCATTGTCGTCCCATTGGGTTGAGTTTTTTCTTGCCCTGATGTGGGATCTGAGCTTGTGCAGCCCTTTGAGACACTCGTGATTTAGGGCTTTATAAATAAACTTTGATTGATTGATTGATATTGCAAGGAATTTAGAGATTTCACTATCTACGGTGTGTAATATCATCAAAAGGTTCAGAGAATCTGGAGAAATCACTGCATATAAGCGATGATATTATTGACCTTCGATCTCTCAGGTCTGCATCAAAAACCGACATCAGTGTCTAAAGCACATATGTCAGAGTCAAGGCCCGCGGGCCATATCCGGCCCGCGAGAAGGTTTTTTACGGCCCTTGGGATGATCTTGATTTATTATTAGAACCGGCCCGCAGACCGCAGATCTTTTTTTTTTTTTTTTTTTTTTTTTTTTTAGACCGCAGATCTTTTACACGCACCAAGCGGATGCCGGTCCAAGGTTCCGAAAGGGGGCGAGCGGCCCGCCGGGACGCGCCTGCCGGCCGAAGGGCTGCAGCCCGGCCGTCAGTCGCGGAGCCCGCCGTGCCACGCGCGCCAAGGGGGCGGGCCGAAACCCGGCCCCGAGGCCCTGAGACTTCTGCTTTGTTTCCCCAAACCGCGCGTCACCGCCGGGCCCGCACCACCGTCGGGCTGCAGCCCGAGCGTCGGTGGCGGAACCCGTCATGTGCCGCGCGCGCCAAGCGGAGCGGGGGGGTCAAGCGGGCCGAAACCCGCAGGCCACCCCCTCACCACGAGGCCCTGAGACTTCTGCGTTTGACCCCTACGCGCGGCCCGTCGGGACGCGCCCGCCGTCAAGCCACGAGGGCCAGCCGTCGGGTCGCGGAGCCCGCCGTGCCACGCGCGCCAAGGGGCGGGCCGAAACCAGCGGGGGGTTTCGGGCACCCAACTCGCCTCCCTCCCACGGAGGGAGGAGGGGGGTTTAATGTGAACATTACTGTGCAATCACATATTTAGAGTTTTTACTCAATTCAAGTTTAAAAGTTAAAGTTTAATATTTGTTTTCACTGCATGTTACTTCTCCTTAAACAAAGTGTTGTTTTTGATTTATAGATTTTTGCACTTTATTTTATTGTATTTCAATTTAATTATATTTAAAAAATATTTCAGTTGAGTGGATGATAGAAAATTGCTATTATTGTTTTTTTCTTTGAAGTAAATTTAGCCCACTTTTGCTAAAATAGAAAATATAGGCTACTGATGGTGCCTTGAATACCGGTTTCTTTCATTTAATGTTCATGTTATGGGGATTTTTATATAAAGGAAATTTGTCTTTTGTGTCTGTTGAAAATTAAAGATTACTGACAGAGCCATAAGAAAATATTGCTTTATTTATCTGATCATATTGGAATATATTTGTTAGGTTTTCAGTAGGTTCAATTAGGTTCACTAGACTATATGCGTCATTTAAAAATTTTTCAATGAACATTCGAACAGTCCGGCCCTCGGCTTGTAGCTAAATTTTTTATTTGGCCCTCCGTCCATTTGACTTTGACACCCCTGGTCTAAAGGATATCACCACATGGGCTCAGGTACACTTCAGAAAACCACTGTCAGTAACTATAGTTCGTCGCTATATCTGTAAGTGCAAGTTAAAACTCTACTATGCAAAGCCAAAGCCATTTATCAACAACACCCAGAAACGCTGCCGACTTCGCTGGGCCTGATCTCATCTACGATGGACTGAAGCAAAGTGGAAAAGTGTTCTGTGGTCTGACGAGACCACATTTCAAATTGTTTTTGGAAACTGTGGACGTCGTGTCCTCCAGACTAAAGAGGAAAAGAACAATCCGGACTGTTATAGGCGCAAAGTTCAAAAGCCAGCATCTGTGATGGTATGGGGGTGTATTAGTGCCCAAGGCATGAGTAACTTACACATCTGTGAAGGCAATTAATACTGAAAGATACATACATGTTTTGGAGCAACATATGTTGCATCCAAGAAACGTCTTTTTCATGGACACCCCTGCTTATTTCAGCAAGACAATGCCAAGCCACATTCTGCACGTGTTACAACAGCGTGGCATCGTAGTAAAACAGTTTGGGTTCTAGACTGGCCTGCCTGTAGTCCAGACCTGTCTCCCATTGAAAATGTGTGGCGCATTTTGAAGCGTAAAATACGACAACGGAGACATCAGACTGTTGAACAACTTAAGCTGTACATCAAGCAAGAATGGGAAAAAATGCCACCTGAAAAGCTTCAATAATTGGTCTCCTCATTTCCCAAACATTAACTGAGTGTTGTTAAAAAAAAAAAAGGCCACCAGTGGTAAAAATGCCACTGTGCCAACTGTTTTGCAATGTATTGCTGCAATTAAATCCTAAATTAAAGATTATTTGCAAAAAACAATTTAGTTTCTCAGTTCGAACATTAACTAATTTGTCTTTGCAGTGTATTCAATTGAATATAGGTTGAAAAGGATTGCAAATCATTGTATTGTGTTTTTATTTACCATTTACACAATGTGCCAACTTCACTGGTTTTGGGTTTTGTAGAAAGAAAAGGGGTAATAACTGATGGACTAAAGATCGTAGGACAGCAGATGGTTAGTGAGGTAGCTGTGTATTTCCGGATACTATAGATGTGGAACTTTGTCCTTCATTATGGCTGAGTCTATAGACAAAAAAGCATGCCTGGTGCATTTTACAAAATGGTTATGTTTAACCAATTAATTTAGTGTTGTATGGTTCAGTATGTGTGTCTTTAAAATGTGCTGTAAACTTTGAAGGCCTGGTACCATTCAATTTAGTTGTCGCATCTCCTGCCAACGTGTGTAAACAAAACTATTTATGCGACGTCCAGAGCTCTACAAAGCTTTTAAAGCTAACATTCATTCATTTAGATTTAGACACAATTACCAATTAAACCAACATTAGAGGGATGCTGTAACTTGAACTGCACAGTAAACTTTGTTTCTTGCATTGCACAAAGTCTCGCAAGTCAAATTGGCCAATAAACCTGGTTCTGATTCTGATAAGTCTGCCTACCTGGTTGTTGATATCGGCTTTATGTTGCAAAAGAACAGCAACCAGCTCCTTGTGGCCTCTGTCGCAGGCCCAGTGCAGGAGAGCTCGGCCCTACAAAAAGCACAATTAGACGTTTAAACACAGCAAATTGTTCTGAAAGTTAACAGGCATGAGTCAGTCAAAATACACAATATTCACTCATTTGGACTGTAGTTGTATTTTAAAGTCTGTAAGCTTGATCGATCTAACCGTGTGTATGAACGCCAGTGTGTGCACATAGTGTGTAGAGATCAGCAGCCCCACGACTCTATATCTTGTTGACACACGCACGAACACGGTGCCCTCCTGTTACATTGAGATCAAGTTCATTTTTCAGTTAGGGGCAATTAGGCAAAACAAACTCTAAGTCCAACTCTGCTGCTTAAATCATATTGATCACCATGGCTGCATGTTAGAATGGATATGTCCTGAAACGGGCCAGAATACCAATAAGCTTGCCCCCACTTTCCTTACTCTCCTCCAGATGTGTGGCTACTGCTTGCATCATCACTAAGGACCATAGTTAAGTAGTAGGGTATTAAGTAATCCAGTAGCGCAATGCCTTAAATTCATGATTACTTTATCTTAAATGCATGAAAAGTTTATTTTCAAAGAGTTTTTGGAATAATGAAAAAAGTTGTATACATTACACAGAACATAGCACAAGTCCTACATTGAAAAGCGCATGTGTTCACATTTTTCTCCTACAAAGTAATGTGCAATGTTAAAAACGTATTACTAAAATGGTGCACTCAGTATTACCTTTCTGTTTGTAATAAATGCAAAATAACCTTTAAAAAAGTAATTAATGAGTAATTTGCAAGATCATTAAGCTGACAAGATGAAACCTGGAGGAGGGGAAACAAGTGGACATTAGTCCTAATTATACTGGACCCTCTATGTGGACCACCTAATGATTCTTGTCAAGAAAATGAGGCCTTGGATCCAATTAGGCTGTTTATGTGAAACTTCACTACTGCTCTCTGCTGTGAAGTAGCAGTACTGCAGCTCGCCTTGCATTTTTGCCAGTTTTTTTCTTTGGACTAGAAGTTATTGTCCAAAAGCACCATATAATGAACATTGATGTTTAGACAATTCAGTGCTTTGTTTTGTTTTTAAACCAGACAGATTACGTATCATTTTCTCATCATGTGCACAAGTGGACCTGGTCACGCTCATTGTGTCATTTTACTGCTTTCAGTTACCTCTTCATCTTTTGTGTTGACGTCCACTTTTTGAGAAGTGATGGCGTTGGTAATGTGCTTTATGTTGTTTTCTCTGCAGTAATCGAAGATGTTCTTATCCTCTTCCCTGAAAAGGGTGCATAAATACAAAAAGAGAGGGATTCACAATTACTTTGACAGAGTTAAATGACTTCTTGCACATTTTAAATGTTACTTTTAATGTTTTAAAAGTTAGGGATGTGCAACATTTTGATTTACTGATACGTAGAATGTGTGAAGCTGATTTGTATTATTGATACTATAGAGGTAAACTGTGGATTCAACAGTCAGTTCACAACATTCATAAAGAGGTTCTCCTGGTTTATTGTAAACAAAATTGATACAAATATGAATAATTATTCAAACATAGACATTTTTATACTATATGTTTTAGGGTATATACCACCAGTCACTCATTAATATTTAAATGTAAACAATATTCACTGCTCTAATATATATTATATATATATACTGTATATATACACTACCGTTCAAAAGTTTGGGGTCACATTGAAATGTCCTTATTTTTGAAGGAAAAGCACTGTACTTTTCAATGAAGATAACTTTAAACAAGTCTTAACTTTAAAGAAATACACTCTATACATTGCTAATGTGGTAAATGACTATTCTAGCAGCAAATGTCTGGTTTTTGGTGCAATATCTACATAGGTGTATAGAGGCCCATTTCCAGCAACTATCACTCCAGTGTTTTAATGGTACAATGTGTTTGCTCATTGGCTCAGAAGGCTAATTGATTATTAGAAAACCCTTGTGCAATCATGTTCACACTTCTGAAAACAATTTAGCTCGTTACAGAAGCTACAAAACTGACCTTCCTTTGAGCAGATTGAGTTTCTGGAGCATCACATTTGTGGGGTCAATTAAAAGTTCAAAATAGCCAGAAAAAGAGAACTTTCATCTGAAACTCGACAGTCTATTCTTGTTCTTAGAAATGAAGGCTATTCCACAAAATTGTTTGGGTGACCCCAAACTTTTGAACGGTAGTGTATATGTGTATATATATATATATATATATATATATATATATATATATATATATATATATATATATATATATATATATATATATATATATATATATATATATATATATATATATGTATATATATATATATATATATAATTATATATATATGTATATGTCTATTCTTGTTCTTAGAAATGAAGGCTATTCCACAAAATTGTTTGGGTGACCCCAAACTTTTGAACGGTATATATATATATATATATATATATATATATATATATATATATATATATATATATATATATATATATATATATATATATATACATATATATATATATATATATATATATATATATATATATATATATATATATATATATAGTACAGGCCAAAATTTTTGGACACACCTTCTCCTCATTCAATGTGTTTTCTTTATTTTCATGTCTATTTACATTATAGATAGTCACTGAAGGCATCAAAACTATGAATGAACACATGTGGAGTTATGTACTTAACAAAAAAAAGGTGAAATATCTGAAAACATGTTTAAGCTCATTGAGAGAATGCCAAGAGTGTGCAAAGCAGTAATCAGAGCAAAGCATGGATATCTTGTAGAAACTAGAATATAAAACATGTTTTCAGTTATTTCACCTTTTTTTGTGAAGTACATAACTCCACATGTGTTCATTCATAGTTTTGATGCCTTCAGTGACAATCTACAATGTAAATAGTCATGAAAATAAAGAATACGCATCGAATGAGGAGAAGGTGTGTCCAAACTTTTGGCCTGTACTGTATATATACACTAAGTTTTGCTAACTTTATAATCGTTATTGCTAAAACATTTAGGTATTGATAAAACATTTAGGTTGGATTTCTCAACTCAAATAAAAGCACAATCTGTTATGATAAAAAGTTGTATACGTCAAAATATATATTTGCATCATTCAATAACCCATTATTTGCAATAGTCAAACGCACGCAGACAGATAACACAAACTCTGCTTGCCTCATGCACAGGCAACAACCACGTGTGTCACATCCTCTGGGAACACTGACGTACAACCAGCAAGCACACACGCGCACACACACACACACACACACACACACACGGGGCACCGTCCCACCTGATTCTATCTGTGCATCTCTAATCACCTCCTGGCATTGGGGACAAGCGTGAGTGCTGGTGGTGGTGGGGCGGGGGGGAGAAGGGGAGAAATCTCATTTAGAGCTTTACGCCTTTCCCTCCCTCTTACTCATGCTGGCCATTCAGATTAATTGAATTTAGTGCTCTATTGTCTGACAGACAGCCCACATAGCCGCTGCTGTACGTCAGCCATCCCCAAGCCAAAAGACCCTTAACCCGGAACCACAGACCAGTCAGCCGTGTTCTTCTCTGTATCGTGCCCTTCTGAACCATACATAATTCACACAACCGCCACCAAGAGATACAACACTGACATAGAGGGCGCTGTTTAGCTTACTAGTAGTCTGTAAGACATTGTATTTTCCAGGTGGTAGGTTTAATTCCCTTATATTGCCTCCGTTCAGTTTACCTTCATGGAAATATTGTCACTGTCCAATATAAAGCATGCACTGTAATACTGAAAATGCTCCAATTAACAATTACCGGTATTCAATTACCTCAGTTGCCACTATCCTGCCCTTCTGGAGTCGCTCCAGCATGGGTGTGAGAGTCGTGCTCTTAAAGGCCTACTGAAATGAAATGTTTTTATTTAAACGGGGATAGCAGATCCATTCTATGTGTCATACTTGATCATTTCGCGATATTGCCATATTTTTGCTGAAAGGATTTAGTAGAGAACAACGACGATAAAGATCGCAACTTTTGGTATCTGATAAAAAAAAGCCTTGCCCCTACCCGAAGTAGCGTGACGTAGTCAATTGAAAGGCTCCTCACATTTTCTTATTGTTTTCAATGCAGCTAGAGCGATTCGGACCGAGAAAGCGACGATTACCCCATTAATTTGAGCGAGGATGAAAGATTTGTGGATGTGGAACGTTAGAGTGAAGGACTAGAATGCAGTGCAAGACATATCTTTTTTCGCTCTGACTGTAACTTAGGTACAAGCTGGCTCATTGGATTCCACACTCTCTCCTTTTTCTATTGTGGATCACGGATTTGTATTTTAAACCACCTCGGATACTATATCCTCTTGAAAATGAGAGTCGAGAACGCGAAATGGACATTCACAGTGACTTTTATCTCCACGACAATACATCGACGAAACACTTTAGCTACGGAGCTAACGTGATAGCATCGTGCTTAACTGCATATAGAAACAAAATAAATAAATCCCTGACTGGAAGGATAGACAGAAGATCAACAATACTATTAAACCATGGACATGTAAATACACGGTTAATGCTTTCCAGCCTGGCGAAGGTTAACAATGCTGTTGCTAACGACGCCTTTGAAGCTAACTTAGCAACCGGACCTCACAGAGCTATGCTAAAAACATTAGCTATCCACCTACGCCGACCAGCCCTCATCTGCTCATCAACACCCGTGCTCACCTGCGTTCCAGCGATCGACGGTGCGATGAAGGACTTCACCCGATCACAGATGCGGTCGGCGAGACAGAGGAAGTTAAGTTGAGTTCGCAGGCTAACGCGTCTGCTATCCATCTCTGTCTTCCTGGTTGTGTTGCTGTAGTCCGCCGCTAATACACCGATCCCACCTACAACTTTCTTCTTTGCAGTCTCCATTGTTCATTAAACAAATTGCAAAAGATTCACCAACACAGATGTCCAGAATACTGTGGAATTTTGAAATGAAAACAGAGCTTTTTTGTATTGTATTCAATGGGGTACCAATACTTCCGCATCAACTGATTCCGTCATCATATCTAGACGTTTTCAACCGGAAGTGTGGCGGGAAATTTAAAATTGCAATTTATAAGTTAACCCGGCCGTATTGGCATGTGTTGCAATGTTAAGATTTCATCATTGATATATAAACTATCAGACTGCGTGGTCGGTAGTAGTGGGTTTCAGTAGGCCTTTAAGAAACAACTACGCAGACGCTTGTCCACCTTTGGGTGAGGTTCCTATTTAATACTCAATAAGTTATCACAAAAACTTGAATATTGTATACTGATGAAAAATACTGGCAATGTGACAATGTGACGCTGTTGCAAATCTAAATGAGGTCACCTGAGTGAAAGACACATGATCTTCCACCCTATGATACCCTGGACTCCCTGCACCTATACTTATAGGAAAACAACACTCTACTCCCACCTATGGGATCTCATGTAACCTAAAAACAAAAAAAACAAACAGACATTCTATAGTCCTATAGTCGTTGGGAGCGTTTTATACAAAAGCAAATAAACACTGGGGTCTGTAATGAGTGCATGGTCAAAAAACATCAACATTAACATCTGTTGCTTTAGGCACACCTCTGATTTTCGTTTTATTTACTCTAAACATTTAAAGCAGGGGTGTCCAAAGTGCGGCCCGCAGCTAATTGTTTACCGGCCCACCACACATTCTGGAAATACTATTGTAAAAATAAAAAAGAACATTAAAAAAAGTGGAATGAGGTAAAATCTAACGAGAAAAAGTTGCAATGTTGACACAAAAGCTGCCATGCAGGCTGTTTTTTTTTGTCTTTCTTCATTTTCTTTTATTGCCATTGCTCAAAAAATAATAATAATTAAAAAAAAATCCATGTTATAATGAACTATTTTCAGGGCTCCAATTACTTCAAATATTTCACTTTAAAATGTTTTATGTGGTAAATATTGCATATATTGTGTGGTAGCCATATAAAAACATCAAAGTTTTCTTTGACAAAAGCGCATAAAACAAACAAAATAATAGTTCCAGCATAAAATCGACAGATATATCTGAAGTTGATCTCGTAACTTAAGTGTTGAAAGTAAAAGTAAAACCTAATAAAAATGTATCACTTTATGAGTGGGGCACCTTTTGGATCCCAAACATATTTAGGGATTTTTTATTTATCTTTTCACTGTGATTACTCAAAAATATGAAATAATTAAAATCAATAGTGTCCTGCATTATTGATCTTTTAGGGCTCTAATTACTAAATACTGCATATTTCAGTTTTACTATAAAAAAAATAAGTTGTTTTTGACAGAAAAGCCATAAAACATTTTTTTTTAATTTGTATTACTTTATATCAACTTGAAGTTGATATAGAGATTTACTGTAAGCGTTAAATAATTAAAAAAATAATAATAATCTGACTTATTTTTAACATTTTAATGACTGAGACCCTTTATGGTCCCCGGGATCCCTAAAGGTAAAATACATTTAAAAAATGCATATATTTTGTTATGGTTTGAAAATGAAAAATATCAAAATGGCCCCCACATGCTTTAATTTTTCCGTGTGCAGCCCTCAGTGGAAAAAGTTTGGACACCCCTGATTTAAAGTATCATGAGTGGTCGACATCCAGCAAGTGCTACTGAGCTGATCAGGTGTGAAACTCAATCATGATCTACTCCAGTGTTCACAATGTACTGGTATTAAAGTTAAAGTTAAAGTTCCAATGATTGCCACACACACACTAGGTGTGGTGAAATTTGTCCTCTGCATTCGACCAATCCCCTTGTTCACCCCCTGGGAGGTGAGGGGAGCAGTGAGCAGCAGCGTGTGCCACGCTCGGGAATCATTTTGGTATTCAACCCCCAATTCCAACCCTTGATGCTGAGTGCCAAGCAGGGAGGTAATTGGTCCCATGTGTTGTAGTTCTTGGTATGACTCGGCCGGGGTTTGAACTCACAACCTCCCAGTCTCAGGGCGGACATTCCAATCACAAGGCCGCTGAGCTGGTATTAACACTTGGTGAGCAGTCTGCTCCTACCGCCATTACAGTAGAACATTGCTTCTGTTGATGCTGTGCTGTGAAATATACTAATTTAATTTTCCACCAAAACATTTTAAAGTTGTGCAACATTTTTTAAAGTTGTAAAATTTAAGTTATCTTTAGATCTGTACATACACACTAAATGTTCATAATCTTTTAAATAAAAGTCTCTTGAGTTATTGCACTGTCCTTCTTTGCGGTTTAGATAAATGTATATACTGTATTGCTTTGTATGTATATTGTTTAGAACCATTTAGCCTAGATCTGCATCCAGATCTAGTCTACTTGGCAGCTAAATGTTCTGGAAAAATGTGTCCACACTGATGAAGAAACTAATGTAATCAATCAATAAAAACATTTTAAAAAATGATCCCGCACTTTTTGGCCTTCTCAGCAGGGATCCAGGTGATAAGTCAGCGGTTTACGCGCTTTTTAAATTGAACACTACTAATAATAATAATTAGCTTTATTGTCTCCGAGGAGAAATTTGTCTTGGACATCAAGACACAGCATTTTACATACATACATACATACAGTTCATCCGATAATACAGTGACGACAGTGAACAGTGTGCAGGTATATCAGTTAGTTATAAGATCACACATTACACTCCCCTGTGTTGCACACCTCCCGTATTGCACTATCCCAATATTGCACTCCTTATTATTGCATCCGGTTATTACAGTAGTTTTATGTTAAGTGCTTTGATTGCAAGTGGGACAAAGGAAAATCTATACCTGTTGAGTTTGTAGGTTGCTGTTCTGTACCGTTGGCATCAACACAATTTCACTAGGAAGTATGTGGTGTGGGTCACGGGTGATTTTAAGACCCTGCTTCATCACAAGTCTTCTCGGATATTTCTTGAAGGGAACAAGGGGGCTGCATGCCAATTATTTTACCAGCCCTCTTGATAAGGTTTTGAAGTTGGGTTTTGAGTTTGACAGACAGATTTCCAAACCATGTGGAGATGCCATAACATGACAGATTCAATGTTTGCCTTATAATACAACATCATGACATTGCTTGCCACACCGTGGATCCTGAGCCTCCTTAGAAAGTGCAGGCGCTGGTTAATACGGGAGCAAACAGAGTCAACTTGGTTGGCCCAAGTTAAATGGGAATCAAAACAAATACCCAAGTACTTATAGGAGGACACCTGCTTCACTCTCTCCCTATGGATAATGATCGGGTTGTGATCCCCCACAGATTTGGGATCAAAAACCATCTCCTTCGTTTTTTTTTTTATTTTAAATCTATTTACTATTCTAGGCTTTATTTTGTAAGGGAACATTTTAAAAACAGCCTGTTGCAGTTTCCGTCTCCTAAGCATTGGATGGATTCATTGATGTTCCACAATGACTGAGTTTGATTGACAGAATAACAATTTAATGCAAAACATTGATGGGAAAAGTCCACAAAAAAGTGTTTGTTTTTATAATGACGCGGCTTTTGTGTCATTTTAGCAATGTGTTTTTACCGTACTCCCCAGCTCTCCCTCTCTGCCCATCAGCCTGTGATGAATCATGAATAACTCATTACACTTTTTATTACCGCCACGTTATGTATGAGCTCATCCATTTACATATTCCTGATTAGAGCAATGATGTATATTCATGACTTCCCACAATTGGAAACGCCCACTTCCTTCCTTTGCCTGATGGCCACTGTGACCCTGAGTGTCCCTGATGTGTGGTCGCCATTCGTCTACCCCGGCAACTAATCAATAGGGCAGCTCATCAGTCTTTTGTCAATGGTAAGACAGGGTTGGCCCATGCACACTTTCATATAATGTATCCCAAAGCTAAAATAAAGCTTTTTATATGAGTGCGGTAGTCTATAACCTACACTGTGACAGAATACACAAATACACACAGAACAAACAAATGATTAATGGGGTTCCTGTACGAAGTATGACAGCAGTAGTGCTGCAATGCATGCTGGGAAGGTCACCGGCTACTTTGTCATCAAAACATCAGTTTTTTTTGCACTGTGTGTCGGTCCAGCCTGATGTACTGGCAAATACAGTATGTATTTCATCCATCAGACCAAACAGTGGGGAATCAGGCACACACATACAACCCCACTTGCACACACACAATTAAAATAGCAAAAATAAGTCAAATAATTTAGCACTTGCTTCCGTCAGAGAGTCCAGTCAACAAAACATAGTGTTGTTGTTCAGCATGTTCTGTCGAAGGGATTACACGCATGGTGTTCACAGACATGGCGTTCAAAGCCTCTTTAATCACACACTGATCAGTTCAGTAAGATAGGGTTATTGCCAATCAATAGTACTTTTATCAATACACACAAACACATACACTGCTCACAGTGAGGTGAAGAGCAATCAATGCAATTAACTGTGATGGGTGCATAGCTGTTTAATATTGAAGTGTGTGTATGTATGTGAAGCAGTCGGAAATTGAATGCAGCGGAGCAGTGATTGTGACAGTTCCGGCAGGTTCTGCATGGATTCTAATGCGATGGCAGGGACGTACAACAGCGCGTGTACGTTCGAGCACCGGGCATGGTTATTACCTTTGAGGATTCATTGTTACGGGAATGTTCCCGTGTGCCCCTGCTGTGCCCACCATGCGTCCATAAACCCACACGCCACTTCCTTCAATCCTAACGTAATTAAAAGGGGAGACTCTGGCCGGTGCCTCCAAAGACTGTGCACACGAATTATAAAGAGGGAAATCTGCAGTATTCTCAAATGTCATTTCCTTGCCAAAATAACCCCCTCACCCCCAATTGAAAAGAAGATGAGTTTTTAAGCTTGAGTAAGTCTGCAAGGCAAACAAAAATAGGAGAGAAATATCCCATTAACATAAATCAGAGTGTATGTTACGCTCTGTTGAATGCAATCAAACACAGCATGAGAAAGGTGGTTAACAATGGCAGGGTATACAACTTGAGCACTAAGGGATCAGTCTCACAACCCTCCTGACTTTTAACATTTTTTGTAAAAAAAAAACTAAGGGGTAAACAATGTGAGATATGTACATAACACATGTACTGTAATTTGTGTGTACTTGTAATGGTAATACCTAATCGTCTCCTCTTGGTACAAAGAGCTGACCGCTGCACCACCGAAACCCGTTCTCCTCTCTGCTCCTCGGCTCTCCTGCCACACACAAGAACACAAACATTATTATTGACCGAGGATGGTAGCTAAAACTAAAACAACACATTTTCGTCCATGCAGTGGAAATTAAGTCTCTCATGAAAGTGAGCACACCAAATACATTTTAGGAACCATTTTGTTATATTTTCTCAAAGGACAATACACTAAAACAAAACTCCATAATCACAGTTATGATTAAAATCCGCGTTCAAAGAACTACGGCTTATTAGTGATTCCCAGCGCCCCAAAAAAAGTCTGCAGGCTTTAAAACATGTTCCATACGGGCTCCCGTACTCTGGAATGCCCTACCAGTAACAGACAGAGATGCTACCTCAGTAGAAGCATTTAAGTCCCATCTTAAATCTAATTTGTATACTCTAGCCTTAAAATAGACCTCTTTTTAGACCAGTTGATCTGTTGCCTCTCTTTTCTGCTCTGCCCCCCTCTCAGGTGATCACGGATCAGCCTCCACAGCGCTAGCTGTTCAAAGTCCGGGCCCCGGATGGACCACTCCTCTTTGCATCAGTTGGTGACGTCTCTGCGCTGCGGACTTGTCTCCATTCAAGATGATCTCCCAAAGAGCTGGTCTCCCAATGGACTAGACTTGCACATGAAGTCGGGACCCTGGGTGACCACTCCTTATGCATCAGTCGGTGACGTCTCTGGGCCCCCACGTGTCTACATGCAAGAAGATCCCCTGCTGGCCCCACTATGGACTAGACCAGGGGTGGGCAATTAATTTTTACCGGGGGCCGCATGAGCAACCCGAGTACTGCTGGAGGGCCACATCGACAATATTTCAATTAAATGTTGCTCAATATTATTTTTGATATACAGTATACCGTAAGATAAATAATAGTAATAATAATACTTTCATGTAACCTAACTTAACTTTATACCAAAAGCACTGCTTTGGAAATCATTTGTACCCCTTTCAGAGATCACATTTAGTTCCCCTTAAACATCCTCATGTTGCACAATGAAATGTAAGCATTAAGGCTGAAACGACGCGTCGACGTAGTCGACGTCATCGGTTATGTAAATACGTCGACGCCGTTTTTGTGCGTCGACGCGTCGCATAATTACGTCACACTACCGTCATGGCGGAGCGCAAAGCAGACTGTGCGAGCGAGGGGAAAAACGCACGCCAAAAGTCGTCAAAAGTGTGGGAGTATTTCAATACACAGCCTAATAATGTTGTTGTATGCACACTGTGTCGAGCGGAAATGGCCTATCATAGCAGCACAACGGCTATGAACGAACATTTGAAAAGAAAACCATCAACCATCAACTAGTCAATCGTCCGCGTTAGCATACGTTGTCATCATTACACAAAAACATGAATGTGTCATTTGTATCTGCTAGGGGTGTAACGTTATGTGTTTTGTATTGAACCGTTTCGGTACGGGGCTTTCGGTTCGGTACGGGGGTGTACCGAACGAGTTTCTAAGCTAAAGCTAACTTTAGCTGCTAAAGTCTTAACAAGTTGCTTTGCTCCTTCTG
Organism: Entelurus aequoreus; assembly: GCF_033978785.1. Lineage (NCBI taxonomy): Eukaryota > Metazoa > Chordata > Actinopteri > Syngnathiformes > Syngnathidae > Entelurus > Entelurus aequoreus. The sequence goes on from NC_084757.1 coordinate 29,503,812, forward strand.
CGGCTGCCTCTGTCTCAGCACGCAGCATTGTCCCACCCATACAACCATCTGATTGGTACACACGCAGCATTGTCCCACCCACACAACCATCTGATTGGTACACACGAAGCATTATCAGCCAATCAGCAGTGCGTATTCATAGCGCATGTAGTCAGCGCTTCAGCGTCGAGCAGATAGGTGTTTAGCAGGTGAGCATCAGGCAGCGGACTCTCCCCAAATGATAATAAACACCTCCCAGTCAACTACTAGTAACATCACTATGAGCCCGTTGACCTACTAGAAACTTAAACTGCAGCTCAGCTCACTCGCAGTCCTGGCTTGAGGTGAAGGCTAATTAGCTCTCAGTTCCAGCCACATCGACCCCTTCTGAGCGCCTATTTTCAGCTGCTGGGAATATTGTAAACAAGAAAAGAAGCAAAGCAAGTAGACATGCTAACCTTTCTTCATTACAACTGTTAGTCACTCACTGGAATGAGTAGAATTGGTTATTGTGTACTGTGTTGGACTGGATGTTTATTTTGCACATTTTAAAAGCAATACTTAATGTTTACAGTGCTCCAGAATATTTAGATCGGCACTTTTTTGTATTGATGTTTATCTTTATTTTTGCACATTTTAGCAAATAAGCAATACTTTCACTTTTGTTGAAATGTTTACACTGTTACAGAAATATTTCGTTTTGCACTTTTTTGTATTGGATGTTTATCTTTATTTTTGCACATTTTAAAGCAAAATAAGCAATACTTTTACTTTTGAAATGCTTAAGATTTGCACTGGATGTTTACTTTTATATTTGCACATTAAAAAGCAAATAAGCTACTTTTAATTTTGTTAAATGTTAAAAGTTTTAAATGTTTACATGGTTACAGAATATTTTGTCATGTTGTTGTCAATGTTGACTGAATGGCCATACTTTTTTTTTTTGTAAATAAAAGCCATGCCTTTTGAAAAAACTGGCCTACTTTTATTTTTTCATCTTCATTTTAAATAAAATAAAATAAAAAATAATCGGTAAAAGGAAAAATAATCTATAGATGAATCGAAAAAATAATCTATAGATTAACCGATTAATCGAAAAAATAATCTATAGATTAATCGATAGAAAAATAATCGTTAGCTGCAGCCTTAGTAAGCATAGGATGAAGTGTGCAGTCCTGTAACTTTCTCTAGTAACAGCATTCCACGATTAATATAAATAAATTAACATTAATAATAAATGACAGTAAAATAAGCACACGTATGACTGAGGAGTCATAGTGTAACTTTGTGTGGTGTTTGAGTTGTCTGACTTTTTGTGTGGCCATAAACGCACCAGTGGTTTAGTGGTATGCGTGTTGTTGACAGATGACAAGTTGGTTTTGGCCTGGTTTGTACGGCAGAAAATGACTACTTTTTCGAGATAGAAGTGTTTTACTCATGTTTTTGGTGTGGTTATGGCCGAATGTAAACAGTTTTGCTCAATAAAGTGATCAATATAATTCCTGGCCTCGAAGCATCTTGATAGACGTTACAATAATTGAACGGTGTTCAATTGAATGGTGTTGACGAACACCGTTAGGGCCGCTTCTTGTTACTGTCACTCAAAGTTGCATTGCAAAATTACACATAATAAATGTGTTTACTTTGTTTAGAATTCAGATGGGATTTGATTAGGTGCGCGGCATATATTTGCTGTGCGCAGAGGACGCTTGAGCAGTGCGCAATTGCGCAGGCGCGCACCTTTGAGGGAACGTTGCTTAGCAGTCCATGTCTTGTTGAAAACACGCCATTCGTCATCAACTTTTCTCTTTTTAGCGTCTCGGGTGTAAACCGTGCATCACTTGTCGCTGTGCACCTTCACTCACAGGTTACACACGGACATACGCCCATAAATAACACTTTTCAAAATAAAAGCAGCACAGTTGTATTGCGCGCACGACATAAATGTTTTTTCAACTTTATTTTGTCATTTGTGATTGCCGCTGTTCACATTCACTCACAATCACGCACGCGCACACGTCCACACGGAAGTAATACAAATAACGCTTTTCAAAACAAAAGCAGCACCGTTGTATTGCACACTCGACATAGATACTTTTTAAAATCTATTTTGTAATTTATGATTGGCCTCACACGGGCCGGACAGGGACGCACAAAGGGCCGGATGTGGCCCGCGGGCCGCAGAATGCCCAGGTCTGGACTAGACTCTCACATTATTAACTGTATCCACTCTGCGGTCCCTTCCAAGGTTTCTGGTTGTTCCCATTGGGTTGAGTTTTTTCTTGATCTGATGTGGGATCTGAGCCGAGGAGGTCGCTGTACCTTGTGCAGCCCTTTGAGAGATTTGTGATTAAGGGCTATATAAGTGAACTTTGATTGAATGATTGAAACTCTCAAGGAGACGGAGTTCCTTCAGTGTGCGATGGTCACTGCAACGCACTTTTCAAGAAACTGTGGTCGTTTATGGGCTGTTCTAGGACATTGCTTGCTGCGGTATAAAGGCAGCACAGTCAGACAGGAACAAACTTAATAAACTGATTGAGAGAGCTGACTCTATCCTAGGCTGCCCACTGGACACCATTGAGGAGGTTGCTCACAGAAGGATGTAGGCTAAGTTGACATCCATAAAGTCAAATCCCTCACACCCCAAGCACGAACATCCACAGTGCAAGAAGGAGCGCTACTGCAGGTCATTTCTACATACAGCCTTAAGACTCCAGAATACACATATGTAAATACTGTAATCAGTTTTTTTTCTTGGTGTGCAAAATGTACGCTATATGTGTTAGAGTAGGGTTTTCATTATTTGTACATACTCCATAGTGTATAGTATTTTTAGTGTGCAATATGTACACTCTAAGTGCAGTATAAGGATTATATTATTGTTATTATTATGTGTACATAACAATCGTTTGTGTGCAATATGGGTGTTTTTATTATTACCTGTATATATTGTAATCCTTTGGTGTACAATAAGGTGACTTGTAAAATGGGCGTTACTAGTGTTATTATTATCCTTTATTTATTTATTGTGTTTTCTACATTTTGCTGTATGCAAACTCTGCACTGAAACTTTATAATTTCCCCATTGTGGGATGAAAAAAAGTCTCAAGTATTATTCTTTTGACAACATCACTGGTGAATGTCTTCACCAGTGATCTTCACCTTAAAATTATTCCACAGGTGCTCAGTTCAATTACGTTCAGGTTTGGAGGCCGGTCCATCGCACTCAAATTCAGCAACCTCGGCATACCACTTGTCTTCTTTGAGGTGTGTCTGGGATAATTATCATGTTGGAAAAGTTTCTCAAGGGAGGGAATAATGCTTTGCTTCAGAATGTCACAGTTTGAGGTGGAATTCATGTTGCCCTCAATGAACCGCAGCTCCAGTGTTGCATTGCCACACTCATGCAGTCCAAAATCGAGACGCTAACGCAATGCTTACCTGTAGGCAAGGCACAATTATGTTGCGACTAACATGTGTCACCAGCTATTTAGGCAATAATGGCCGTTTTGGGTCAATTTCAGTACATTTTAGGAATAGTAAGTCGACACTGTTTACAAGCTGTACACAGTAAATTGTATCCAAGTTTAATTTCTATAATATTATCCCATAAGATATCCTGTAATCGAAATGGTTGCAGAAACTTTTGTGAGATACTGTACATATAGCTTTGTGTACTAAGCTAAGATTGTGTAAAATAAATATGTTTTATGCACTATGCTTGTAAACATTCAACTAGTTACTTTCACCAAGTAAGGTCAGTACTGCATAAGACCCAGTAATGCTTGTTAGTCCAGTGTTTCCCATAAACTGCCAAGATACCTGTGGTGGTGGGGGCGTGGTTATAGGCGTGGCTATGGGCGTGGTCATCATGACATCATCGAGTCATTTGCATAATTTACTACAATGATATGATTTTCTCTAAAAAGTCTCAAAAAATGTATACTTACTAATTAATAATAACAGTTTTGCTTTAAATGTCCGTCCATCCATCCATCCGTTTTACAATATAATTACAACACTTTATGTACATATTTATATACAGATTTGAACAATAAGTTATTCACTGAAATATATTTATTAATTGTGGTTCTTACAAAAAATAAATCTTATACAAATATAAAAGCTCAAATGTCTCTTAAAGCTCTGCCCCTTTAATTAGTGCATACTAAATAGTTTAACTTTAGCCTACTACTACAACCATATTATTTACCAGCAACATAAAGTGAAACAGAGGCAGAGGTGTCCTGCCAGAGTCAGTAACAAATAAACAGAAAACAGTAGTGGTGGTAGATAGACACAAAGCTTCATCAAACATCTGATCCACTGAACAAATAGCTCCAAAAATCTTGATCCTACACTTCTCTTTTGTAAAGTAAATCTGAACAGCCGATATGGGCATCTACATCAACTATATGATTTGCCTGAGAAGCTGGACAGGACAAAAAAAAAAAAAAAAATTGTGGCGGCCTTAATTCTTTCGTGGCGGGTCGTCACAAATAAATGAATGTGTGGGAAACACTGTAGTCAGTGAACAACAGAAGAACTCAAAAATATTAAATCACTAGCCACAAAATGTTGTGCATGACCCTAATAATGTTTCAACAATTTCCTGAGAGTATTAGAGAACAATGCACAAATCCTAATGACAAAATGGAGGCCTGCCCAGGAGGTGGGTACAATTTGGCTCTAATCAAATGGGATTGTTAGAATTTGTGGAGGTCTCTGCACATGCTATTTTTCTAATGGAATTCCTCATTATATTATTTTTTTTCTTCAGACAACATCCTATTCTTCGGCGACTAAACTTTAAAAGCAAGTCACACAAATCGGATTTCAAAGAAATGCAGGAGAAACACGACAAGTGCAAGAACTGTGTGTGGGCTTTTGGGACAAACTAATTTACTTGTGAAACAGAATATTCGCTGATGCGCCTTGCCTGCTCCCTTGCAATGTAATCTAATATAAAGCCAGTGTCTGCTCAACAATTGAGGCAGGAACAAAGGTTGACTTCTGGCTATTATTCTCCCACCGTTTCTCTGTCTATACACGCCTACTTATTTAACGATGCCTGCAAAATAACAGGCATGCTGTGGTAATACAATCAGCTTCTTTTCAGGTTTGTGCTCTAGGCTGCCTCGCTGGTATTGTGTATAGCGGTGCGGTAGAGTCAGCAAGTATTGCCCACCACCCCACTGGCCTTGGAAGAGAAAAGAATGTGTCAAGTGCATGAGAGTGATGTCATTAAAGTGACGTAAATTAGCAAGAAGAGCAGTGGTGGGTTAAAGACGGTGGCGGGGCAAAATAAAGGGGAAAGGACAGGCACTGCAGACATAGTGGAGTGCAAAAAAATTAAATTGGTGACGAATAGACACTGTGGACATTAGTTACAAAGGCCTTTCAAGGGGTTATATTATGCTTTTTTTATACATGTAATACACTTCCTTGTGGTCTACATAACATGTAATGGAGATTATTTGGTCAGAATTTTGCATTGATTATATTTTACAGACCATTGATTTGCTTTCTGACCATCTCTTGAGGATGCACTGTTTTGTGGGTGGTCTTATTTACTTGGCTAAGTTTCGATCGTGTCTTCTTCCCGTCAGCCTTGTTACAGTTTTTAGTGGTTCCATATTGAGTCTACTGACAGATATAAGTGAGAACTACACACTATTTTGTATTGAAATGGCAAACGCAAAAGATGCATGTGTATGGTCGAGCCAGTCTGCACCAAAAAACAAGAGGATAAAGGAAAAGAAGGACTACAATGGCGGACTCGCGCAAAGCTCTTTGTGTAAACCTTTGCCATATATGGGCGATACCCTCCGACGTCAACAATGCGAAAATCGTCACAAATGGGGCAAATTACAAACGGCTTTTTTGGAGAAAGTATAAAGGAAGGCAATATTGTTTAATAAATATCTCCGCAATGGTTTGGGTTCAAATTTTTAGGAGGTATGCAGATCCTAAATACACAACATTAGGTAAGAAAAGTTGGTTTTGCATAATAGGTCCCCTTTAAGATATCATCTAGATTTTGTTTTGTCTTTAAACTCCTGAATATTCATATTTATTTTGACAACAAGTAAGAAATGTTACTAAATATCAAGTAAATGTTAATGAAAATTCTACCTTGTGTGAAATCTTCATTAAAATCCAAATTATGTTTTCCAAAATGTTATCTTAATTATTTTGACCATTTTGTTGATTGGCAACACTAAATTGGCCCTCGTGTGTGAATGTGAGTGTCAATATTGTCTGTCTATCTGTGTTGGCCCTGCGATGAGGTGGCGACTTGTCCAGGGTGTACCCCGCCTACCGCCCGAATGCAGCTGAGATAGGCTCCAGCATCCTCCGCGACCCCGAAAGGGATAAGCTGTATAAAATGGATGGATGGATGGATTTTTTATCCCAACTAAATTTTGTGTTTAACACACAGTATATAACACTTTTTTTTAACAGGATGCTGTCTTGAAAATTAACACTGAGCAATTTCAGATGCATCAGTTTGATATCTGACACTGAATACACTCCTGTGCAATCTCCCTGTCCCATTATAAAACAACCTCACTGCCTAGTCTGGTCAGTTTGTATTAAAAAAATTACTTTCATTATCATATGTTTCAAAACTATCTCTGTTCCAATGAGCGCTCACTGTGCAGAGTTGTTATTGTGACTGAAAGCGTCAGCGGCTGCCCCCATTGAAAGCCTGTCAGGCAACACAACCCTTCTGACATAACAGCAAAACAGTTGTGTCATATTACACTGAAGACTTTCGCTGACAACTCCTGGTGTTGTTAAAAAGAACAACCAATGATACAGTGACAGTCTTACAGATGGTATCCTTTCTTATGCATTTTTAGAGAACCTCTGAATATAGAACTGATACTGCCATCTAAGGGAAACAGACGGGAACTGCATTATTATTATACTGTATTAGATTGAACTTGATTTAAAAGTGATAAAGCATTAGGTGTGTTGCCATCTTGTCACTTTTCTTATTTTGGAGAAATCAAATTAATTATGAAACAATGGCTCCTAATAGGTAAGGTTTGACAGCAAATTCTAATGGATCTGGCTATGTAAACAAATACTTATATACAGTACAGGCCAAAAGTTTGGACACAACTTCTCCTCATTCAATGCGTTTTCTTTATTTTCATGACTGAAGGCATCAAAACTATGAAAATGTGGAGTTATGTTCTTAACAAAAAAAAGGTGAAATGTTTTATACTCTAGTTTCTTCAGAATAGCCACCCTTTGCTCTGATTACTGCTTTGCACACTCTTCAGTGTTTCCCACACATTCATTTATTTGTGGCGGCCCGCCACGAAAGAATTACGTCCGCCACAAATAAAAAATAAAAAAATAAAAATAATATATATATATATATACTGTATATATTTTTATTTTTTATTTATTTTATTTTTTTGTCCTGTCCAGCTTCTCAGGCAAATCATATAGTTGATGTAGATGCCCATATAGGCTGTTCAGATTTACTTTACAAAAGAGAAGTGTAGGATACTTCTCTTGTTGCCTTATTTGTATTTGACCACTACTGTTTTCTGTTTATTTGTTACTGACTGTGGCAGGACACCTCTGCCTCTGTTTCACTTTATGTTGCTGGTAAATAATATGGTTGTAGTAGTAGGCTAAAGTTAAATGATTTAGTATGCACTAATTAAAGGGGCAGAGCTTTAAGAGACATTTTAGCTTTTATATTTTATAAGATATATTTTTTGCAAGAACCACAATTAATAAATATATTTCAGTGAATAACTTATTGTTCAAATCTGTATATAAATATGTACATAAAGTGTTGTAATTATATTGTAAAATGGATGGATGGATGGATGGATGGACGTTTAAAACAAAACTGTTTTTATTAATTAGTAAGTATACATTTTTTGAGCCTTTTTAGAGAAAATCATATTGTAGTAAATTATGCAAATTACTCGACGATGTCATGGTGACCACGCCCATGACCACGCCCCCACCGCCACAGGTATCTTGGCAGTTTATGGGAAACACTGCTCTTGGCATTCTCTCGATGAGCTTCAAACACGCCTGTGAAATGAAAACCATTTAAGGTGACCACCTCATCGAGAGAATGCCAAAAGTGTGCGAAAAAGTAATCAGAGCAAAAGATGGCTATTTTGAAGAAACTAGAATATAAAACATTTGTTCAGTTATTTCACCTTTTTTGTTAAGTACATAACTCCACAAGTGTTCATTCATAGTTTTGATGCCTTCAGTGACAATCTACAATGTAAATAGTCATGGAAATCAAAGAAAACACACTGAATGAGAAGGTGTGTCCAAACTTTTGGCCTGTACTGTATGCTATGCAATTTAAGTTATTTCCCACAATATTGTCTAATTGATTTGCAGCTCATCCAGTGATAAATTCAAATAACCCTGAAAACAACAAATATGGACGTCAGCGGTAACACTCTACAAACCCCGTTTCCATATGAGTTGGGAAATTGTGTTAGATGTAAATATAAACGGAATACAACGATTTGCAAATCATTTTCAACCCATACTCAGTTGAATATGCTACAAAGACAACATATTTGATGTTCAAACTGATAAACTTTTTTTTTTTTGCAAATAATCATTAACTTTAGAATTTGATGCCAGCAACACGTGACAAAGAAGTTGGGAAAGGTGGCAATAAATACTGATAAAGTTGAGGAATGCTCATCAAACACTTATTTGGAATATCCCACAGGTGAACAGGCAAATTGGGAACAGGTGGGTGCCATGATTGGGTATGAAAGTAGATTCCATGAAATGCTCAGTCATTCACAAACAAGGATGGGGCGAAGGTCACCACTTTGTCAACAAATGCGTGAGCAAATTGTTGAACAGTTTAAGAAAAACCTTTCTCAACCAGCTATTGAAAGGAATTTAGGGATTTCACCATCTACAGTCCGTAATATCATCAAAGGGTTCAGAGAATCTGGAGAAATCACTGCACGTAAGCAGCTAAGCCTGTGACCTTCGATCCCTCAGGCTGTACTGCATCAACAAGCGACATCAGTGTGTAAAGAATATCACCACATGGGCTCAGGAACATTTCAGAAACCCACTGTCAGTAACTACAGTTGGTCGCTACATCTGTAAGTGCAAGTTAAAACTATCCTATGCAAGACGAAAACCGTTTATCAACAACACCCAGAAACGCCGTCGGCTTCGCTGGGCATGAGCTCATCTAAGATGGACCGATACAAAGTGGAAAAGTGTTCTGTGGTCTGACGAGTCCACATTTCAAATTGTTTTTGGAAACTGTGGACGTCGTGTCCTTCGGACCAAAGAGGAAAAGAACCATCCGGATTGTTCTAGGCGCAAAGTTGAAAAGCCAGCATCTGTGATGGTATGGGGGTGTATTAGTGCCCAAGACATGGGTAATTTACACATCTGTGAAGGCGCCATTAATGCTGAAAGGTACATACAGGTTTTGGAGCAACATATGTTGCCATCCAAGCAACGTTACCATGGACGCCCCTGCTTATTTCAGCAAGACAATGCCAAGCCACGTGTTACATCGACGTGGCTTCATAGTAAAAGCGTGCGGGTACTAGACTGGCCTGCCTGTAGTCCAGACCTGTCTCCCATTGAAAATGTGTGGCGCATTATGAAGCCTAAAATACCACAACGGAGACCCCGGACTGTTGAACAACTTAAGCTGTACATCAAGCAAGAATGGCAAAGAATTCCACCTGAGAAGCTTAAAAAATGTGTCTCCTCAGTTCCCAAACGTTTACTGAGTGTTGTTAAAAGGAAAGGCCATGTAACACAGTGGTGAACATGCCCTTTCCCAACTACTTTGGCACGTGTTGCAGCCATGAAATTCTAAGTTAATTATTATTTGCAAAAAAAAATAAAGTTTATGAGTTTGAACATCAAATATCTTGTCTTTGTAGTGCATTCAATTGAATATGGGTTGAAAAGGATTTGCAAATCATTGTATTCAGTTTATATTTACATCTAACACAATTTCCCAACTCGTATGGAAACGGGGTTTGTACTTTGAGTCATAATGGTTATTACCCTCTGGCTGCCTTCAGAGTCTAATACGTTCACACAGGAAATGTATTCTTGCATTGCTTGCTCCACCTCCATGTCACCGAGCTGCTTCCAGGCTTGCCTGTAATGAAACAAATGCATATTATCAATATTGATAATGTTTGTTCATCAACTAAAATGGCAGGCCATAAAGTAATTACTCTAGCTGTTATGTGAGTGTTTACCTTTCAGATTTGTGAAGAAACACTAAGTGACGACACACAAATGGTTTGGTTTTTGTAGTGAACAGGTTTACGACTGCATGTCAGCACAGTCAAGAGATCAAGGGTTTGAATCAGGGATACAACATCTGTGTGATTTTTGCATGTTTTCCCCAGGCTTGTGTGTAACTTCTCCGGGTGCGTCAGCTTCCTCCCACATCCCAAAAACATGCATATTAGGCTAACTGGTGACTCTAAATTGTTAATAGGTGTGATTGAGAGTTAGAAAGATTGTAAGGCTATTGCTGGACTGCAAACCATGTGACCTACAGAGGCAATTTTCATTTTTTACTTGGAGGACAAGTTCATTTAGCACCAGCTGCGCAGATGTCCATGTATTCTAAAGGTTTAGAGCCGAATATACAAGGCAGGTAGAATACAAAAATAGCTGAATATGGTGGATTGGATCCATATACTCTTTAATAAAACATCACTTACTGTGTCCTAGTGTCATTAGGATGCCGATTGCTGGGACGTTCATATATTCCCATTTAGGTAAAGAATGACTCATAATCTTCACAAAGAAAAGGGGTGGGAGGGACCAGGCGTCTTTTCGTGTTGTCCTTGCCGGTTTCAGGTCAAATGGCTGTCAAAGTGTACCAACTTGTCGGAATACATACTCAGACGTCTTCTGTCCAGGTGAGATGCATGATTTATGATCGCCAATTAACTTCCAGGTAGCGAGAAAGCAGCAGACCACTCTATGATGTAAACATAGGTACACATGGTAGTGATCACGGCGCCTCTATAAATAGTTTGTCTGCGTTAGCGCTTATGATAACAATATCGCTAATACTTGGTTAATATTAATTTCACGAAATGTAAATGGAGTATTGTTGGTGTTTTTTTAATGGTTATTTATTGGATTTTTTGGGCGAAATAGAGAAGATCCCCTTGGCTCCACTGTAAGCAGACTTTTATTTACAAGTTAGAATGCTTAAAAAAAATCTATCTGTCATCATGTATTTCATAATGATTGTGAACGATAGGCACAATTCCAAAAAAGTGCAGTTCCAATTTAAGGTAGAGGAGCATGTGCAGACAAAATACATTGTGTTATTAATCTGCATAATAGATTAATTATTAATGTGATTATTTGTTGTAATTAATCGCATGAGTTAACTAATTTTTTTGACAGACCTACTATTAATTGAATATTTGTGTGTCTATTTTTCTTCACAGCATTTTACTGTTTTGTCTAGATGGACCAGTAAGAAATTAGTCGGTTTGAGAATGGCAGGTGTACCTAATATAACTGTGAAATCTATCAAATTAAATTAGTTTTTGACCGTTTCTGGAAAAAAATAGCGGTGACATTCGTCTTAAAGGTATTTATTGAACAGTGTGCATTTTCAAAAGATAAATGTAGATACTTTTGTAAAGCTATTTATTGAACAGATACTTTTGGAGAAGGTAGAATGTGGAGGGGTTCAATTGAACTCTAAAGGGAACGTCTCCACAGACTAACAGCAGAAAATATGATATAAATGTGAACGTGGAGCAAAATTTACATGGAAGCATATCCAATACATATAATCTAAAACTAAGGAAGTTAAAATCTTCATAGGTCCGCTCTAAGAAGAAAACTTTTCACAAGATTTAAAAGATTAATCATTAACAAAGTGGACTTTTAAAAGCGGTCGCCGAGACTTCCTTCTACACTTGCCAGGAGTTGAAAAAGAGAAGAAGTAGGGAGGCAGATCATTTCTTTACATCTGGATGGGTCCACAACTCAAGCCATGACAGAAAGAAAATGTTGGACTTATTTGTGGAGAGATTACTAGCGTATTTTAAAGGCCTACTGAAATGAAATTGTTTTATTTAAACGGGGATAGCAGATCTATTCTATGTGTCATACTTGATCATTTCGCAATATTGCCATATTTTTGCTGAAAGGATTTAGTATAGAACAACGACGATAAAGATCGCAACTTTTGGTATCTGATAAAAAAAGGCTTGCCCCTACCGGAAGTAGCGTGACGTAGTCAATTGAACATATACGCAAAGTTCCCTATTGTTTACAATGATGGCCGCATGAAGTGAGAGAGATTCGGACCGAGAAAGCGTCGATTTCCCCATTAATTTGAGCGAGGATGAAGAAAGATTTGTGGATGAGTAAAGTGCAAGTGAAGGACTAGTGGGGAGTGGATGCGATTCAGATAGGGAAGATGCTGTGAGAGCCGGGGGTGACCTGATATTCAGCTGGAAATGACTACAACAGTAAATAAACACAAGTCATATATATACTCTATTAGCCACAACACAACCAGGCTTATATTTAATATGCCACAAATTAATCCCACATAAGAACACCTAGGTGTTTGTTATGCTAGCTCCTAGCTACTAGCTCGAGCTAGTTATAGCTCGAGCGGGTAATATGGACGGGATCCCGTCCATATAACCCGCCAATACAATTCAAACACCTGCACGACACACACACTCACTCAGCCCAAAGAACCGTTCACCTAACCCAAGGTTCATAAAGCTTATATATTTAATCAAAGTTACGTACATAACACGCACGTACTGGCAAGCAATCAAATGTTTGGAAGCGCGCGGGTGGGACCTGATATTCAGCTGGGAATGACTACAACAGTAAATAAACACAAGACATATATATACTCTATTAGCCACAACACAACCAGGCTTATATTTAATATGCCACAAATTAATCCTAATGCTAGCTCCTAGCTCCTAGCTACTAGCTCGAGCTAGTTATAGCAAGCGATCAAATGTTTGGAAGCGCAGCTGTGTACTCACGGTATCGCAACTGTGTATCCAAATCAAAGTCCTCCTGGTAAGAGTCTCTGTTGTCCGAGTTCTTCGATCTTGACTGCATCTTTCGGGAATGTAAACAAAGAAGCGCCGGCTGTGTACGTGTTGCTGCTGACTTCCCTCGCAAAATAGACGCTTCGCACCGACAACTTTCTTCTTTGCTTGCTCAGCTTCTTTCTCCATAATGCAATGAACAAATTGCAACAGATTCACCAACACAGATGTCCAGAATACTGTGGAATAATGACATGAAAACAGAGCTATTTCGTATTGGCTTCAATGGTGTCCGAATACTTCCGTTTCAATGATTGACGTCACGTGCACACGTCATCCTCAGAGGCGTTTCGAACCGGAAGTTTAGCGGGAAGTTTAAAATTGCACTTTATAAGTTAACCCGGCCGTATTGGCATGTGTTGCAATGTTAAGATTTCATCATTGATATATAAACTATCAAGACTGCGTGGTCGGTAGTAGTGGCTTTCAGTAGGCCTTTAATGGGTGTTGATGAATGCCGATCCATCCATTTTCTAGAGGAACCTGAAATGGTTTTCATTTCACAGGTGTACTTGAAGCTCATCAAGAGAATGCCAAGAGTGAGCAAAGCAGTAATCAGAGCAAAGGGTGGCTATTTTGAAGAAAATAGAATATAAAACGTGTTTTCAGTTATTTCACCTTTTTTTTTGTTACGTACATAACTCCATGTGTTCATTCATAGTAAATAGTCATGAAAATAAAGAAAACACATTGAATGAGGAGAAGGTGTGTCCAAACTTTTGGCCTGTACTGTATATATTAGTCTAGTTTCAATACTATTTAGGTTTTCTTGATGACAAACATTGCATCATCCATGCATAATAACAATACGCAAATCCATTTCATGTTGAAATTTCATGAAGACAACTGCTCATATGTACGTTTTGGCAAATAAGAAAAGTAAATACACTACCGTTCAAAAGTTTGGGGTCACCCAAACAGTTTTGTGGAATAGCCTTCATTTCTAAGAACAAGAATAGACTGTCGAGTTTCAGATGAAAGTTCTCTTTTTCTGGCCATTTTGAGCGTTTAATTGACCCCACAAATGTGATGCTCCAGAAACTCAATCCGCTCAAAGGAAGGTCAGTTTTGTAGCTTCTGTAACGAGCTAAACTGTTTTCAGATGTGTGAACATGATTGCACAAGGGTTTTCTAATCATCAATTAGCCTTCTGAGCCAATGAGCAAACACATTGTACCATTAGAACACTGGAGTGATAGTTGCTGGAAATGGGCCTCTATACACCTATGTAGATATTGCACCAAAAACCAGACATTTGCAGCTAGAATAGTCATTTACCACATTAGCAATGTATAGAGTGTATTTCTTTAAAGTTAAGACTAGTTTAAAGTTATCTTCACTGAAAGTACAGTGCTTTTCCTTCAAAAATAAGGACATTTCAATGTGACCCCAAACTTTTGAACGGTAGTGTATATTCATAAACATACAGAGACATTGCTTAAGTGGGCACTGCAAACCTGATTGTGTTGTCGACTCGGCTCCACTCAACGAAAACATCCAGTTTAGCACAGAAATTACCTTTCTCCATAGTTTGTTCAACTATTCCCCTCTATAATGGAGTATCTAAGGAACTTTTGAATGTTTTTTCCCCAAATTCTTCTACTGGCAAGAACAGTGTATTTATGCAGCATTTTTACTTTGCTTTCACTTGCCTTTCTGCTTCTCAATTGCATAAGTCCAAGGTAACAACTAGAGATGTCCGATAATGGCTTTTTTGCCGATATCCGATATTACGATATTGTCCAACTCTTAATTACCGATTCCGATATCAACCGATACCGATAAATACAGCCGTGGAATTAACACATGATTATGCCTAATTTTGTTGTGATGCCCCGCTGGATGCATTAAACAATGTAACAAGGTTTTCCAAAATAAATCAACTCAAGTTATGAAAAAAAATGCCAACATGGCACTGCCATATTTATTATTGAAGTCACAAAGTGCATAATTTTTTTTAATATGCCTCAAAACAGCAGCTTGGAATTTGGGACATTCTCTCCCTGAGAGAGCATGAGGAGGTCGAGGTGGGCAGGGTTGGGGGGGGGGGGGGGGGGGGGGGTTGAGGTGGGGGCGGGGGGTAGGGGGTGGCGGTGTATATTGTAGCGTCCCGGAAGAATTAGTGCTGCAAGGGGTTCTGGGTATTTGTTCTGTTGTGTTTATGTTGTGTTACGGTGCGGATGTTCTCCCGAAATGTGTTTGTCATTCTTGTTTGGTGTGGGTTCACAGTGTGGCGCATATTTGTAACAGTGTTAAAGTTGTTTATACGGTCACCCACAGTGTGACCTGTATGGCTGTTGACCAAGTATGCTTGCATTCACTTGTGTGTGAAAAGCCGTAGATATTATGTGATTGGGCCGGCACGCAAAGGCAGTGCTTTTAAGGTTTATTGGCGCTCTGTACTTCTCCCTACGTCCGTGTACACAGCGGCGTTTTAAAAAGTCATACATTTTAGTCTTTGAAACCGATACAGATAATTTCCGATATTACATTTTAAAGCATTTATCGGCCGATAATATCGGCAGTCCAATATTATCGGACATCTCTAGTAACAACAAATTGACGAGATGTGGCCTGCAACCTTATGTATCAATATGTGTCTTGTGATTAACTGGCGACCAGTCCAGAATATACACTGGCTCTCACCTAAGGTCCGTTGGGATAGGCTCCAGCTCCCTAGTGAGTTTAATGACAGCAAGGTGTATAGAAAATGGATGGATGTTTAAGATCACACTCTTAAATTACAAATACCTTACAAAATCTTGCATAAAGAAGTATCTAGTAGACAGTAGTAGACAGCCATTTTGGTTTAATGGTATATGGGTTAAATATATCTGTGTTGGCCCTGCGATGACGTGGCGACTTGTCCAGGGTGTACACCGCCTTCCGCCCAAATGCAGCTTTAATAGGCTCCAGCAACCGCGACCCCAAGAGGGGCAAGTGTAGAAATGGATTGATGAATGAGTTTATCTCGAACATGCATATAGTTACAACATGATACCTTACAATGTCCAGTATCTCTTTTCAACATGTTCGAAAAGGAGTAGGAAGAAGCAGAGCTTATTTAATCCTACCCATTTTCCATTTCAATTACCAACACATTTGTGTATTTCTGTTCTCAATTTGTGCACAATTTCCTCAAATAGATAAATAAGTTGTGATTGACATAGTGAGATGGATAAGATTATTCCATTTTCAATGACTGGATACGATTATTCCATTTTCAATAAGTTCAAAATGCTTATCATGGTTCTTGTACTTTGTAAACACTTTGAGTTGGAACAATTCTTTAAACTGGATCATATTAGTACTTTGACCTATTTGCTTAGTCCATGCCACCATTTAATTCCACATAGTGATATACTAAAGGTCTTAAGTAATGCATGTGCATACAACTGCTTCAAATGACATTTCCTCTGAGGTTACATTAACAGCAGGTTGTAGTTTGCTTTGTGCATAATTTTACCTGATTGCAAATTCACTATATGATCAAATTTCATTTTTTTCGATTTAATAAATAAAGAGTTTGAGTGTCCTCGATATCCAACATTATGTATTATTATAACTGACCCCTTTTGTACCACAGATAGTAAATGTAGTGTACTTTTGTACTAACATTCCCATTCTTCTACACAGTAACTCAGATATGGCAACACTTGCAAGCAGTAGAGACTATGGAGTGATTTTTTTGTTTAATAAATCCATCCATCCATTTTCTACCGCTTGTCCCTTTTGGGGTCGCGGGGGTTGCTGGAGCCTATTCGCTGCATTCGGGCGGTAGGCGGGGTACACCCTGGACAAGTCGCCACCTCATCGCAGGGCCAACACAGATAGACAGACAACACTCACATTCACACACTAGGGCCAATTTAGTGTTGCCAATCAACCTATCCCCAGGTGCATGTCTTTGGAGGTGGGAGGAAGCCGGAGTATCCGAAGGGAACCCACGCAGTCACGGGGAGAACATGCAAACTGCACACAGAAAGATCCCGAGCCAAGGATCGAACTCAGAACCTTCGTATTGTGAGGCACATGTACTAAACCCTTAATCCACCATGCTGCCATACATATTTTAATACATATTAATACATATTTTTCTTTATTCATTATTGATGTGGCGCAGTTGGGACAGTGGCTGTGCCAGCAACTTGAGGGTTCCTGGTTCAATCCCCACTTTCTACCAACCTCAAACTACTTCCATAACGTAAATGACCGCCATAACCACAACACCAGGGGGAGCGCCACAAACCATGTTGAACCCACATTCCGATCTAACAAAGGTCTTAACTCATTCTCCTTCTATGCCACATCAATATGGAATGCACTCCCAACAGGTGTAAAAGAAAGTGCATCTCTGCCCTCCTTCAAAACCGCACTAAAAGAACACTTCCAGGCAACTACAACCCTAAACTAACACCCTCCCCACACCACATCCCACCTCCCCGGATTGTAAATAATCAAATGTATATACTTGTTCTTATGCTTGCTGAGCTCACTATGTTCACTGCTCGCTGTACATATCCTACGAAGTCAGACCTACACTGTTACAATGTCCATTTCTCAAGTGATATTATTGTTGATGACTGAAGTGCTGATATCAACCCAACCTAACCCCCCGGCCCCAACCCCCTCCACATCCCACACCCCTGATTGTAAATAATTCAATGTATATACTCTGATGATTAACTTGTGTGATGACTGTATTATGCTGATAGTATATATTTACACCATGAATTGATTAACGTGGACCACGACTTAAACAAGTTGAAAAACTTATTCGGGTGTTACCACTTAGTGGTCAATTGTACGGAATATGTACTGTACTGTGCAATCTACTAATAAAAGTCTCAATCAATCAAAAAACCTCGTCATGTCCGTTGTGTCCTTGAGCAAGACACTTCACCCTTGCTCCTGATGGGTCGTGGTTAGGGCCTTGCATGGCAGCTCCCGCCATCAGTGTGTGAATGTGTGTGTGAATGGGTGAATGTGGAAATAGTGTCAAAGCGCTTTGAGTACCTTGAAGGTAGAAAAGCGCTACGCAAGTATAACCCATTTATTATTATGTATTTGTTGTATATTTTATGAGATTTCCAGTTCATTTTATCATCACTTATTTCACCCAAAACTTTTGATTTATTTTAGACTTTCAATGCCTAATCTGTCTATTTGTATTTCCTTAAAGGCATACTGAAATGAATTTTTTTTATTTAAACGGGGATAGCAGATCCATTCTATGTGTCATACTGGATCATTTCGCGATATTGCCATATTTTTGCTGAAAGGATTTAGTATAGAACAACGACGATAAAGTTCGCAACTTCTGGTCGCTGATAAAAAAAAGCCTTGCCTATACCGGAAGTAGCGTGACGTCACAGGAGGAAGGATTCCTCACAATTCCCCGTTGTTTACAATGGAGCGAGAGATTCGGACCGAGAAAGCGACGATTACCCCATTAATTTGACCGAGGATGAAAGATTCGTAGATGAGGAACGTTAGAGTGAAGGACTAGAGAGGCAGTGCAGGGTGCATCTTTTTTCGCTCTGACCGTAACTTAGGTACAAGGTCTCATTGGATTCCACACACTCTCCTTTTTCTATTGTGGATCACGGATTTGTATTTTAAACCACCTCGGATACTATATCCTCTTGGAAATGAGAGTAGAGAACGCGAAATGGACATTCACAGTGACTTTTATCTCCACGACAATACATCGTTGACGCACTTTAGCTACGGAGCTAACGTGATAGCATCGGGCTCAAATGCAGATAGAAACAAAATTTTAAAAAATCCTGACTGGAAGGATAGACAGAAGATCAACAATACTATTAAACCATGAACATGTAAATACACGGTTAATAATTTCCAGCTTGGCGAAGCTTAACAATTGAAGCTAACTAAGCTACGGAGCTAACGTGATAGCATCGGGCTCAAATGCAGATAGAAACAAAATTAAAAAAAATCCTGACTGGAAGGATAGACAGAAGATCAACAATTCTATTAAACCATGAACATGTAAATACACGGTTAATAATTTCCACCTTGGCGAAGCTTAACAATTGAAGCTAACTACGGAGCGGCGGCGGGCGTTGTAGCTTTCGACGACACCCCGGCCGCCATCAGAGTCGGCAAGAAACATATATTTCCCCAAAGTTACGTACGTGACATGCACATAGCGACACGCACGTACGGGCAAGCGATCAAATGTTTGGAAGCCAAAGCTGTACTCACGGTAGTGCGTCTTCTATCCAACTCAAACACAACACAACCTCCTGATTGTGTTGCTGTAGTCTGCCGCTAATACACCGATCGCACCTACAACTTTCTTCTTTGCAGTCTCCATTGTCCATTAAACAAATTGCAAAAGATTCACCAACACAGATGTCCAGAATACTGTGGAATTGTTCGATGAAAACAGAGCAGTTTGTATGGTGACACATTGGGTACGAATATGTCCGTTGCCGTCGTGACGTCACGCGCATACGTCATCATACATAGATGTTTCCAACCGGAAGTTTAGCTGGAAATTTAAAATTGCACTTTATAAGTTAACCCGGCCGTATTGGCATGTGTTGCAATGTTAAGATTTCATCATTGATATATAAACTATCAGACTGCGTGGTCAGTAGTAGTGGCTTTCAGTAGGCCTTTAACCACTTGCTTTAGAACAGTGGTTCTTAACCTGGGTTCGATCGAACCCTAGGGGTTCGGTGAGTCAGCCTCAGGGGTTCGGCGGAGACACACCCGACTCATCGTGTAAATAAAACTTCTCCCTATTGGCATATTATGAATACCCCCAAACAATGTTCCCTCTAATTTTCCATATGCGTGAGCAAACGCAAAAACTCCTTGAGCATTCAGTGGAGCACATGTGAGCGACGAGATGTGTCTGGAATCGGAGACATTTCTGTACCCATGGAACTGAAGCAAACAATTGCCACGCACTTAGATGAGCTTGCAAAGTCTCTCGACGGATATTTCCCTACAAGAGAGTCATATCCAGCATGGGTGAGACAGCCGTTCACGTTTGCTGTTGAGACAGCAAATGTCAATGATGAATACCTCGACGAAATCATTGAAATTCAGCAGAGCCAGGTTCAACAGCAACTCTTCAGAACAACAACGCTCTCAATATTTAGGTTTGATTGATTGATTGATTGAAACTTTTATTAGTAGATTGCACAGTGAAGTACATATTGCGTACAATTGACCACTAAATGGTAACACCCGAATAAGTTTTTCAACTTGTTTAAGTCGGGGTCCACTTAGATTGATTCATGATACAGATATATACTATCAAATATATACTAACATCATAATACAGTCATCACACAAGATAATCATCAGAGTATATACATTGAATTATTTACATTATTTACAATCCGGGGTGTGGGATATGGAGTGGGGGGGAGGTTAGGTTTGGTTGGTATCAACACTTCTGTCATCAACAATCAGCATCAACAATTGCATCATCAGAGAAATGGACATTGAAACAGCGTAGGTCTGACTTGGTAGGATATGTACAGCAAGTAGTGGACATAGAGAGAGAGATATCAGAAAGCATAAGAAAAACATTTGATTATTAACAATCCGGGGAGGGTGTTAGTTTAGGGTTGAAGTTGCCTGGAGGTGTACATTTATTGCGGTTTTGAAGGAGGATAGAGATGCCCTTTCTTTTATACCTGTTGGGAGCGCATTCCATGATGTGGCATAGAAAGAGAATGAGTTAAGACCTTTGTTAGATCGGAATCTGGGTTAAACGTGGTTAGTGGAGCTCCCCCTGGTGTTGTGGTTATGGTGGTCATTTACGTTAAGGAAGTAGTTTGACATGTACTTCGGTATTAGGGGGGTGTAGCAGATTTTATAGACTAGGCTCAGTGCAAGTTGTTTTACTCTGTCCTCTACCCTGAGCCAGCCCATTTTGGAGAAGTGGGTAGGAGTGAGGTGGGATCTGGGGTGGAGGTCTTAAAGTAATCTGACTAGCTTGTTCTGGGATGTTTGGAGTTTAGATTTGAGGGTTTTGGAGGTGCTAGGGTACCAGGAGGTGCATGAGTAATCGAAAAAGGGTTGAATGAGAGTTCCCGCCAAAATCCTCATGGTGCTTTTGTTGACCAGAGAGGAGATTCTATAGAGAAATCTCGTTCGTTGGTTGACCTTTTTGATTACCTTGGTTGCCATTTTATCACAGGAAAGATTAGCCTCTAGAATGGAACCTAGGTAGGTGGCCTCATCTTTCCTGGTGATAACAATGTCACCCACTTTTATAGTGAAATCATTGACTTTCTTAAGGTTGATGTGGTGTCGACAAATGGAAAAGTATGCAGTTATTAGTTAAGCCCTGGAATTTTTTATACCATTTGTTACAAAATATCTTTGCGAGCAATCCTTTTCGAGGATGCTGGACATAAAAACGAAGAAAAGGAACAGACTTTGCTGTGAAAATGACATGAGAGTGGCACTTGCCAATGTGAAGCCATGCATATCTGAACTGGTCTCTCTGATTTGCAGGTGTGTATTTTGTTGTGAGTTCAAGCACTGTGTTGGTTTCGGTGACTGCGCATATGAAACTGGTGGGGTTCGTTACCTCCAACAAGGTTAAGAACCACTGCTTTAGAGACTGAGGAATTAGGGACAGAAAGAGCAAAGTTACATACCATTTCCTTTGACCTTCAAACTCAAAGAATCCTGGTTTTTGTGTATTGCATTTCCCCACTTTGACCTATCAAACAGAAATTGAAATGGTTCACATGGTCATTCAACAATGAAACATTATCATTGACAGTATTTGATCCTTTCATGGTGCTAATTAATTGGGGTTTGAACGCAATACTCGCCTGTTTGAACCGTGCATAAAGATACAGTAGCTGGTCCCGACTTGCTGTCTGAACCAAATCTGCAACACGGTCGGCTGCAGACTCGAACTCCTGTACCAACTCTACGCCCTGCAGGCGGTCACCACTCTCCATGCCACAGCAGTCAAATTTATCCAAACCCAAGTCGGAGTCCGAGTCCGAGCCCGCTCCGCCGAGGGGTTCCCCAGTGTCGGGCCGAGCCGGGTCGGTACCTGAACCCGTCGCAGTGTCCGGAGAGGACGACGGCGACCTGGAAGCCATTGTTTTTCTTGTCACTGCTGGGTAGTTCGAAACGAAAAGTGGAGTAAATTTAAAGGAATGTGGTAAAATACGAAGACAAAGTACCGATCCGATTTGCGTTTGTTTATTGTGTCCGTTATTGTGTTGTTTAAAGGCTAATGTTATGAATTCTTGACAGTCGGATTCATTTCTGCGTTTTGTCCGTTAACCGTCCGATCAACGCACAGCCCGACCTCAAACAGCAACTAGGAAAAAAATAGTTCCGCCCAATTTTAAACTGTTGTACTTCTTGCTGGATGGGAAGACTACTGAGTGTTGTATATATTTACTAAAATAGTGCATGGAATATTAACATAAAAAAATACATGTGTGTTTTGTTGGTGTCGGCTATTTAATACAATTATTATATTGCTTGTAAGACCAATGGGGAGAAATCTGTACTTGTCCACTATGTCCAGTAGAGGCTGCTATTGATTCAATGATGGTCCGTCAAACGCTGTTTTGAAAACGAGTGAAATTGTTCTGGCAGCACGGTGTCACAGGGGTTAGTGCATGTGCCTCACAATACGAAGGTCCTGAGTAGTCCTGAGTTCAATCCCGGGCTCGGGTTTGCATGTTCTCCCCATGACTGCGTGGGTTCCCTCCGGGTACTCCGGCTTCCTCCCACCTCCAAAGACATGCACCTGGGGATAGGTTGATTGGCAACACTAAAAAATTGTCCCTAGTGTGTGAGTGTGAGTGTGAATGTTGTCTGTCTATCTGTGTTGGCCCTGTGATGAGGTGGCGACTTGTCCAGGGTGTACCCCGCCTTCCGCCCGAATGCAGCTGAGATAGGCTCCAGCACCCCCCGCGACCCCAAAAATGAACAAACGGTAGAAAATGGATGGATGGATGGATGGATGGATGAAATTGGTCTGAATTTAATTCATCAAGTTTCAGAGAGTACCAGTAACGAAATCAAGATATTTGTCATTTCACTACAATATTCCAAGAAAATACACAGATGGCCAACGGACTGATCCCTCAAACGTATTGCCATTTTACACTTGAAACAATTGAAGAACATATGAAGTCCAAACAGTTTAGACTTAGACTTACACAAACTTTATTGAACCACAGACTTAGACAAACTTTATTGAACCACAAGGGAAATTGTTCCACACAGTAGCTCAGTTTCAAAGGATGGAAAGGGTAAGAATGGAAAGGACAATGCAGGTATTAAGTAGACTAAAAATGTACCATAGCGGCAATATAAAATATAACATATATGTAACATTTACATATTATATATACAGTATAGGGATAAGCGGTAAAAAATGGATGGATGGATATTATATTATTATATTATATCATATTTTTATATAATATATACAATATATAACAAATCCCAATTACCATGTACAATATCACAGTATATGTAACAGCTGCAGCAAAAAAAAAAAAAAAAGGGGGGGGGGAGCTTTTTTTTTACCTTTAACTTAAATAATTAGCTCTGTAGAAAAACATTCACCTGAACTCCTTTTATTGTCATGCTTTCATTGAATTTAACGTTTACTATACTTGCCTAACAAAAACAACAACTTTACAAAACTAAACACACCATTAAACTATTATATACCTACCATGACCTCAAAACCTTTTACTTTCAAGGTGGTTGTCCTTGCTATTATTTACAGTTTGTTGAGTTGAGTTGAGTTTGACTTTATTTGGAACATGCATGCATACAACATGATACGTCACAATTTGCAGTTTCTCTATTCAACATGCTCGAAAAGGAGTAGGAAGAAGCGGAGCTTATTTAATCCTACCCCGTTTCCTTTTACATAGCAGTTGCTAAAACTTTTGTTCACTTCCGGTTCGCAATTTATTCACTGTATACTTCATAAAAAAATAAATAAATAATAATTAGTGAAGTAAGTTATATTTCATATGGTGAAATAAATAAGATTATCTAGGAAATGAATGTATGGATGAAATAAATTCAGAATGTTTATCATAATTGTTCTTCCTTGTACTTTGTAAACACTTTAAGTTTGAAGAGTTTGTTGATGTGGATCATATTAGTATATTGATTTATTTGGTTGATCCATTCCATAATTTAATTCCACATACTGATATACTGAAGGTTTTAAGTGTTGTACGTGCGTACAAATGTTTTAAGTCACAGTTTCATGATGTGTTTTTTTGTTTTTATTTGTATGAGTATATCGGGGCAGCACGGTGGTACAGGGGTTAGTGCATGTGCCTCACAATACGAAGGTCCTGAGTAGTCCTGAGTTCAATCCCGGGCTCGGGATCTTTCTGTGTGGAGTTTGCATGTCCTCCCTGTGACTGCGTGGGTTCCCTCCGGGTACTCCGGCTTCCTCCCACCTCCAAAGACATGCACCTGGGGATAGGTTGATTGGCAACACTAAATTGGCCCTAGTGTGTGAATGTTGTCTGTGTTGGCCCTGCGATGAGGTGGCAACTTGTCCAGGGTGTACCCCGCCTTCCGCCAGAATGTAACTGAGATAGACTCCAGCACCCCTCGCGACCCCAAAAGGGACAAAGCGGTAGAAAATGGATGGAAGTAGACATACCAAAGACTATAAAAATGGGACCCACTACCACACTCACACTCAAGGCCACCACTGCTGCTCACTGCTCCCCTCACCTCCCAGGGGGCGGAACAAGGGTTTGGGTCAAATGCAGAGGGTAATTTCACCACACCTAGTGTGTGTGACAATCATTGGTACTTTTGATACTTTGTAAACACTTTAGGTTTGAAGAGTTTCTTGAAGTGGATCATATTGGTACATTGTTTGATTTCTTTGCTTAATCCATTCCGTAATTTAATTCCACATACTGATATACTGAAGGTCTTAAGTGTTGTACGTGCGTACAAATGATTTTAAATGACAGTTTCATCATGTGTTTTTTTGTTTTGTGTTCGACTTCCAATGTATCAAAGTGTGATACTTTAAACAAACTGTAGTAAAATTACAACGGGGGACGGTGTGGCGAAGTTGGGAGAGTGGCCGTGCCAGCAATCTGAGGGTTACTGGTTCAATCCCCACCTTCTACCATCCTAGTCTCATTTGTTGTGTCCTTGAGCAAGACAATTCACCCTTGCTCCTGATGGGCCTGGTTAGCGCCGTGCATGGCAGCTCCCGCCATCAGTGTGTGAATGGGTGAATGTGGAATTAGTGTCAAAGCGCTGTGAGTTCCTTTAAAAAAAAAAAAACGGTAGAAAAGCGCTATACAAGTAAAAACCATTTACAAATACACTTTTAAAAATATATATTAAAACGCACAAATACAAAAAAAAACCCAGTCATTTTTTATAAACCTTTATTTATAATATGCACCAATCAAGAAATAATAATAAACAAAACAAGTACCGAAATAGTACAAAAACAGTACAAAACAAGCGCCAGGGGTTTGTAATCTCAATAAAGTAACTAAAGTAGAATGCAAAATATATAAATGTAACAAAATGTAAAGCCATAGGCTCACACAAGTTCTGTAAATAATCCAAATTTGGAACACAGCATCATAGTTTTCACAGCTTTTTGGTTGTTAGAGGTAGAAAGCGTTTTAAAGGCCTACTGAAACCCACTACTACCGACCACGCAGTCTGATAGTTTATACATCAATGATGAAATCTTAACATTGCAACACATGCCAATACGGCCGGGTTGACTTATAAAGTGCAATTTTAAATTTCTCGCTAAACTTCCGGTTGAAAACTCCTTTGGAGGATGACGTATGCGCGTTGTAGCCAGTGAAACAGAGGTATGGCTCCCCCATTGAAGCCAATAAAAAATAGCTCTGTTTTCATCTCATTATTCCACAGTATTCTGGACATCTGTGTTGGTGAATCTGTTGCAATTTGTTCATTGCATTATGGAGAGAGAAGCTGAGCAAGCAAAGAAGAAAGTTGTCGGTGCGAAGCGGAGTATTTTGCGAGGGAAGTCAGCAACACAACACAGCCGGTGTTTCGTTGTTTACATTCCCGAAAGATGCAGTCAAGATCGAAGAACTCGGACAACAGAGACTCTTACCAGGAGGACTTTGACTTCAATACACAGACGCCTGTAGAGAACTGGGACAACACAGACTCTTACCAGGATTACTTTGATTTGGATACACAGACGCAGACGCGGTACTGTGAGTACGCAGCTGCGCTTCCAAACATTTGATCGCTTGCCCGTACATGCGTGTCACGTACGTAACTTTGGTTAAATATATAAGCTTTATGAACCTTGGGTTAGGTGAACGGTCCTTTGGGCTGAGTGAGTGTGTGTGTTGTGCAGGTGTTTGAATTGTATTGGCGGTTTATATGGACGGGAGCTAGTAGCTAGGAGCTAGGAGCTAGCATAACAAACACCTAGGTGTTTTTATGCAGGATTAATTTGTGGCATACTAAATATAAGCCTGGTTGTGTTGTGGCTAATAGAGTATATATATGTCTTGTGTTTATTTACTGTTGTAGTCATTCCCATCTGAATATCAGGTCACCCCCGGCTCTCACAGCATCTTCCCTATCTGAATCGCTTCCTCCCCACTAGTCCTTCACTTGCACTTTCCTCATCCACAAATCTTTCATCCTCGCTCAAATTAATGGGGAAATCGTCGCTTTCTCGGTCCGAATCGCTCTCACTTCTGGCCGCCATTACTGTAAACAATAGGGAACTTTGCGGAAATGTTCAACTGACTACGTCACGCTGCTTCCGGTAGGGGCAAGGCTTTTTTTTGTCAGATACCAAAAGTTGCGATCTTTATCGTCTTTGTTCTCTACTAAATCCTTTCAGCAAAAATATGGCAATATCGCGAAATGATCAAGTATGACACATAGAATAGATCTGCTATCCCCGTTTAAATAAAAAAGAATAATTTCAGTAGGCCTTTAAAGGCCTACTGAAATGAAATTTTTATCCGCAAAGTTCCCTATTGTTTACAATGATGGCCGCCAGAAGTGAGAGAGATTCGGACCGAGAAAGCGACGATTTCCCCATTAATTTGAGCGAGGATGAAAGATTTGTGGATGAGGAAAGTGCAAGTGAAGGACTAGTGGCCAGTGGAAGCGATTCAGATAGGGAAGATGCTGTGAGAGGCGAGTGGGACCTGATATTCAGCTGGGAATGACTACAACAGTAAATAAACACAAGACATATATATACTCTATTAGCCACAACACAACCAGGCTTATGTTTAATATGCCACAAATTAATCCCGCCTGAAAACACCGAGGTGTTTGTTATGCTAGCTCCTAGCTACTAGCTCGAGCTAGTTATAGCTCGAGCGGGTTGTATGGACGGGATCCCGTCCATAAAACCCGCCAATACAATTCAAACACCTGCACAACACACACACACACTCACTCAGCCCAAAGGACTGTTCACCTAACCCAAGGTTCATAAAGCTTATATATTTAACCAAAGTTACGTACGTGACACACACGTATGGGCAAGCGATCAAATGTTTGGAAGCGCGCGGGTGGGACCTGATATTCAGCTGGGAATGACTACAACAGTAAATAAACACAAGACATATATATACTCTATTAGCCACAACACAACCAGGCTTGTATTTAATATGCCACAAATTAATCCCGCATAACAAACACCTAGGTGTTTGTTATGCTAGCTCCTAGCTCCTAGCTACTAGCTCGAGCATATTAAAGCAAGCGATCAAATGTTTGGAAGCGTAATCACGGTCTCGCGTCTGCGTCTGTGTATCCAAATCAAAGTCCTCCTGGTAAGAGTCTCTGTTGTCCGAGTTCTTCGATCTTGACTGCATCTTTCGGGAATGTAAACAATGAAACACCGACTGTGTTGTGTTGCTGACTTCCCTCGCAAAATACTCCGCTTCGCACCGACAACTTTCTTCTTTGCTTGCTCAGCTTCTTTCTCCATAATGCAATGAACAAATTGCAACAGATTCACCAACACAGATGTCCAGAATACTGTGGAATAATGACATGAAAACAGAGCTATTTCGTATTGGCTTCAATGGGGAAGCCATACCTCTGTTAAACTGGCTACGTCACGCGCATACTTCATCCTCCAAAGGAATTTTCAACCGGAAGTTTAGCGGGAAATTTAAAATTGCACTTTATAAGTTAACCGGGCCGTATTGGCATGTGTTTCAATGTTAAGATTTCATCATTGATATATAAACTATCAGACTGCGTGGTCGGTAGTAGTGGGTAGAGTTCTAATTCTTTAACACGTCGGGTATTGAGAAACTTACATTTATGAATATAAAACTTAGCCAATAGTATAATGAGGTTGCAAAAGTAAAAATGTTTCATACAGTGTAAATCCAAACAGCACATAGAAAAATTCCTAGTTTGTGAATCCGTTCTCAAACAATGGCAATACAACTATTTTGATTCTGATTCTGATTCTGATTTATGGATGATATTTTCATGGCCAATTGTTGCTAGGCAAAATAGTAGGTCGCTATCATTAATGCCCCATTGGCCAATAGAAAAAAAGATAGGTTAGCCACGCCCATTAGTCTGTTTGAATGACAAGCAAGCGGCGAACAGGAAGCGAGAAAGTCCCTCTAACGAAATTACTCAAAAAAATATATCTTTGTATACAGCGAAACAAGTTTATTCATATAAAACAATTGCCATCAACAGCACACTAAAGTTGCTGTATTAAAAAGTGTGTCAGGTTGAAGAGGCGGAAGTAGCGGCGGGTGGTACAAACCGAGACAGCTGACAGAGCGCACTCTATGACGCACACACGTCACTGATGGCGGACCGCTCAGTCCCCAGACCCACACGCGGAGGGACAAACGGGACAAAGTCACCGAGAAACACTCTCAACAACCCCGATCACTGAATACCTGCCAAACTAAACCGTTCTCGGCAAAAAAAACTAAACAAAACAGTAGTTAGTAGTATGTGGGACGGGAGCGGATCGGCGAGCACTGAGCGGGACCGCGGAGCCGAGGAAGTCGAGTGAAGCGAGCGGGACGCGTCCGGCTGACGCACCGCATGTTGAGCCAGCGCGCTGACGGGCAGAAGAAGGAACTAATTCCCCTTAAAGTGAACTCTTGTTGGCGAAACTATGAAATTCGCCGAGCACCTTTCGTCCCACATCACCCCTGAGTGGAGGAAACAGTACCTTCAATATGAGGTAACATTTGTTTATTTGCTATTTGGATTTTTCTTTTGTAATTTTGTAAAGGTAAGCAAACACAATTATCCCTATACCTTAATCAGAAAGGACAGGCAATTATGAGTGAGGTGTCATTGTTACTGAAAGGTTTTTTATTTTTTTTATTTTTTTAAAATTATTAAGTCAACATAAACAACACTTACAGTTAGTGCACCAACCCCAAAACCCTCCCTCCCTCATTCTCACTCATTCACACTAATTCACACAAAAGGGTTGTTTCCTTTTGTTATTAATATTCTGGTTTCTACAATATATATCAATGCAGTCTGCAAGGGATACATACAGTCCGTGTATACAGTGCTGCTGGTCCACTAACAGTTAATTTGACTCATTTTCATTAATTACAAGTTTCTTTTTTTTAAATTATTATTATTTTTTAAAATATGTCCTGCCCAGCTTCTCAGGCAAATCATATAGTTGATGTAGATGCCCATATCGGCTGTTCAGATTTACTTTACAAAAGAGAAGTGTAGGATACTTCTCTTGTTGCCTTATTTGTATTTTGACTTTATTAAATGTATTTATATTATCATTTGGTGCAGGAGGGGATAGAAAGAGAGAAAAAAGGAAGACAGAGGGGGGAATTGTGGGGACAAGAGGGGGATTAGACAGAGAGACAAAAACAACAACAGCAAACACAACAACAACAACAACAAAATGTAAAAATATGATGGTAAAAGTAATAGCAAATAAGCAGTTAGCGAATTACAAGTTTCTATGTAACTGTTTTTATTTTATTTTAGTTCCTTTTTTTTGTCCAATAAAATGTTTATTTTTCTTTTTTTAAATAAAGGACATTATCTTCACCAGACCAGGTTGTCAATGAAATTACATTGTTTAAAGCAGGGGTGTCAAACTCATTTCAGATCGGGGGCCACATGGAGAACAATTTACTCCCAAGTGGGCCGGACTGGTAAAATCACGGCACGATAACTTAAAAATAAAGACAGCTTCAGATTTTTTTTTTTGTTTAAAAATAGAACAAGCACATTCTGAAAAAGTACAAATCATAATGTTGTTGGTTTGTTTTTTTTACACTTAAATGTTGCGGTTCATAGTATTCTACCTTTTATTTGTCGTTATTTATACTTTCTGAATAAATGTGATAATGTTCGTCAGTCAACTCATTGGTGCTAATTTTCAATCTATTAAGATAAAAAAATTGTATCAAAATCAAATTACAGGATGTTATTAATGTAGTTTGATAATTTTCCTAGACTGGTGCACTAACATCATGTGGTTTATTTTTTTTTACATATGTAGCATCATCTACAAAGATACAAATAATTGCTATTGTGACATCTAGTGGACACATTTAGAACAGCAGTTTCTTTCATTCAAAAATTTCGGCTCATTTTCATACTTATCAAACTTATCCCGCGGGCCGGATAAAACCTGTTCAGGCCTGCGGGCTGTACGTTTGCCCCCCTCCCCTGGTCTAAAAGGTTCTTAAAACCAGGTCCAGTCCAGATCCTGTCCAGGTCGGACTCAGCGACACACACATTTATGTACACTCCATTTAGGGAGCACAACAAAATATAGATTAAAGGTTAATTGACTTTTCATTCAGCTTGATTGCTTCATTTAATTACACCCACATTAACAGGTGCTCAACAATGAATACTGTCCATTTAGATGCCAGGTGTCAAACTCATTATTTCATGTGGCCCGCGAAAGCCTGGAAATAATATGCTTAATCTTTTCTTACGAAATATATTTGTTCTTTCCCTTTTGACACCAATCATGTACTGCATGCAATTGCATATCTTTTAAAATTGTATATTATCATATATTCCGATAATATTTTTGGTTAAAATAAAGATGAATACTGTATTTAAATATCTGCTTGACTTATGATTTCAAAACAAATTATCAATCAAATTGTAGACTGTAAAATTGACAATAGATTTTACTGTTTCACTGAGTTTTTTTATCGTAAAATCAACGTTGGCACTGTTTTTTTCCATATACAGTAAGACACTAAAACATTAAAAAAAAAACATTATAAAAACAAAATTTTAGGGTTAAAAAAACAAACTGGCAGCTCTGTTGCTTGAATTTTACCACTAAAAACAGTGGTATTGTTTCTCCATTCCATTCCATTTATTCAAATTTTTTATGCTGTAAAAAAATTATTTTTGCAGCTTATGTAAAAAATATATATTGTTAATGTATTATATATACATGTATATTCACATATTACTCATTGTTAAAATCGGCCCTTTGAAGGCAACCATAACTGCGGTCTGGCCCTCAATGAAAACGAGTTTGACACCCCTGACTTAAATACTTTTTTTCAAGATATAATGGTGCAATAAAATAAACAATTTGCCTGAATTAAACAAGATTAATTGAAATATAACTTAAAGATTAAATACTTGCATCCTTTGTTTAAGTCCACGTAGCATAACATTGAGATATATTGTTTCTCTTCATAGTCTCATAATCTCTCATACAGCACTTGTGGTAAATTTTAAATGTGCTTTATAAATAAAGTTGATTTGATTTTTTTTCTTGAACACATGAAATATTTAATAGAAATTATGGCACACACACACACACACACACACACACACACACACACACACACACACACACACACACACACACACACACACACACACACACACACACACACACCCCTAAAGTCTTTATTCATACTCAGGCAATAATAGCAGAGAGATTTATTGAAGGGCTCCTATGATAAAATATTACTATCAAGCCGTTCTATTCAGTTGTTGACAACTGACATTTCTGAATGGACATGTGTTTTATGTTCACATTTTATGTATTTTGTTTTCACACCTGCCTCATTGTGCATTGAGAGCTTCCGTGCAGACGTGCACCGACAGCACCATTCCATTTAACTCTATGAATTATGGACAAAGACCCTGTTCACCTCTTGGTTTGGTGGTCTACCAAATGAGCTGTATTGCACTTGCTTTTATTTGGAAAACAAATAATTGCTAACAGCAGATGTACCTTTGTCATTGTGTGACCAAAAGAAGGTTTTGGCTTCAAAAGTTGTACTAATATTTCATGTAAGGGTTACAGATGTGGAAATAGAAGTGTATATAATTAACTGCATGTACTGTATATATTTTTTTAGTTTTTTTTTTAAACTATTATGTTTTTGTTATGTATATAGTGATATCAGGGACAGGTGTAAGGCCAAACAGCCTTTTTACACTTCCAGTCTTCATCTCGACACTCACCGATTTGACATTGATGGTGGTAGCTAGATAGAAAGATAAATAGATCCCGAGGTTCAGCTACTCTTTATATACAATTTGGTTACATATTGCTATTTAACACTATTTGTAGAAATGGCACATTAAACACAAAACATAACATACTATTGAAGAGGCATTTACAGTAATTTATTTGTATTGTTTTGAATTAGGTCATGCACAACACACTTTTAATATAGAGTCTTACAATATAGTTTATAAATGTACAGTAGTCTAAACAGTAACTGATGTATTGCTGATACAAATCTAACTAAGATTCATGGACTTATAGGTGCATCTATACGTGACAAGGTATTGTTGAATTATGCAGAACGAGAGCCACGTTTCCTATTAGTAGAGCTTGTATTTTTCCTCAAATCGTCATATTTTTAAAGCTTGGGTTGCAAGGATGTGTCTGAGTGGGCGTGGCAGTGAGACATGTGTCACCTCCAGCTTTTAACCACATACAATGCTGATGTACATAAACCATATATGGTATATCACCCCAATAGGCCCTAATAAATGTCATATTGCAGCCTTGTACCCTGTGTGATTTCTGTTAGTTCCTTCATTGAGTAATTTTTCCACTAACTGTACTGTAGTCCTTTTGTCATTTAAATACTAGTAAATAACAATTATTCATACATATATACATACATACGCGCACACATAGGTACCTACGCTTCCACATACATACACAAATACAGCAGTGTTTCCCACACATTCATTTATTTGTGGCGGCCCACCACGAAAGAATTACGTCCGCCACAAATTAAAAAAATTGTTTTTTAATTTTTTAAATTTTTTTTTAACATTTTTATTTTTTGTCCTGTCCAGCTTCTCAGGCAAATCATATAGTTGATGTAGATGCCCATATAGGCTGTTCAGATTTACTTTACAAAAGAGAAGTGTAGGATACTTCTCTTGTTGCCTTATTTGTATTTGACCACTACTGTTTTCTGTTTATTTGTTACTGACTGTGGCAGGACACCTCTGCCTCTGTTTCACTTTATGTTGCTGGTAAATAATATGGTTGTAGTAGTAGGCTAAAGTTAATTTATTTAGTATGCACTAATTAAAGGGGCAGAGCTTTAAGAGACATTTTAGCTTTTATATTTTATAAGATATATTTTTTGTAAGAACCACAATTAATAAATATATTTCAGTGAATAACTTATTGTTCAAATCTGTATATAAATATGTACATAAAGTGTTGTAATTATATTGTAAAATGGATGGATGGATGGATGGATGGATGGACGTTTAAAACAAAACTGTTATTATTAATTAGTAAGTATACATTTTTTGAGCCTTTTTAGAGAAAATCATATCATTGTAGTAAATTATGCAAATTACTCGATGATGTCATGATGACCACGCCCATAGCCACGCCCCCACCGCCACAGGTATCTTGGCAGTTTATGGGAAAAAATGTACAGTACATACTTACACACTAGGGGTGTAACGGTACACAAAAAATTCTCTTTGGTACGTACCTCAGTTTAGAGGTCACGGATCGGTTCATTTTCGGTACAGTAAGAAAACAACAAAATATAAATTTTTTGGTTATTAACCAAATTTGTAAACAATGGCATAACATACATATACACACAGGGTCCATTGCCAGGGTTAATGTGGTCAAAATATATAAAATAAAAACTAAATAAGATAAGGCTCAGAATGGTTTCTTAACAAAACCTTTCTACATATAAAGTGCTTTTTTTGATTGATTGATTGAGACTTTTATTAGTAGGTTGCACAGTACAGTACATATTCCGTACAATTGACCACTAAATGGTAACACCCCAATAAGTTTTTCAACTTGTTTAAATTGGGGTCCACGTTAATCCACATTAAACTGCCTCAAGTTGTTGCTCAGATTAAATAAAATGACAAAACTTTTCTTCTACATATAAAAAGGGCAACATTAAACAGTTTCAAGTCAACTCAGCCTCAGATTAACTTTTCTTTCCCCCCCCCAGCCTGGCTAACTTGACAGTAAGAGGATATATGGGCTCATTGTTCTTCCACCATAGAAGTGGGTTAAAATCTACTTTTTAATGCAATATGGACTTATATCTGCTGCTATAAAACATTTGTTATTGCTTTAGCCCTGCCTGACTCGCCGAGGAGAGGCTGCTTGAATACGGTGGTGACGCTTCAAATGGGTTAGCATGTGTTATGAGAGTAGCGTATGTGTGTGTGTGGCCCTTTAATATGTGACAGCATGTGAGGTGAGGGAGCGGTAGCATGAGTGCGGGGAGTGGCTAGTGTTTTGTTGGATTGGCTGTGTGCAAGACCTCAATAAAGCCACAATTTGCAACTTATCGCCGGACTCGTCATTTACCCTGAGTCCGTAGCTGTGGAGACCCACTGCCGGGTAGAGTGAAGGGTTTTGCCCCCGAGAATACATCGGCCCTGGAGGAGTGTCTCCCCTGCGCTCCTCGACTACGGTCTGGGAGCCGGAAGCAGGAAAGGTGCAACACATGTTTGACGTGTTGTCAGAAGCAGCTGCTGAACAATGTCGGCAAACCTCCGTCCTCCATTGTTGTATCGCGCAGCCAAAGTGTTCCCAAACGGGAGATCTTAACGAGGTAGGAGGGTCTTCCAGCTCTGGCTTTTACATGTTGTCCTAGCCCGGTCGCTGCTAGCATGTGTACTCGTTCGATACACCTCCGAACCGAACCGAAACCCGTTACACCCCTACTACACACTCAAAGTTTTTACATCTACACGCACATTTACTGTACAAACATACATATACACATATTGTACATATACATTCACTGTACAAACATACATATACACGTACTGTACATACACATTCACTGTACAAACATACATATATGCATACTGTACATATATATTCACTGTACAAACATACATATACACATACTGTACGTATACAAGTACACATACATACATACATGCATACACTAATGCACATAATCATGTTTCATCAAACATATATTAACGTTGTTGCCCTACGGGAAAATGTCACACTGACAAAGCGTAACCTATTGATACTATAACAATCTATAAGGTTAATATAGTTGGCTTCTCTTTCTTCCCCTCCAGTAATCTGCTTTCTTTTGTGTTTCAAGTTATCATTGTATTGTTGCATTACAACAATTGTATTGTTGATAATAAAGGTAATTATTATTAATAGTGCTATTTCTCTCGGTATTTGTATTGCTCCATTTGTAGTGTAATAATGCTCATTGTCATTTCGGTATTATTCTTTATTTCACTAACTGCTTCTTTGCTATCACTTTTACCATCATATTTGAATATATCATATTTGCTGATGCTGTTGTTGTTATTGTTATTGTTGTGTTTGCTGTTGTTGTTGTCTCTCTGTCTTATCCACCTCTTGTCCCCGCAATTAACTTTTTTTCTCTTTCTATCCCCTCCTGCTGCGGCCCGACCGCACCAAATAATAATATAAATCCATTTAATAAAGTCAAATACAAATAAGGCAACAAGAGAAGTATCCCACACTTCTCTTTTGTAAAGTACATTTGTACAGCCAATATGGGCATCTACATCAACAATATGATTTGCCAAAGTAGCTGGACAGGACAAAAAATAAAAAAAATAGATATAAGTAAATATTCCACATCCACAGTGGCGGCTTCTGGTACTTTACGTGTGAAAGAGCTTTCTACATTCACAAGGGCTGGACTAAAGTCAATTTTTATGTTTTTTTTTATGTGCAAGCTGGATTAATTAACCTCCTGCCCAGATATCACTTGCCTCCTCACTGTTGTGTCTATTCATACTGACCATGCAGTTCACAATGCAGATAAGAAGGCTGCTGCAAAGTGGCTGTTTTAGTAAATATCACAGTTTTCGTTCAAATGGAAGCTCATGTGAATTCAGCGATATTGACAAGCCGATTGAGTGATAGCCCAATTAGGTGTGGTTTATATGCTAAAGAGCTGTTTGCTCTAAGGAAGATGAGCATTTACAGTGCACTCTCGGCAATTCTAAAGAAGACAGATGTATGATATAAAATTGTGTATATGTTTCAGAAATCCCTAAATAGTTACATTAAGGAACTTTTTTATTATTCTGTCCTGCCCAGCCACTCAGGCAAACTATATTGTTCATGTAGATAGCCATATCTGCTGTACAGATTTAGTTTACATAAGAGAAATGTGGAATATTTCCATTGTTGCCCTATTTATATTTTGACTTTATTACATGTCAAGATATATTTAGTGTTTGGCGCAGTCGGACCAGAGCAGAAGGGGATAGAAAGAAGAATAAAAAAGAAGAACGAGAGGGACAAGTCAGGAAGGGACAACAACAAAAAACAACAATAATAACATAACTACACTAGCAAATAAAAAATATACAAATATTACACAAACATATTAAGAAAAACAAATTAAAGTAGTAGGTAGTAATATATAATATATATATATATATATATATATATATATATATATATATATATATATATATATATATATATATATATATATATATATATATATATAGTAATGACAATGAAACATTATTGCACTACAAAAGGAACCATAAAAATACCAATATAGATAATAAATATTAATTATTTATCTTTATTATCAACATTACAATCACTT
This sequence comes from Entelurus aequoreus, assembly GCF_033978785.1. Taxonomy (NCBI): domain Eukaryota; kingdom Metazoa; phylum Chordata; class Actinopteri; order Syngnathiformes; family Syngnathidae; genus Entelurus; species Entelurus aequoreus. Next base: position 29,541,022 of record NC_084757.1, read on the forward strand.
AAATTGCAACAAGACATAAGTGTAATGAATACTTGAATTACAAAAGAAAGGAAAGGAAGAGGGGTGGAGAAAGAAGAGCGGACTATATTAACCTTTTCATTGTTGTGTTAAAAATAGTTTAACCTTTAGCAGTGTGCCGTGATTTGGGTGTGTATTTGTATGAGTGTGATTGTGTATACTTGTATGTAGGGCTGCAACAACTAATCGATTAAAATCGATTATAAAAATAGTTGGCGATTAATTTAGTCATCGATTCGTTGGATCTATGCTATGCGCATGCGCAGAGACAATTTATTTTTAATTTAAAAAAAATAAAAAATAAATTATTTTTTTATTATAAACCTTTATTTATAAACTGCAACATGTACGAACAGCTGAGAAACAATAATCAAAATAAGTATGGTGCCAGTATGCTGTTTTTTTTCAATAAAATACTGGAAAGGATAGAAATTTAGTTTGTCTCTTTTATCCGATTATTAATCGATTAATCAAAGTAATAATCGACAGATTAATCGATTATAAAATTAATCGTTAGTTGCGGCCCTACTTGTATATATGAATACATGTTTGCTAAAGCGTAACTGTATGCATCAGTGTTAGTAGGGCTGGGTGATATGGCAGAAAACTGTATCAGGATATATGTTTTTTATATTGATGGATTTCGATAATTATTGATTTTTTTATCACCTATTTAAGCCTGCCAAAATAAACTTACCAAGGGTGCTATTTATCAGTGCAGAAGGTGTCTGGTAGCCAGGTAGGATGAGCGCAGCTAAGGTGGTACAGTAAATGCAGATTTGAAGTTAGTTTCAGTTTTGAGACACTAGATGGCAGTGTGGTACAAGCTATTGAACAATAGACAAGAGTAGTTTGAGAAGCAACTAATTAAAACGACACATTAGATGTGTCCGGATGTTGCTGCACCGTCTGCATTAAAAACATACAACTAAAGACAAGTTTCTGTTATTGAGTATATATATCAATATATCTCACTTTCTCTTCTCACTCCATGCAGAGAATCCACACTACCACAGCGAGACAGAAAGACGGCACAACCAATGTTGGTAGTTGATACTGTTACGTGTCGCTCCCATTGCTCAGTGACACTTCCTGTTTCTGCCGATGAATGGTCTATTTTCGATCTTTTTTCATAAATAAGGCACACTGGATTATAGGGCGCATTAAAGAAGTCATATTATTATTTATTTTTTTCTAAATTGAAAACAATTCGTTGTGGTCGACATAACATGTAATGGTTGTTCTTTGGACAAAATGTTGCATAGATTATGTTTTACAGACCATCTTTAAACCGCTTTCTGATAGTTGCTGTTTTGTGAGCGGTCTTATTTACGTGGCTCACCTTCTGCAGCGTCTTCTCCCTCATCTTTGTTGTAGCGGTGTAGCGTGCAAGGTTGGCAGTGGAAGAAGTGTCAAAAGATTCACTTAAATTAATAACGAAGCAGCATCTCCTCATCCAGAAACAACAAGGCCGGAAATGTGTCCCGTGAAAAAACGTTTGACCGGAACTCTCCAATAACTAAAGTTCATTGGGTGAATAATGTAAACTCACTACACCGGTATGTTTTAGCGCTTTCATGGCGAGTTTACTGACAGATATAAGTAAGAACTTTAAACTATTTTATATTAGAAATAGCAACAGTGGAGGATGAATGTCCCATAACAAGAAGATAGAGAAAAAGAAGAAGCTTATCGACTACATGCGCAATTTTTCAGGATTTATGCAGATCCCAAATACAGATCAGCAGGTACCAGAAGGTAAGAAACGTTGCTTTTGCATAATATTGCGAAACAAAACACCAGATAATATGTCTTACCTTATACACACACCATAATAATACTCTTATTTTAATGTCCCGGCAATCCATCAAGCGGTGCGGCTTCATAGCTTACCAAAGTCGTACTAAAACATTCTGATAGATTTTTGAGCGCCGTGTGTAATGTTCTATATTTTCAATTGAACATATAAAATGTTGGTGTTGTTTACTTGAGTCATATTGCCATTATATTGTCTCTTATGTTTGACTGCCATATACTGGTCACACTTATCATTTCACTATGTACCAAATAAAATTGCTTCGAGGTCGGTAAGCAAAACCAGAATCATTCCGTACATTAGGCGCACCTGGTTATAAGGCGCACTGTCGAGTTTTGAGGAAAAAAAAAGATTTTAAGTGCGTCTTATAGTCCGGAAAATAAGATAATTGTTAATTGTACCCAATCGAAAAGTTTAATTCAATACAGTAACTGATACAGTTGTGTTGTATAACTATAGACTATACATACAGGATGTGCCCTATACAGTACTGTGTGTGTGGGCGAACAAGGCCACTTATGCTTTCACATCTGCAATCCAATCACTCATCTAACCTTCCATAATGATGATGATGAAGAGGAGTATTGGAGTGGATATGAAGGCTCCCATTTGCAATTCAAACAAGGCAAGTGATGATATTTGGATTCCAAGACGGACGCCTTTGTGATTCCAGTGTGTGTGTGCATGGTACACAGACGATTTTAATGTGGTGGATGTTATGTAACTTGCATATAAAGTGTACATCATCCTTCATTCTGTATGCAAGCAAAGTGTGATTTATCAGCATGTATTAACAATATCAAGTATGAACATCATGTAGACAACAGGCATTGGCAAGACTACTGCTGAGAACCTCCCCCCTTCCCTGCCACCCTCATCCCGTCGTGTTCCTCCCCCACCGGGAGGACATCTGGTCCCAGACCTGCCCTTTCTCTTCCTCCTCCTCCTTTTCACCATCCTCCCTGGTTTCTTCACCGGCATCCACTTGCAGGCTCAAAACCTCCAGGACATAAGTGATTCTGTTTGAGATGCAGATGTCTTCAAACACTCTCAGCACAAGGATCTACAGCATCTAAATGGAATTATTTGACCATCCACCACTCAAATATTTATTTTGGTGCCCACTCAACGTTTCGCAAAAGACAAATCCATAATAATATCACATTGAGTTGACACTGTAGCGTTTAACACACGCATGTAGTGTCCATTACGTCAATGCATAGTCATTCAAAGTGACGGCCCCCATTAGGCTTGGATTAGTTATTGTCTACAGGTTTCAGCACTGATTACTGGCAATCCTGCAGGTTTATCCCAATTCCCTAAAGGGCTAACCCCTTCCCTCCCTTTTCCTATCACCATGGCGATGCCTTCATCTTAATGAACACCTGCCCCGAATGGATCTGAATATCTATTTTCCTCCTATTAGTATGGGGAGTAGGTTAGGCTCCGATGGCGGATGTGCGCATAGAACTTTTACCAACAACAAAGCAGGCCGCCACTTACACACAGCAATCCACCTCCACTATCACTGACTCACGGTGCTCACTTGACGGACTTAGCATGCTTTGATAAGATCAGATTGGACAGCAGGAAAGCGTCCTGCAATTTGCCATTTAGACTGTTGATTTTGTTTGTCATAAATTTGCATGCATGATGAATCTTAAAGGAAAATAGCCTGACATATTTTTTTAATCCAATGGAGCGATTTAACTGAGAGGCAAATCTGTTGAAAGGAACCAGTGTGCAATTATCCTCCAGTTTCACATAGCTGTTATCTTTGCAGATAAGTCCCCCTGGATGAAACAATTTATTTAAAATACAGCAGATATTTCTATTTTTCAGATTTTTGCCAGTGTTTTTTGTATTATTGTTGAACTGGAACAGAAATATGTTCCTGTGTTTTGGTTACTGTTTTTTAATTGGGAGGTCAAAATGCAGCTATTTGCTTTTCAGCTGTCTATTTTTTGTTCTTATCAGTTCAGTGTCGTTCAGATGTGAAATCCTCTGTTCAATATCTTTATGATCGATCTAAATTAAATGACAAAAGCAAATCAATACCAGGATTGGTCAATAATCTTGCTGTGAGGGTATTGTTGTGTCCTAAACACGTACGGTTAGGCATTGTTTGGATTTGGATAATAGGGTTCCAACTGCGGTTCCTCGTTTCAATTCCACTTCCCAACGATTCTCAATTCCGATTATTTTAAGAGGCGGGTTAAAAATGTGCTATTTTCCACAAATACAAAAGTATTAATCCTTTGAACTTGAATTGAAATGTTATGACGTTTGTACCCCGCCTTCTGCCCGAATGCAGCTGAGATAGGCTCCAGCACCCTCCGCGACCCCGAACGGGGCAAGCGGTAGAAAAAGGATGGAAGTTTCTTTCCACACAAGTACATTTTAAGAAAAGTTTCACCTAATTTTTTAAAACTTAATAATGAAAAACATTTACAAATATCGTGTTAGAAATGTGGTTGTTCTGATCAGGGTTTAATGTAAAAAAATTAAAATAAATAAAAGTGTTTATGGTGCCAATTCCGATACCGATTATATATGACTTAGACTTTGTAGCCCAACAAAAAATGTATCCGATTTTTTCCTATTTTTCCCTGCTTTTTAAAGAAACAAATGAATACAAATGATGAGATAATTCAAAACAAGTTTGGCTTTTATTTGACAAAAAACTCATAGTTTGAAATGGCACAGAATACACTGCCTCTTACACTTTTAGAAAGTTGGTTATTTTCTAGAACAGATATGAATTTGACTTTGTATAACAATGTTTCAAAGATAAAACCATTAAATTTTAGCTGCTGTAGCTAATTCTGGCATATATTCTGTGCTTTTGCTCATATTGATCAATATGCATTGTCTTAATCACATTAAGTTAACATAACATAACATAGAGCTTCCTATTGGAGGCAAACTTATTTATTATATACAATACTACTGTAAATAAAAATGTAGCATAGAGAGGTATCTATAGTTTAGTAAGTGGATGAACGAATGCTTTTTCACTATTTGGGCACCACAATTTTTTGCAATGTGCAGAGTGACTGTTTTAGTGATCGTTTTCCACCTTACCTTTTTCTTATCATACATGGTACTTTGTGTAAATGATTCCACTACAGAAAGCTACTTTTTAGTGGGAGTTCGTTTGTTTATTTTTATGTTTTTGTTCGCCTTGTAAAGAGACGTTTTTTTTTTTTTTTAAATGCTGGAATAAGTTTGGCAGTGTAACATGTCAACACAGTTTTTAAATTAGTTCTTTATTTTCTTTTACTAATTACATCGAAAATAGGAATTGACTTTTACCAATAAAGACAAGTCCAGGACAATCAAAATGTAAGATCTGGTACCTATCGATGCCGGGTGGTCCATCTCCAACCCTACACATACAGTACAGGCCAAAAGTTTGGACACACCCTGTCATTTCAAAGCGTTTTCTTTATTTTTATGACTATTTACATTGTACATAGTCACTGAAGGCATCAAAACTATGACACCTGTGAAGTGAAAACCACTTCAGGTGACCACCTCTTTAAGCCCATCGAGAGAATGCCAAGAGTGTGCAAAGCAGTAATCAGAGCAAAGGGTGGCTATTTTGAAGAAACTAGAATATAAAACACTTTTTCAGTTATTTCACCTTTTTTGTTAAGTACATAACTCCACATGTGTTCATTCATAGTTGTGATACCTTCAGTGACAATCTACAATGTAAATAGTCATGAAAATATGGAAAACGCAATGAAAGAGAAGGTGAGTCCAAACTTTTGGCCTGTACTGTAGATATAATTTAGATATACCGATTTATGGTAATCTGTAGCACTCAGAAAATTAACACATAGGCACTTGAGTATGCTAAGTGCAGCAAACTATAGCCAATAACTAAGGCCAAACAGCAAGTTCAACTGTTATTTATGAGTGCTTTGTATATGCTAGGTAGTTCATGTTGTGCTGTTTGATTCAGTCATTTCCAACAGCTCTGCTCAGTATTTGCATTTCTTTTCCTCATCAGGCATTCAAAGATATGCTGTACGCTGCCCAGGACCAAGCTCCATCTACTGAAGGTAAGAGGACTCCCTGTGCAGTAAACACACCACACACTCACAAATCACAGACACATTCTTGTGCCCCCTCTTCTGGGCCAGTTTGGGGACCCCCAGAATAACCTCATTACATCAGCTAAAATTAGGATGAATTACCCACCAATATGCTGACTCATTTACTAAATCATCACTGCTACTTAATTGTCGATGGTGCAGTTGACAAAAAGTGGTTGAAAGTAACGTAAGTATGGCTATAGCACTGTAGTTGGCATCTTGCACTAGACTGCAAAAACTGCCAAGTTAAAGACGGCTATAATTAATCTTTAGCACAAGACTGCCAGAATGTCAAGCAGTTGTTTTAATTTTAGATGTCAGAGTCAACAACTTTCTTTAGTTTCATATGGTAGACTCTGTGATGTACAACCTGTTTGTATGTTTTCCTGCATGTTTGTGTTTGATTGCTAGCGTCTCCTTGTGTTGAGCTGAGTGGGACATAATTATATGATGTGGTTCAGTCTGCAAGCAGCACGGTGGAACAGGGGTTAGTGCGCCTGCCTCACAATACGAAGGTCCTGGGTTCGATCCTGCGCTCGGGATCTTTCTGTGTGGAGTTTGCATGTCCTCCCTGTGACTGCGTGGGTTCCCTCCGGGTACTCCGGCTTCCTCCCACCTCCAAAGACATGCACCTGGGGATAGGTTGATTGGCAACACTAAATTGGTCCTAGTGTGTGAATGTGAGTGTGAATGTTGTCTGTCTATCTGTGTTGGCCCTGCGATGAGGTGGCGACTTGTCCAGGGTGTACCCCGCCTTCCGCCCGATTGTAGCTGAGATAGGCTCCAGCGCCCCCCGCGACCCAGAAGGGAATAAGCGGTAGAAAATGGATGGATGGATGGGTTCAGTCTGCTGAAGGATTTACATTTGCCAATATGTGTGTATAGAATTTATCAGGTTGTCATTATGATATGCATTCAAAAGCCAATACAAGAGCTTAGAACTGGGCGATAAAAATCTCAGATTTTCTCACTTCTTCCAATACATTTAAACAGAGGTGTCCTGCCACAGTCAGTAACAAATAAACAGAAAACAGTAGTGGTCAAATACAAATAAGGCAACAAGAGAAGTATCCTACACTTATCTTTTGAAAAGTAAATCTGAACAGCCTATATGGGCATCTACATCAACTATATGATTTGCCTGAGAAGCTGCACAGGACCAAAAAAAAAAAAAATATATATATTTGTGGCGGACGTAATTATTTCGTGGCGAGCCGCCACAAATAAATGAATGTGTGGGAAACACTGCTGTCCATTTAAAAGAAAGGAAAGGCAAATTGCTTAAACAACAATTAAACTTATTTATGTATTAAAAAAAAAACATTTAAATGAAAACAAACAAAACACAAAATCTAGCTTATTCACAAAAGAAAAGAAGCATTTTGTGATGATGTTTTAAAAGCTGCAAACTGGTATATTGACTGTTGATTAACTCTTGGCAGTTTTAGCGCTCTAATAGACTCAATGTGTTGAATTGTATCTTTCATTAATTCTTAAAATGTTGGCTATTGAATAGATGTGTTTTTAATCTTATGATACCGCCGCATTGGTGCCGGTCTGTCTGCGTCTGTGTGTGTGTGTCAGTTCACATTTGTTATGTGCCCTTTATAATAAAATGTACGCTCCTTTTAAAAAGTAGCGTATTTTTCGGACTATAAAGCGCACTTTTTAAAATCCTTTCATTTTCTCAAAATCCGACAGTGCGCCCTATAACCTGGTGCGCCTAATTTACGGAATAATTCTGGTTGTGCTTACTGACCTCGAAGCAATTTTTTTTTGGTACATGGTGTAGTGATAAGTGTGACCAGTAGATGGTAGTCACACATAAGAGATATGTGTAGACTGCAATATGACGCCAGTAAACAACACCAAAACTTTAAATGTTCCATTGAAAATAAAGAACATTACACATGGCGCTCAAAAATCTGTCAAAATATTTTAGTACGACTTTGAAACCGCACCGCTTGATGGCTTGTCGGTCCATTACGGCTACCGTAGTCAGAAATACAAGTACTACTATGATGTGTGCATAAGGACCGCAAAATGGCACCCATTAGCAGACATATTATCTGGCGTTTTGTTTCACAATATTATGCAAAACCAACTTTTCTTACCCTTTGGTACCTGCTGATGTGTATTTGAGATCTGCATAAGTCCTGAAAATTTGCGCACATCCGCCACTGTAGTCCGTGCCGATACCGTAGTCAATAGGCTTCTTCTTTTTCATTATTTTCTTGTTATGGAGCATTCACCCTTTGCTGTTGCCCTTTCTAATATAAAGTAGCGTAAAGTTCTAACTTATATCTCGCTATGGAAGCGCTAAAACTAGTGGGTTTACATTATTCAACCACAAAACTTTAGCTATAAGAGAGTTCCGGTCGGACGGTTTTTCACGGGACACATTTCCGGCGTTGTTGCACTAGTGAGCCACGTGAGAAGGTGCTGCTCCGTTATTGATTTAAGTCAAGTCTGAATGTCAGTTAGCTCCATCTTTTGACACTTCTTCCACTCCCGTCCTTGCACGCTACACCGCTACAACAATGATGACGGGGAGAAGACGCTGTCGAAAGTGAGCCACGTAAATAAGACCGCCCACAAAACGTCGCATCCTGAAGCGACTGTCAGAAAGCGACTTGAAGATGGTCTGTAAAACATAATCTATGCAACATTTTGACCAAAGAACCACCATTACATGTTATGTAGACCACAAGGAAGTGTTTTCCATTTAGAAAAAAATCATAACAAGACCCCTTTAATGTGCCTTATAATCCGGTGCACCGTTTGTAAGAAAAAAGACCAGCAGTGCGCTTTATAATCCGGTGCGCCCTATGGTCCAGAAAATACGGTACTTGAATTGATGTAGACAAAGTTTAGCTGGCTGACTTTGGCTAAAATGATAGTTTAAGTTATTTTTCACACAACTTTGTCTGACTTGTTAGCTAGCTCGCAAGGCATAAGCTAACACTTTTACCAAGGTTGAGATGCATCCTCCCGCCAGATGTCCGACATCATGCCTCCCCTTTAAATACTCGCGTATCACAGAGGTACAGCCATAAAAACAAGGTCCGGTTTGCAAAATCAGCAAGGTATTCATGTTTTTAACAAGAATAAGTGGAAATGTTCTCACACTTTACTGGTGATGTTTTTCCGAGTGACATTGCGGACCTGCTTTCGCCCGGAAAAAAACACGAGACAAATATAATTGTCCGAGACAGATTTTACTGTCGACATTTGTTGACAATGTCGACTGATCTTTGCAACCCTTCTTTTTAGTGGGAGTTTATTAGTTTTTTCTTGTTGATTGATTGAGATTTTTATTGGTAGATTGCACAGTACAGTACATATACTGTACAATTGACCACTAAATGGTAACACCCGAATAAGTATTTCAACTTGTTTAAGTCGGGGTCACGTTAATCAATTCATGGTATAAATATATACTATCAGCATAATACAGTCATCCCACAAGTTAATCATCAGAGTATATACATTGAATTATTGACATTATTTACAATCTGGGGGATGGGATGTGGAGGGGGTTGGGGCGGGGGGGTTAGGTTTGGTTGATATCAGCAATTCAGTCATCAACAATTATATCTTCTGAGAAATGGACATTGAAACAGTGTAGGTCTGACTTCGTAGGATATGTTCACCTTTAAAGGCCTACTGAAACCCACTACTACCGACCACGCAGTCTGATAGTTTATATATCAATGATGAAATCTTAACATTGCAACACATGCCAATACGGCCGGGTTAACTTATAAAGTGCAATTTTAAATTTCCCGCTAAACTTCCGGTTGAAAACTCCTTTGGAGGATGACGTATGCGCGTGACGTCAATCGTTGAAACGGAAGTATTCGGACACCATTGAATCCAATACAAAAAGCTCTGTTTTCATCTCAAAATTCCACAGTATTCTGGACATCTGTGTTGGTGAATCTTTTGCAATTTGTTTAATGAACAATGAAGACTGCAAAGAAGAAAGTTGTAGGTGGGATCGGTGTATTAGCGGCTGGATGCAGCAACACAAACAGGAGGACTTTGACTTGGATAGCAGACGCGCTATCCGACGCTAGCCGCCGACCGCATCGGTGATCGGGTGAAGTCCTTCGTCGCACCGTCGATCGCTGGAACGCAGGTGAGCATGGGTGTTGATGAGCAGATGAGGGCTGGCTGGCGTAGGTGGATAGCTAATGTTTTTAGCATAGCTCTGTGAGGTCCCGTTGCTAAGTTAGCTTCAATGGCGTCGTTAGCAACAGCATTGTTAAGCTTCGCCAGGCTGGAAAGCATCAACCTAGTATTTACAGGTCCATGGTTTAATAGTATTGTTGATTTTCTGTCTATCCTTCCAGTCAGGGGCTTATTTCTTTTGTTTGTATATGCAGTTAAGCCCGATGCTATCACGTTAGCTCCGTAGCTAAAGTGTTTCGCCGATGTATTGTCGTGGAGATAAAAGTCACTGTGAATGTCCATTTCGCGTTCTCGACTCTCATTTTCAAAAGGATATAGTTTCCAAGGCGGTTTAAAATACAAATCCGTGATCCACAATAGAAAAAGGAGAAAGTGTGGAATCCAATGAGCCAGCTTGTACCTAAGTTACGGTCAGAGCGAAAAAAGATGCGTCCTGCACTGCACTCTAGTCCTTCACTCTCACGTCCCTCATCCACGAATCTTTCATCCTGGCTCAAATTAATGGGGTAATCGTCGCTTTCTCGGTCCGAATCGCTGTCGCTGCATTGAAAACAATGGGGAAATGTGAGGAGCCTTTCAACCTTTGATGTCACGCTACTTCCGGTACAGGCAAGGCTTTTTTTAATCAGCGACCAAAAGTTGCGAACTTTATCGTCGATGTTCTCTACTAAATCCTTTCAGCAAAAATATGGCAATATCGCGAAATTGTCAAGTATGACACATAGAATGGATCTGCTATCCCCGTTTAAATAAAAAAAATTCATTTCAGGAGGCCTTTAATACGTTTGTTGTGCCGCTGCCTTTTTAAACCACTTTGCAGTATGCAGTCATTTGTTCCACACCTGTTGCCGCTATTCTTTTCTTTTATTTCATTACATTACGATAGCCCTACAGATACATATGCATGAAAACAAACCTACAGACATCACGCACGGGAAGGTTTAGTTAGTATAAATAGTTTTTTGTAAAACTTACAACATTGCTTGGAGTGATGAATGAAGAATTCACACGAGTAGAAACGCTATGGATGACTTCAAGACGGACCGACTTCCAGTTTAAAGCACTAAACAGAAGGAAATACTGTAGACCAAGGGTGTCAAACTCGTTTTCATTTAGGGCTGATCTCTGTGGGCTGCTTAATTGTATTGTAAAAGTTCATGTATAATTGCCTCATTATATTAATACACAATTATCTATGCATTTGATTTTTTTTTTACATACAAATTAATAAAACATCTCACTCTCAATTGCTTAGCCATGTTGTGCAATGTGTTATAATGTGAAATAAGGGGGAGGGCGGAAGCTATCAAATCTCCTGGGGGCAAAAAATATGCTGCAGCAAGAAGTGGAAAACATCTATTGACACATGTATTGACACATCATTTATCAATATGTTTTATATTGTGGTTGCAGTTTGCGGTGGTTTAGATGGAACTGTGCTACCCTGTACTTAGAGGTATTTATATAATTTGGGTATTTATAATATTTACTTATTGTAGCCTAATGCAAAGGAAAAAAACATGTCTTGTTCTGTGATGTCAGAGACTGATTGGTACGCTGAACGCTGAAAGAATGATGGATGACTTCCTATCTCAGGTTGGGGCGGCGATCATGGGCCATGGCTTTACCTCTTTCCGCTTGTCACAAGAAGAGTGTGTGTGTGTGTGTGTGTGTGTGTGTGTGTGTGTGTGTGTGTGTGTGTGTGTGTGTGTGTGGGGGGGCTTTATAAACAAAGACAGTATCAATCATTTAGCAGTATAGCATCCATCATGCAGTGTTATTATATATATGAGTTTTAATCTTACCACGAGTTATTGTAAATAGACATGCAGTGTAATGAAAACAGCTGCAAAATCCGCCAGTGTGGTTAATGACATTTCTCTGTGGCGCAGATATTGTACCTAGAGCTGCTGCTATTTATTAATTTAGTAATCAAGTAATCTATCAATCAATTTTTTTGATTAATCAAGTAATTGGAAAAACATACTTTGTGGCTAGGGGCGTTGTGGGGGCGTGGCCAGGGCAGGGTCAATATGCTATTATCTAGGGCTGCAACTAACAACTAATTTGATAATCGATTAATCTGTCGATTATTACTTTGATTAATCGATTAATAATCGGATAAAAGAGACAAACTACATTTCTATCCTTTCCAGTATTTTATTGAAAAAAACCCAGCATACTGGCACCATACTTATTTTGATTATTGTTTCTCAGCTGTTTGTAAATGTTGCAGTTTATAAATAAAGGTTTATAAAAAGAAAAAAGAAAAAAGTAGCCTCTGCGCATGCGCATAGCATAGATCCAACGAATCGATGACTAAATTAATCGCCAACTATTTTTATAATATATTTAATTGATTAGTTGTTGCAGCCTTGCTATTATCATATAATTTGCATATTCGTTAATGATGCATATATTTTCTTTAGAATCTTTGTTATTAGTAATTAGTATAAAAATATATTTGTTTTTATTTTTACTTGAAAACAAATTAAAGTACCATAATATATTGTAGCCCCCAGACGAAATCAGAGAAAGTCTGATGCTATTTTTAACTTTTATTACCAATCTTATTATAACAAATGGCACAATTCCAACAGGGTTTGCCTCCCGTGCAAACACTTTCGTCTCGTTAGTCCGCGCTTCCTCGGACAAACAACAACACTTCCTCATTCTCCGGCAATCAACTTTCAGGCACGGACGGTGGGTTTGCAAACATGGGAAAAACCAACATCTAATCCAAACCACACAAACATAAAACATTTAGAGTCAAAATACATATATATATATATATATATATATATATATATATATATATATATATATATATATATATATATATATATATATATATATATATATATATATATATATATATATATATATATATATATATATATATATATATATATATATATATATATATATATATATATATATATATATATATATATATATATATATATATATATATATATATATATATATATATACACATAATAAACGACTAATTGAAGCAATAGAATATAAATCAAAACTTATTTCTAATGGAATAAGTCAATTGATCGTTTACAGCTCTAATTGTACCATAAGCCCAACAAGATAAAACAAAATACTGCAGCAGCATTTTCGGCTCGTATAAACGAGAAGACACAGGCTGTCAACCTTGGTTTAAGTTGAATTAGGACACATTGCATTGTCAAAGTATGATATTGCCCAGTAGCAAGCAGTAATCAGTTCAAACAGATATATAAAAAAATGGTGTGTTTTATTATGTACAATTGAATAGCTGAGTTCAAACAGTCAGGGGTTGTTCCACATCAGATTTTTTGAGGAAATGAAACATTTTTGTCATAGGTTGTAATATAATTAAAATGGCCAGTTTTAGAGTCAAACGGTATAGGCTAAGTTTTCAGTGACATTTTAATAGTGTTGAATGTTATACAGATTTAAAAAGAAGTTACCCACCGTTTTAAAAACATACAAAGAATAAAGTTGTTTTAAAGGCATAGTGCAAAAGTGATATGTGTTGCAGATTCTTCAGATATCTCCCTTTTGTTTTGTATCAAGCGACGCTTTGACAGAGTGTATGGGATCCTCGGTTCTTACTAATGTCAGAACTTCTGGTATTTACACCCAATGATGGGTCTTACTTTTTCACATGGCTGTTTATGACATACTGTGCAGTACCTCACAAAAGTGAGTACACCCTGACTTTTTTTTTTTACTTGATCTTTTAATGGGACAATACAGAAGATATGACACTGATTTAATGCAAAGTGTACAGCTTGTATAACAGTGTACATTTACTGTTCCCTCGAATGAACAACCAGGCAACCACCGCTGGCAACAAAAGTGAGTACGCCCCTAAGTGAAAATGTAAAATTGAATTGGACAAATTTGTAATTATACAGCCTTGGGAGCGTGTGAATTACTAACTAACACTGTATTGTTATCATCAAGGTTTTAATTTTTTTATTTTCCTTTTAACAGATTACATAAAACCATTTCAGGTAATTTAAAGGCCTACTGAAATGATATTTTTGTATTTAAATGTGTCATACTTGATCATTTCGCGATATTGCCAAATTTGTGCTGAAAGGATTTAGTAGAGAACATCGACGATAAAGTTTGCAACTTTTGGTCGCTGATAAAAAAAGCCTTGCCTGTACCGGAAGTAGCGTGACGTCACAGGTTGAAAGGCTCCTCACATTTCCCCATTGTTTACACAAGCAGCGAGAGCGATTCGGACCGAGAAAGCGACGATTACCCCATTAATTTGAGCCAGGATGAAAGATTCGTGGATGAGGAACGTGAGAGTGAAGGACTAGAGTGCAGTGCAGGACGCATCTTTTTTCGCTCTGACCGTAACTTAGGTACAAGCTGGCTCATTGGATTCCACACTCTCTCCTTTTTCTATTGTGGATCACGGATTTGTATTTTACACCACCTCAGATACTATATCCTCTTGAAAATGAGAGTCGAGAACGCGAAATGGACATTCACAGTGACTTTTATCTCCACGACAATACATCGGCGAAACACTTTAGCTACGGAGCTAACGTGATAGCATCGGGCTTAACTGCATATAGAAACAAAAGAAATAAGCCCCTGACTGGAAGGATAGACAGAAAATCAACAATACTATTAAACCATGGACCTGTAAATACACGGTTAATGCTTTCCAGCCTGGCGAAGCTTAACAATGCTGTTGCTAATGACGCCATTGAAGCTAACTTAGCAACGGGACCTCACAGAGCTATGCTAAAAACATTAGCTATCCACCTACGCCAGCCAGCCCTCATCTGCTCATCAACACCCGTGCTCACCTGCGTTCCAGCGATCGACGGTGCGACGAAGGACTTCACCCGATCATCCGTGCGGTCGGCGGCTAGCGTCGGATAGCGCGTCTGCTATCCAAGTCAAAGTCTTCCTGCTTGTGTTGCTGGAGCCAGCCGCTAATACACCGATCCCACCTACAACTTTCTTCTTTGCAGTCTTCATTGTTCATTAAACAAATTGCAAAAGATTCACCAACACAGATGTCCAGAATACTGTGGAATTTTGAGATGAAAACAGAGCTTTTTGTATTGGATTCAATGGAGTCCGAATACTTCTCATCATACATAGACGTTTTCAACCGGAAGTTTAGCGGGAAATTTAAAATTGCACTCTATAAGTAAACCCGGCCGTATTGGCATGTGTTGCAATGTTATGATTTCATCATTGATATATAAACTATCAGACTGCGTGGTCGGTAGTAGTGGGTTTCAGTAGGCCTTTAAGCAGGGGTGGGCAATTAATTTTTACCGGGGGCCGCATGAGCAACCCGAGCACTGCTGGAGGGCCACATCGACAATATTTCAATTAAATTTTGCTCAATATTATTTTTGATATATACCGTAAGATGAATAATAATAATAATAATAATTAATAATAATAGTAATACTTCAACATAGTGTGTGTAACAGCATTCCATGACTAATATAAATAAATTAACATGAATAATAAATGACAGTAAAATAAGCACACGTATGACTGAGGAGTCATAGTGTAACTTTGTGTGGTGTTTGAGTTGTCCGACTTTTTGTGTGGCCATAAACGCACTAGTGGTTTAGTGCTATGCGTGTTGGTGACAGATGACAAGTTGGTTTTGGCCTGGTTTGTACGGCAGAAAATGACTAGTTTTTCGAGATAGAAGTGTTTTACTCATGTTTTTGGTGTGGTTATGGCCGAATATAAACAGTTTTGCTCAATAAAGTGATCGATATAATTCCTGGCCTCGAAGCATCTCGATAGACGTTACAATAATTGAACGGTGTTCAATTGAACGGTGTTGACGAACACCGTTAGGGCCGCTTGTTGTCACTGTCACTCAAAGTTGCATTGCAAAATTACATAGAATAAATATGTTTATTTTGTTTAGAATTCAGATGGGATTTGATTTGGTGCGCGGCATATATTTGCTGCGCGCAGCAGACGCTTGAGCAGTGCGCAATTGCGCAGGCACGCACCTTAGAGGGAACGTTGCATGGCAGTCCATGTCTTGTTGGAAACACGCAATTCTTCATCAACTTTTCTCTTTTTAGCGTCTCGGGTGTAAACCGTGCATCACTTGTCGCTGCATGTGCACCTTCACTCACAGGTTACACACGGACACACGCCCATAAATAATACTTTTCAAAATAAAAGCAGCACAGTTGTATTGCGCGCACGACATAGATGTTTTTTCAACTTTATTTTGTAATTAATGATTGCAGCTGTTCACATTCACTCACAATCACGCACACGCATACGTCCACACGGAAGTAATACAAATAACGATTTTCAAAACAAAAGCAGCACCGTTTTGCACACTCGACATAGATACTTTTTAAAATTTATTTTGTAATTTATAATTGGCCTCACGCGGGCCGGACAGGGACGCACAAAGGGCCGGATGCGGCCCGCGGGCCGCAGAATGCCCAGGTCTGCCTTTAAGGGTTTTGTTTGCATTACCGTATTTTCCGGACCATAGTGATTATAAGGCGCACCGCCGATGAGCGGTTTTAGTCAGGTTTTTCTTCATACACGAGGCGCACCAAATTATAGGGCACATTAAAGGGGTCATATTATTATTATGTTTTTTTCTAAATGGAAAACACTTCCTTGTGGTCTCCATGACATGTAATGGTGGTTCTTTGGTCAAAATGTTGCATAGATTATGTTTTACAGATCATCTTCAAGTCGCTTTCTGACAGTTGCTTCAGGATGCGCCGTTTTGTGGGTGGTCTTATTTACGTGGCTCACCTTCGACAGCGTCTTCTCATCCGGGGATCACTAGTGCAACAACGCCGGAAATGTGTCCCGTGAAATAGCGTCCGGCCGGAACTCTCTAATTACTAAAGTTCAATGGCTGAACTATCTAAACACACTACATCGGTAATTTTCAGTACTTCCATAGCGAGATACAAGCTAGAACTTTACGCTACTTCAATAAATTCATCCTCCGCTGTTGCCATTTCTAATAAAATGGCAACAGCGGAGGATGAATGCACCATGACAAGAAGATAGAGAAAATAAAGACGGACAAGTGAAAATATTCAGGACTTATGCAGATCCTAAATACACATCAGCAGGTACCAGAAGGTAAGAAAAGTTGGTTTTGCATAATATTGCAAAACAAAACGAAAAAACGTTCAACCGGAACTCTCTAATAACTAAAGTTCCTTGGGTGAATAATGTAAACTCACTACACCGGTATGTTTTAGCGCTTTCATGGCGAGTTTACTGACAAGTTTACTGATAAGTAAGAACTTTTCACTACTTTATATTAGAAATGGCAACAGCGGAGGTTGAATGTACCGTATCAAGAAGTCGGCACGGACTACAAAGGCATATTTTCATGACTTATGTAGATCCTAAATACAGATCAGAAGGTACTAGAAGGTAAGAAACATTGGTTTTGCATAATTTTGCGAAACACAAAGCCAGATAATACTGTATGTCTTACCTTATACACACACCATAATAATACTCGTATGTTGACAATCCATCAAGTGGTGCGGCTTCATAGCCTACCAAAGTCGTACTAAAACATTTTGGCAGATTTTTGAGCACCGTGTGTAATGTTCTATATTTTCAATGGAACATTTAAAGTTTTGATGTTGTTTATAAGCGTCAACCTGCAGTCTACACGTATCTCTTATGTGTGACTACCATCTACTGGTCACACTGATCATTACACAATGTACCAAATAAAATAACTTCGAGGTCGGTATCCACAACCAGAATGATTCCGTACATAAGGCGCACTGTCCATTTTTGAGGAATAGAAAGGCTTTTAAAGGCCTACTGAAAGCCACTACTACCGACTACGCAGTCTGATAGTTTATACATCAATGATGAAATCTTAACATTGCAACACATGCCAATACGGCCGGGTTAACTTATAAAGTGCAATTTTAAATTTCCCGCTAAACTTCCGGTTGAAAACGTCTTTGGATGATGACGTATGCGCGTGACGTAACCAGTGAAACAGAAGTATCGGTAGCCCATTGAATACAATACAAAATAGCTCTGTTTTCATCTCATAATTCCACAGTATTCTGGACATCTGTGTTGGTGAATCTTTTGCAATTTGTTTAATGAACAATGAAGACTGCAAAGAAGAAAGTTGTAGGTGGGATCGGTGTATTAGCGGCGGACTACAGCAAGACAACCAGGAAGACTTTGACTCGGATAGCAGACGCGCTAGCCGACGCTAGCCACCGACCGCACGGATGATCGTGGTGAAGTCCTTCGTTGCACCGTCGATCGCTGGAACGCAGGTGAGCACGGGTGTTGATGAGCAGATGAGGGCTGGCTGGCGTAGGTGGAGCGCTAATGTTTTTATCATAGCTCTGTGAGGTCCCGTTATACTAAGTTAGCTTCAATGGCGTCGTTAGCAACAGCATTTTTAAGCTTCGCCAGGCTGGAAAGCATTAACCATGTATTTACATGTTCATGGTTTAATAGTATTGTTGATTTTCTGTCTATCCTTCCAGTCAGGGATTTATTTATTTTGTTTCTATATGCAGTTAAGCACGATGCTATCACGTTAGCTCCGTAGCTAAAGTGTTTCGCCGATGTATTGTCGTGGAGATAAAAGTCACTGTGAATGTCCATTTTGCGTTCTCGACTCTCATTTTCAAGAGGATATAGTATCCGAGGTGGTTTAAAATACAAATCCGTGATCCACAATAGAAAAAGGAGAGAGTGTGGAATCCAATGAGCCAGCTTGTACCTAAGTTACGGTCAGAGCGAAAAAATATATGTCTTGCACTGCATTCTAGTCCTTAACTCTGACGTTCCTCATCCACAAATCTTTCATCCTCGCTCGAATTAATGCGGTAATCGTCGCTTTCTCGGTCCGAATCGCTCTAGCTGCATTGAAAACAATAGGAAAATATGAGGAGGCTATAAACTGACTACGTCACGCTACTTCCGGTAGGGGCAAGGCTTTTTTTTATCAGATACCAAAAGTTGCGATCTTTATCGTCGTTGTTCTCTACTAAATCCTTTCAGCAAAAATATGGCAATATCGCGAAATGATCAAGTATGACACATAGAATGGATCTGCTATCCCCGTTTAAATAAAAAAAAAATCATTTCAGTAGGTCTTTAAGTGCGCCTTATAGCCCGAAAAATGCAATATGTTTGCCCTTAAGTCTGTTTGTGCATGGCAAAGTGCACATACATTTGATCACATACTGATGGATGTGCAGTAATTAAGAACGCTTGTTGGAAACTGACACAGACAAACACATGCACATTATAACGCCTCCAATGCTCCATTTGACCCTCACCCTCTCATTGAGATCATTTAGTCCTCGTCCCCCTCCATCTCTTTTATTGGTTCTAGTGCCATTGTAATCAAAGTACAGCTGTCCCACATGTTCTGTGGCGAGCCACATGAAGGCGGGAGCAGCTGGTTGGAGCTCCAGTTCCTCCTGCGTGAGTTATGCCTCAGTTTAATTCAATTAGCCTGGCCGGCTATTACCGAGCTGAGAAGAATGGCTCCGGATAATTAAAACCTAGCTTTCATTGGAATCTTGCTCCACATCCAATAAATTCCTCTATTTATGGATAATTTTCTAATCTTTTAAGTCACTGCCTGACTTACTCAATCCATTGTGATGTGTGACGATGTGCTGAAGACCTGCCGCACACAAGCTGTCTGTTAAAGAGATGGCACTCCGTCTCATGAATGGAACGTTCTTGAATGTCTGAGAGCGAATGGATCAGGCCAAGCGCAAACTCAACAGTAGCGAAAGTGGGAAGTTAAAATAAGAATCATAAACCTCTCTGTCTTTTCACTGCTCTCCTGTGGCTCCTCTGTCAGCAATATTCCTTCAGGGCTTTTCATGGTTTATGCAGCCCAATCAATAATGCTATAAAAGAGCGGAGCCATGGGTAAAAATAGGATGCTCATATTGCTTTATGTGTGTGGCTATAATTTTTTGTCATTATTTGTTGTACATTTTTTTAATATACTGTATAATATTGTATTTACTGAAAATGTATGTCTTTGTCTTGCATCAATTGTACAATGTGGATACAAAAGAAAACAGAGTTAATCCTGCAGCAATGTCTCTGTCCTATTTAATGTTTAGAAGAGTGTTTGTGATCATTTTGTGAGGTCACATTTTGCACAAACCGTATTCCAAAGTTGTTTTGATGGGGTTGAGATCATTGGGCCCCATTCAGCAACCGTCCTTAAGAACAAATTTTGTTCTTAGGCCCACTTACGAAGTTTTTAAGGAGATTTTTGTATTCACCAATGTTTTCTTAGCTGGGATTTGTTTGTAGGTAAGAACAAAATCTACTAGTGCTCCAGAGCACTCTTAGGGTGGCCTATTTGTTCTTAAGTGTGACAAGTTCCCTTACTTCTGTTGTCTAATGTTGAATTAATATCGTAGATAGATATAGATATATATAGATTGATAGATACATAGATAGAGATAGATAGAGAGATAAATACAGATAGAGATAGAGATAGACATATATATATATATATATATCAGGCATGTGATTTTTCCGTCTAAAGTCGGAATTACGTCTTTTTTAATCTCGGGGGGAAAAAAAATTATCTCCCGTTTTTCTGTTTTTTTCTCCGACCCTAAATCAAGATTCGAGACGTAGTTTATATTACGCCGTAGTTGATTGGTCGATATGTTCCTTGTGACCAATCAGGACATCTGTTATGAATGATGACGTTAATAACGTCATCATTCATAATGGTTATTACCGCCATTTTCCATATGTAAACGATGTCGGTTCTCGGGAGAAAGGACGCTTTACGAGTAAAAGAAATTGATAAACATGTCAAAAATAAGTTTGGATGGGACTGGATGGAAAGGGAAATCACTGATACTGTTGGGAAGAAGGAAGTTACGACTTTGTTCGGTGATTTTATTCGGAAAATCGATCGTCCCGGAAAGGTTTTGTG
The DNA here is from genome assembly GCF_033978785.1 of Entelurus aequoreus. Lineage (NCBI taxonomy): Eukaryota > Metazoa > Chordata > Actinopteri > Syngnathiformes > Syngnathidae > Entelurus > Entelurus aequoreus. The sequence goes on from NC_084757.1 coordinate 29,562,122, forward strand.
CACGTGGTGTCATGATAATATTGACTATGGATCACGAGGTTTCAAGGCTTTGGAAGTACATGCGAAACGCCAAAAACATATGAAACAACTTGAAGCAAGGAAAACTAACTTTTCACTAGCTGGTACTTTTGGATGTCAACCGAATGTGACATCGAGAGGAAAGATCCACCCACAACCCACTTCAGTTGCAGACAGGGTTGTTAATAATGAGGTAAGCTAAAAAATATTTGCTTGCGAAATACGCATGTTTGTTTTAAATATTAACCAATTATTGCTTTGCGAAATATAAATGGGTTTTTCTAAAAATAAAAAGCCACGTGAAAATATATTATGAAATTACAGAAATTCAAAGAGTCGCATTATTGATTCCAGTTAACAATTTATTTGAAATAAATTTGCATATAATACTATTTTGTAATATTAAGTTCTTATGTAGTCTCTTGAAACTATTGTCAGTGGTGTAACAATCTTGAAGGTAAATATTTTCACACTTGTTTCATGCAATATGTCAGTGTCCTCACATTATTATTATTTCCTATTTTCAAATATGAGTAAACAATACTAAACATGTTTAATTATTTTCATAAATTTATATCCTATTTTGGCGAAAAGAATGAAATGTTTACATTTGGTATTTTGTTATATTTATCCAAAAATCCAAAAAAGAAGCTACAAAAGCAGAGACCAAAAGGAAAATGCAGGCTGCTCAGAAATTTGCAAGGAAAGCTCATGTTAGGGCTCTCCGAGAAAGCTAATGTGTGAAGTGAACTGAAGTAATGTGGTAATACTGTAAATAAACTGTAGATAATAACACTGATCAATGTGACACCTGTGGATGTGAAATGAACACAAGATGTAAATATTAGTGACTAAATACTGTTGGGACTGAACCATATACAGTGATTCATTATTATAATTGGGTTATGTATGTTCTATTAATGATTGTTTTCATGTCTTTAAACACTAAAATATTTTCTTCAAATGGTGCTGTCTTTGTCAATTTTAGCATGTTAAATTGGTGAAAAACCAGGAGCTTCGGGGGGCGTTGCTGGACCTGGCTGGGGGCCTTCGTCCCCCAGACCTCTGGAAATTTTTTCAGTCTTTTTCATTGTGGTCAAATCACATGCCTGATATATATATATATATATATATATATATATATATATATATATATATATATATATATATATATATATATATATATATATATATATATATATATATATATATATATATATATATATATATATATATATATATATGTATGTATGTATGTATATATATATATATATATATATATATATATATATATATATATATATATATATATATATATATATATATATATATATATATATATATATATATATGTATATATATATATATATATATATATATATATATATATATATATACGTATATATATATATATATATATACGTATATACAGAGAGAGAGAGGGACGCACACACACACACACACACACGCACACAATGACAATGCTCCTGGGGAGGGAGCGCATATTTCACAACCATGTGCAAAGTGACGAATATTTATTTGAACGCTTTAGGCTACCGAGAGCTGTCCCCCCTTTCTTAAACTTACGTTTTGACAATATGTATTTCCCCCGCGGATAATACGAATTTCTCTTCTGTAAACAGTTTGTGTTTTCTCCGTGTGTTTGATGTTCGGCTTTCCCGCCAGAATTGTGCCCTTATATGGGGAATTAAGGGCGTTTACCTATGCAAATTACGGAATTTAGGGTGTTTAAATATGCATATTGGGGAAATAAGGGCGTGTTTATATGCAATTTATGATAGACACGCACAAGCTAACCATTTGGCATTCAGCAACTTAAGAACAGCAAGTGGTAACAATTTGGGCGTTTAAGAACACGTCATGAATTTGAATGGACTCCTCTTAGGAAATCACTTAGGAAGAAAGATAAGAGGAAACGTTAGGAACTTATTGCTGAATGGGGCCCAGTGCTGTCAGGTTTTTTCCACACCAAACTAACTCATCTAAGCATTCCTTAATGTACAGGAAAATTACCTTCCTGTAACTGTTGTCATAGTTAGAGGCACATAATTGACCAAAATGTGAGTATTTTTCAGTATCATGACCACTGATTGCTCAGCCTCAGGCAGTTTTATTAAATGGATTAAAAGAGTGTCAAGGTGACTAAAAGGTGTTATTTCATGTCTCGAAGGCTCTCATAATGTTGAAAAATGTTTTTAGAAGGCCGTAAACAGTTTTTATGCTCTAGCTACATGAAAACTTTTGATTTATAATTAATAATTTGTGCGTCCAGGAAACCCACAATGCGTCTACTTGGCCACATTTGGACAAACGTATGCGTCTGGATAAAACATTCATTTGAGTTGTTTACCATGTAAGCCCAAATCCAAACTGCTCGCACGAGAAATGCTGCCAAAAATGTACGCCGAAGTGATGAAGATCATAGCCGCACAATTAAGTAAAGTAACTTACTTGGTGCTGACCAGAACCGTACGTGTGTGACAGTCCATTACATCGTCGTCTGGGAATTAAAAAGTGCCTGCCTGCAAATGTATTTTTTCATCTGAGTTTGATACATGTTGGATTATTTGCACAGCTATGTTATTTATTTTAGGTAGAAAGAATATTTTTCTATTTTATTTATTTAATTTTCTGTGCTACTTAAACAGTTTCTTTTTTGTGCTTTTAATACCCATTTTGACTAACTGGGTTAATAAAAGTGCCACTGACTGTTTACAGTACAGTTGTCATTCACTTCAATTCCAGTGAATCTCGCTCAAAAATGTATATCTTTATATGTATACTGTCACGGGAAAATATATTGAGATATTTATCGAATATCGAGTTTAAGTAAAAATATATCGAGATATACTTTTTTGTCCATATCACCCAGCCCTAGCAATATTCTAGGAATGACTGTATAGCTAACTTTTGAAGATGAATTTACTTTAGTAAATACATCCCCATTACATTATAATTACAGTTACAATCATTACAAATGAGCAGATTATATCTGCAATAATGTATAATAAAATATTTCAATGCCAGTGTTTTTTACTGTTCTTTCACCATCCGGACGTGTCATTTTGTCTTCTGGTGTTGACCAAATTGACAAGCAGCTACGGAGGCTGATTATTATTCTCTAGGTGTATATGATAAAACAACAGCTGTTACTGTTGAGGGCAAGTTACCTCTGGAAGCTCATTTTGCACTCATGTTTTGGAAAATAATCTGGAATTGTCTTGATTAAAGCGTTTTTGTTTTGCACTTGACTTGGACAACACAGTTTGTTCCTAATTGTGTTTACATTGAAGTGAATGTACTGGATTGACAGTATGTGCTTAAACACTTTTTTGAATTTTTAAATTCAGTGATACAAACCTAGCCGATAACTGCACTAAAACAAATACAACTCAACGACTATTAATATTACAACTATGCTACACTTTTTTTTTATTTTTATCCAATAGTGTTTTTCCCATTATTTGTAAAAATATTGTGTTGTATTCAAGAACGTACAGACAATGTTGCATGCTCGATCTTGGACTATGCTAAAACTTTATTTGGCTTCATAGTGGGTTATTTTGCAAATATATTAAAAGTAGAGATGTCCGATAATATCGGGCTGCTGATATTATCGGCCGATAAATGCTTTAAAATGTAATATCGGAAATTATCGGTATCAGTTTTAAAAAGTAAAATTTTTGACTTTTTAAAACGCCGCTGTACGTAGTGGTGCACGGACGTAGGGAGAAGTACAGAGCGCCAATAAACCATCCGGCCCAATCACATAATATCTACGGCTTTTCACACACACTAGTGAATGCCATGCATATTTGGTCAACAGCCATACAGGTCACACTGAGAGTAGACGTATAAAACAACTTTAACACTGTTACAAATAAGCGCCACACTGTGAACCCACACCAAACAAGAATGACAAACACATTTCGGGAGAACATCCGCACCGTAACACAACATAAACACAACAGAACAAATACCCAGAACCCCTTGCAGCACTAAATCTTCCGGGACACTACAATATACACCCCCGCTACTCCCTACACCCCCCCCCCCCCCCCCCCCCCGAGTTATCTGTGTGTGTTTAATCGTAGAAAAACCTAGACAGTGCATGAAAAATGAAAAATGAAACATATTTATGGTGAAAATCGAAAATAAATCAGGTACCATTTTACATGTTGGTAAAGGCAGACAGCGGTTGCCAGGGTTTCCCCTTAATATAACAGAACGTGGCGCACCGCCATGGCAAAATTGAAGCCACTGCTGCTTAAAAATAAGTTGTTTTTTTAAAAATGTGAAAACAAATTAAAGTAATACAATGTATTGTCGCTTGCAGAAGAAGTCAAAAGCCTGACGCTATTTTTGACTTTTATCGCCAATCTTATGTTTACATTACCTCCCGTGCACACACTTTTGTCTCCGTACCTCCACAGAGAAACAACAACACTTCCTCATTCACCACCATTTCCATTTAAGGCACGGACATGGGAACAATGAACATCAAATAAAAACCACATGAACATAAAACATTACCACCAGCAGATCATTACAGTTTGAATATATATACTGAACAAAAATATAAACGCAATACTTTTGTTTCCCTTCCCATTTTTCATGAGTCGAACTCAAAGATCTAAAACTTTTACTATATACACAAAAGACCTATTCCTCTCAAATATTGTTCACATATTTGTCTAAATCTGTGTTAGTGAGCATTTCTTCTTTGCCAAGTTAATCCATCCCACTTTACAGGTGTGGCATATCAAGATGCAGATTAAACCACATGATTATTGCATAGGTGTGCCTTAGGCTGCCCACAATAAAAGGGCAGTCCGGATTGTGCAGTTTTGCTTTTTTGGGGATCTGGGGCGGTCAGAAAAGCAGTCAGTATCTGGTGTGACCACCATTTTCCTCACACAGTGCAACACATCTCACAGTTTCTTACAGTTTATGCAGAAATTCTTTGGTTATGCAAACCAATTGTTGCAGCAGCTGTCCGGGTGGCTCGTCTCAGACGATCATGGAGGTGCACTTGCTGGATGTGGAGGTCCTTGGCTGGTGTGGTTACACATGACCTGCGGTTGTGAGGCCGGATGGATGTACTGCCAAAGTCTCTGAAACGTCTTTGGAAACGGCTTATGGTAGAGAAATGAAAATTTAATTCATGGGCAACAGCTTTGGTGGACATTCCTGCAGTCAGCATGCCAACTGCACGCTCCCTCAAAACTTGCGATTGTGCTCTGTGATAAAACTGCACATTTCAGAGTGGCCTATTATTGTGGGCAGCCTAAGGCACACCTGTGCAATATTCATGCTGTTTAATCAGCATCTTGATACGCCACACCTCTGAGGTGGGATGGATTTTCTTGGCAAAGAAGAAATGCTCACTAACACGGATATAGACTGATTTGTGAACAATATTTGAGAGCAATAGGTATTTTGTGTATTTAGTAAAAGTTTTAGATCTTTGAGTTCAACTCATGAAAAATGGGAGCAAAAACAAGTGTTGCGTTTATATTTTTGTTCAGTGTACACTACCGTTCAAAAGTTTGGGGTCACCCAAACAATTTTGTGGAATAGCCTTCATTTCTAAGAACAAGAATAGACTGTCGAGTTTCAGATGAAAGTTCTCTTTTTCTGGCCATTTTGAGCGTTTAATTGACCCCACAAATGTGATGCTCCAGAAACTCAATCTGCTCAAAGGAAGGTCAGTTTTATAGCTTCTGTAACGAGCTAAACAGTTTTCAGATGTGTGAACATGATTGCACAAGGGTTTTCTAATCATCAATTAGCCTTCTGAGCCAATGAGCAAACACATTGTACCATTAGAACACTGGAGTGATAGTTGCTGGAAATGGGCCTCTATACACCTATGTAGATATTGCACCAAAAACCAGACATTTGCAGCTAGAATAGTCATTTACCACATTAGCAATGTATAGAGCGTATTTCTTTAAAGTTAAGACTAGTTTAAAGTTATCTTCATTGAAAAGTACAGTGCTTTTCCTTCAAAAATAAGGACATTTCAATGTGACCCCAAACTTTTGAACGGTAGTGTATATATATATATATATATATATATATATATATATATGGTAGCCTATTATTTGCACACTATTGACTAGTGATGCACCAAATGTTAGGCTGCCAAAAAAAGACTTTGATCACTGAAAAAAACACTGCTGAAACCGGATCGTGTGATGACGTAAACAAGACACATGCGATTGTCTCGTGCACAGGCAGCCAATATGAGATCGGATATAGACATACTTTTTATATCCCAGATATACCCTTGTACAGCGATCTACAAAATGTGCAAATATTAAGAGGTGGCGGTTGTAAGGAGGGAAAGTCCAACTGGAGCAGCAGCGCGAAGCAAGTGTGACGTCATGCTCGCTGCAGCTAACATTTTGTCACAAACATCAAGGCACAGAAGTCGTTGTTAATAAAGAAAAAGTCACTAAAAGTCTCTTGAAAAAAGTACATTGTACAATAAGCAGCAACAATTAAATATAGAGCAAAACGATATAATCTAAAAAGCAAAGTTTAATACTAATTTATAATAACATATATTTGTTTTTAAATGTATGTATACATGTTTTGAGCCTTTTTAAGGAAAGTCATATCATCATGGCAAATTATGCAAATTATATGATGATGTCATGGTGACCACGCCCCCACCGCCACAGGTATCTTGGCAATCTACAGGAAACCCGGAAGAGACATATGGACAATCAGGCAGACAGACAGGACTGTTGTGGGGCAGCCAGGGTCACACAGTAGCTTGCATTATTGATGGGATGCACACTTGCTTAGTGTTTGCTTTGGTATATTTCCCTTTAGCACCTAAGTGCCATTAGACCAGAGGTTTTCAACATTTTTGAAGGACCCCCAAACAGATGGAGCAATGGTCTGGAGCAAGAACCCTTTATTTACTATTTATTGTATAAAACTGTGTTTTGAATAAAACTGGCCCGAAAAGTACCTTGTCAACCTGTGGTGTCTGAAGCCTGGTGCATACTCTCTGTATACTGTCGTCCCCTCTCCCCCAGGGTAGCCTCCCGAGTAGCCTACATGCACCTCCCAAAAATCCTAGGTTCGCGTCGGACCATACAGATTAACACCAGCAAGTCGTTCACTTACAATAGTTATTTAAAGGCCTACTGAAACCCACTACTACCGACCACGCAGTCTGATAGTTTATATATCAATGATGAAATCTTAACATTGCAACACATGCCAATACGGCCGGGTTAACTTATAAAGTGCAATTTTAAATTTCCCGCTAAACTTCCGGTTGGAAACGTCTTTGGATGATGACGTATGCGCGTGACGTCACGACGGCAACGGAAGTATTCGTACCCAATGTGTCACCATACAAACTGCTCTGTTTTCATCGAACAACTCCACAGTATTCTGGACATCTGTGTTGGTGAATCTTTTGCAATTTGTTTAATGAACAATGGAGATTGCAAAGAAGAAAGTGGTAGGTGGGATCGGTGTATTAGCGGCTGGCTGTAGCAACACAACAAGGAGTACTTACTTTGATAGCAGACGCGCTAGCCGATGCTAGCCGCCAACGCATCTGTGATCGGGTGAAGTCCTTCGTCGCGCCGTCGATCGCTGGAACGCAGGTGAGCACCGGTGTTGATGAACAGATGAGGGCTGGCTGGCGTAGGTGGAGCGCTAATGTTTTTATCATAGCTCTGTGAGGTCCGGTTGCTAAGTTGCTAAGTTAGCTTCAATGGCGTCGTTAGCAACAGCATTGTTAAGCTTTGCCAGGCTGAGAATTATTAACCGTGTAGTTACATGTCCATGGTTTAATAGTATTGTTGATCTTCTGTCTATCCTTCCAGTCAGGGATTTATTTATTTTGTTTCTATCTGCATTGGAGCCAGATGCTATCACGTTAGCTCAGTAGCTAAAGAGCTTCGCTGATGTATTGTCGTGGAGATAAAAGTCACGGTGAATGTCCATTTTGCGTTCTCGACTCTGATTTTCAAGAGCATATATTATCCGAGGTGGTTAAAAAAAACAAATCCGTGATCCACAATAGAAAAATGAGAGTGTGTGGAATCCATTGAGACCTTGTACCTAAGTTACGGTCAGAGCGAAAAAAGATACACCCTGCACTGCCTCTCTAGTTCTTCACTCTAACGTTCCTCATCCACGAATCTTTCATCCTCGCTCAAATTAATGGGGTAATCGTCGCTTTCTCGGTCCGAATCTCTCTCGCTCCATTGTAAACAACGGGGAATTGTGAGGAATCCTACCTCCTGTGACGTCACGCTACTTCCGGTATAGGCAAGGCTTTTTTTTATCAGCGACCAAAAGTTGCGAACTTTATCGTCGTTGTTCTATACTAAATCCTTTCAGCAAAAATATGGCAATATCGCGAAATGATCAAGTATGACACATAGAATGGATCTGCTATCCCCGTTTAAATAAAAAAAATTCATTTCAGTAGGCCTTTAACAGTTTTGTTTATTTACAATTACATGTTAGCTCTCTCTCGTCCCGTGTCCCGAATGGCCGAATAGGTATTTTCCTCTGGTTTATAGTACAACGTCCATTAAAAGTAAACTGATGATTGTGAATGGTAAGTTCCAGTGTAGACAACAATGTTGATGTTGTGGTTCAGTGGTTGACGTCACTCGGCACAGGAAAGAAACACACAGTATCTAGTCAACAAGAGCTGCAACTGCTCCTTCTGGAGACACTGCCCCTTAGTGTTTTGGAAGAGAATTACAAGTCTGGCACCAACCCCACAGAAGAACTATAAATCAAACAAGACGCCTTCAGGGGGGGACGGAAGCTACGTCACGCAAGAGTATATTCCAGCCTTGAGGTGGAGGGTAGGCATGGCTCTCTTCTGCTTGTGTTTTTTGTCGTTTTAGGAAGCAATGCATTTTTCCGATCCAAACATTTTAAATGACTAACTGCGAGCTCAGAATGGGCTTTCAGTCAATCAAAGTGAGTCTTGGGATTGGCACAGGAGCGATAGGGGCAGGGCCTCCTTGTTGAAGGGACAGGTGAATAAAGCAAGCATGGGTTAAAATGATTTAAGTTCATTTCAGTGGGGTACGCTAAGATACAATTGTTTTGAGTTATTAGCATGGCCCTGGTACCAGTTCGTAAGTTGAGGTACTAATGTATACTGTAGAATAATGAGTAAAATGGTGATGATGCTTGAGCCGTAACACTGTTCTCAGGAAATTTTTAGTGGGATTTATTTCCAAAACTTTTTTGTGTATAAAAATAGTAGTAATAAATTACAATATTGTTTACTGAAAAAAATATTTGTACATGTGTGTACAGTTTAGTATGAAAAGTCTATGCACCTGCCTCAGGAAACTTAAGTTTAAACACTCTGTTCCAAAATGCTACAGTAGTAGTAGACCTCAGATTGCAAAACCACAAACATTTTCATTTTTGTTTCAATTAAAATGGACAATACTCTGTATGCTCTGCAAGAACAGTTTGTTTGACAATGTGAACACAGTCCAGAACTGAAAGGACCAGACCAAAGATGGGGTTGGAAGATGGGCCTCTGTCCGTTGCCAGTGACTCTAGTCCTGACTACGGCAACTGTAAATGCAGGCCTCACCAACGGACTAAAACATCATATATGATGTCACCAAATGTGACCGTAACCAGGCGATGCCTGTCTTAGCATTATTTAGTAATTTTATTATATCTCCTTCGGTTGTGAATAAGCGAGCAAATTATTTCATTCTTCTGCAGATAAGGACATGGATCATATAGAAATAAATCTCTAAATGAATTTTGACATTGATGTGAGAAGTCTATATTTACATTAAAATGACCTAATGAATTGAGGCAGAGCCCACTGGAAGCTAGTTTTAGCATTGTAAAACTGTGTCATAAAAAATACTTGGAATCAACCCAATTACATCTGTGAATCAACCTTATCAATCCTAATGTCATAATTAATAAAAAATGTGGTCAAATGAACTGAATGGAAAGATAGTGGTATCACTAAATCAGATAAAAGTATTCATGAGAACTCATTTGAACCAATCCATCCATCCATTTTCTACCGCTTGTCCCGCTTGTCCCGTTCTCCAGCCCCCCCCCCCCCCCCGGGGGGGGGGGGGGGGTGCTGGAGCCTATCTCAGCTGCTTCGGGCGGAAGGCATTAGTTGATCAATATAATATACCCAGAAGTCATTCTCAAAATGGTATCTCTTTAAAACATGCTGTAACAAAATGCATAGCCTCTGACAGTATGACTTATTAACTGGAATATATACTTTTTAATGAGGATACTATTAAACAATAATTTTAAAAGTTGTATGGTATAATAAATGAACATCAGGCTGAAAGCAAATGATGCATGTGTTTGGAAATGGATGACTGACTTAAACATTAGAAAAATACATATCATGGACTGACATTTATAAAAATGCCAATCAGCCTATTAGATCCATTAAAATAATTTGAGTCAATTTGAAAATATGAAATAGATTTAATTTTACACCCTCTCAGTTTTTTAAAATGGGTACAGTGGATAGCAAGTTATGCATAAAGTGTCAGGCAGCTGAAGGAACTATTATTCATTTACTGTGGGAATGACAGAGAATAAGAGTTGTGGTCTAAAACAACAAAAGAAGCAATCACATTCCAAAAAATCCCAATGACAATGCTAACTTGTATTCTTGGAGACCTGCATCAATTCAGTAAGGTGCCATCAAAGAATAAAATGAATTTCTGTCAATATGCATCATAACAATAATAGTAATATTAAGAAAATGGATAGATGTTAATCGTACGAGTCCGACTCATATTGACTGGTATACACAGCCTGTGGAGATGATATCAGTAAACAAAACTGCATTCAGAATAGATAATCATGAGTCATATATCATAATATAGTTTGGGATTCATTATATGAATTTGTTTTAACTATTAAATGAACCTAAAATATGCCTTTGTTTTATACTTATGGTAAATAATGGATACCATGTGTTGTCAAGCTTATGAGTGGCAATGCAATTGTAAACTAATGTGAAACTATCATTGGTTTTTATTAAAGGCTGCAATGGTGATGGAAATGATGGGTGATAACACTGATTTGTTTGTTTTCTGTTTTGTTAATTTGTTTTAATCACTGGTATTGTTAGTATTGTTATTATAATTGATACTGTTGCTCTGTAGATTGTTATTCTGAGTTTTGCAGAGCTGGGATTGGTTTAGCATTGGAATTGTACTATACCATATTATTTTATTAGACTAATTAATATTATGTGGGATTTTTGCAACTAAAATGAAATTTAAAATAAATTTAAAAAAAATTTGTTTACCGACTATGCATGGTCAGTGGATGTGCGATAGACACATGGGGGACACTAACGTTGCTGAAAAACGATTCATTTTAAATGCATAGAGCCTAACAATTATGTGGCTTCAGGAGGGAGGAGGCTCGTTTGATGCAGCTGTCTGCTTTATGAGGCTTCTAAGGGTATTAGAAAGAGGTGAGCAGGGGAGGGTCAGGGTCAATGCAAGCCTGGGATTGCTCTCCCAAGGTCAGAAACTAATGGAACTGAAGTAATGAACAATGACAAGGGTGATGGCAACTGGTCAAAAACATGTCCCGCTGTCAACATGTTGATGATGTTACATTCATGAACAACATGAAGCAAGAGTATAGAACCAAAACCAATGATGAGCAATCCTAAATGTATCTTAGAGCTTGTCAATGACCATTCGGGCAGAGAAAGGAATAGCAGGCAAAGAGAGGCTTGGGGCATCAGACAGACATACAGACAGAGTGAGTGGGAGGTCCCTTGGCTCATCGCCAATGCAAGTTGCCCTGCATTAGCACTAGACATCCTGCTTGAGAAGGAGAGAGATTCTTCACAGTCTTCTATTTATCCATCCGTCCATCCATTATTCATTGGTGAATTAGATCTCGCCTGAATAAAGTGAAGGAGGAAAAGGGGAGTGAATTGGGTGTGGGGAGAAGGAATGGCTGGCTTTAGAAGATCAACCTTCAGGACAGAGGAAGAGTAGATGTGGCTCTAATATAACACGATTTAAGACAGTGGTCCAGTTCGTTTACATCAAACCCCACCACGGAGCAGTAAACAAAATAAGCTATTATGAACGTCTTAATTACTTGCAGATTTTTGACATTTGCTGGTGGGTCCAGAACCTACACTGCGTTTTAACTGTAATCTTAAAGGCCTATTGAAAAACGGGGATAGCAGATCTATTCTATGTGTCATACTTGATCATTTCGCGATATTGCCATATTTTTGCTGAAAGGATTTAGTATAGAACAACGACGATAAAGATCGCAACTTTTGGTATCTGATAAAAAAAAGGCTTGCCCCTACCGGAAGTAGCGTGACGTAGTCAATTGAACATACGCAAAGTTCCCTATTGTTTACAATGATGGCCGCCAGAAGTGAGAGAGATTCGGACCGAGAAAGCGACAATTTCCCCATTAATTTGAGCGAGGATGAAAGATTTGTGGATGAGGAAAGTGCAAGTGAAGGACTAGTGGGGAGTGGAAGCGATTCAGATAGGGAAGATGCTGTGAGAGCCGGGGGTGACCTGATATTCAGCTGGGAATGACTACAACAGTAAATAAACACAAGACATATATATACTCTATTAGCCACAACACAACCAGGCTTATATTTAATATGCCACAAATTAATCCCACATAAAAACACCTAGGTGTTTGTTATGCTAGCTCCTAGCTACTAGCTCGAGCTAGATCCCGTCCATAAAGCCCGCCAATACAATTCAAACACCTGCACAACACACACACTCACTCAGCCCAAAGGACCGTTCACCTAACCCAAGGTTCATAAAGCTTATATATTTAACCAAAGTTACGTACATGACACGCACGTACGGGCAAGCGATCAAATGTTTGGAAGCGCACGGGTGGGACCTGATATTCAGCTGGGAATGACTACAACAGTAAATAAACACAAGACATATATATACTCTATTAGCCACAACACAACCAGGCTTATATTTAATATGCCACAAATTAATCCCGCATAACAAACACCTAGGTGTTTGTTATGCTAGCTCCTAACTCCTAGCTACTAGCTCGAGCTAGTTATAGCAAGCGATCAAATGTTTGGAAGCGTACTCACGGTATCGCGTCTGCGTCTGTTAACGAAGTCAAAGTCCTCCTGGTAAGAGTCTCTGTTGTCCGAGTTCTTCGATCTTGACTGCATCTTTCGGGAATGTAAACAATGAAACACCGACTGTGTTGTGTTGCTGACTTCCCTCGCAAAATACTCCGCTTCGCACCGACTTTCTTCTTTGCTTGCTCAGCTTCTTTCTCCATAATGCAATGAACAAATTGCAACAGATTCACCAACACAGATGTCCAGAATACTGTGGAATAATGAGATGAAAACAGAGCTATTTCGTATTGGCTTCAATGGGGGAGCCATACCTCTGTTAAACTGGCTACGACACGCGCATACGTCATCCTCCAAAGGCGTTTTGAACCGGAAGTGTGGCGGGGAATTTAAAATTGCACTTTATAAGTTAACCCGGCCGTATTGGCATGTGTTGCAATGTTAAGATTTCATCATTGAAAATAAACTATCAAATAAACTATCAGACTGCGTGGTCGGTAGTAGTGGGTTTCAGTAGGCCTTTAAGAAAATAAATACGGTAATGCATAACATACATTTTGCAACCACAGTTAGAAAGATTGTTAACATAGTTTGTCAGGAAATAGGTTTGAAAAAGAGTGTGGTGTGAAAAGAATACAGTGGAGAGTAAGCATGATATCATAAAGTGATGATGATGTGTTTGGGGTGTACAGTATTGGCAAGGGGGTTAAAGAGAGGTCGTCCTCCGAAGGTCAAGGTCATCCCGCTCTTTTCTTTATGTGGCCTTCAAGACAGGTTATGAAGACTGTCATTATTATGCCTCATTGAATATTTGTACTTGCGCCATGTCCTTGATGATGATCTCCTTGACTGCTTATGAATGCTCCACATTATGAATAATGATCTCTTCAATGATCAACCCTAATGATCACAATAAACACTTTGGTTTTTAATGAAAAAGAAAGGTTAAATAAATACAATGCAGAAAGCCTCGAAGCTGGCTGTTTGCCACGTGCACAACAACTAGAGAGCCACACCATCTCAAGCATGAGAGGCACGTGGATATAATTTGTTTTTGGAAATCAGCTGTGGAACTCTCTGGGGTTTGTTTAGCAGTAACAACATATCTAAGTATGGTTTCAATCTCTTCAATGAAGAGGTCTATTGTGTTTAATCGGCAATGAGGAGCTTGGCCGGCAGCCAATGGATGAAGCAGACTCTGTTGAGTCCAACTCATCAATCTGACTACTTGGCGTCCATCCAGAGATGGCCCAGAAAAAAGCTGGCCCCCACATGATTTTAGCACTGTTTCTAGTCCTGTAAGAAGAAAAGTAAATATTTCGAACTGAAACGTTTTTCTGAAGCTACAGCCACTAGCAGTTTGGTTCAGTTTGGTTTCTAAGGGTATTAGAAAGAGGTGAACAAGGGAGGGTCAGGGCTAGCTCTCCAATCAGCTAAACAGACTCATTAAGTCCACTGCGACGTTTTGGTGAAATTACAAAACTGAAATAATACAAATAGAATGCCATTGTAAGTTAATAGTACTAACAGAGACACTCGTAAATGTGTTAGCATAACAGCTAATCACATTACGATAGCACATAACAAATATGCATGAAAACACTCCCACAGACAGCACATATCGGACGGTTTAGTAAGTAAGAATTGTTTTAGTTATACTGTTTACATGCTTGGGATAATGAATGAAGAATCGATATGAGTAAAACCGCTATGGATAGCTAGAAGACAGAACAGGACTTCTACTTCCGGTTGAAGGCTCAGTAAACAGAAGGGCAATGCAGTACAGCAGCACCTGCAGTGAGCGAACTCATCCAAAAGATGGCGCCATATCACACATGTAACACACATACTATTTGCATTATGACCGTCAGCAAAGAAAAATCCATAAATTAGCCGAACCGTTTTTTTAAGCCGCAGGGTTCAAAGCTTAGGAAAAAAGTAGCAGCTTATAGTCTGGAATTTACGGTAATTATTTGTATTATTATATTATTTTATTTGCAATGTCTATGTTATTGCATCTTGCCAAATGCTTGTTTTAATTGTGCTGTTTGTATTTTTACCATGTGGTGCACTTTGTGAGCTCTGAATTATCTCTCTCTGCTATATAGATGACATTTACTTACCTACTTACTACACGTTTGGGGGCTGTGATCAGCGGAGGTCGATGTTGAGACCTGGGGAACTTCACTATTGGGGGCTATGATCAGCGAAGTTTGATGTTTAGACCTGGTGAACTTCACTATAACACATCTATCCGGGAGCCGGCTGTCACCAGCACTTGCAAAAGCCAGGTCTAAACTGATTCCAGTGTTCCAGCAACCAGAGTAAAAGTGAGGGACATCCTTGGGATTGTGTAGTAGAACAATTGTTGCCCGTGCAGTCAACCAAGCATTCACCATCTGGGCTGATTGAATGGTTGTTGGTGCAAGTCATGAAGTTTGTGGTTTGTAGACATTGATAATCGTCAATGTCCACATATATTGATGCATACATTGCTGATCTCTCAGGGTATGGCTAGCCCACAGCTAGCACGTCTCTTTTGCTTCTGGGGCAAAGGGGCTATCCTTTTACCACCCTGTGAGCGTTACTGACGGGAATAAAAGCTTTGTGCCACAAATACTTTTTGTGCCACATGTTGATTTGTATACATCTATAGGTCCCAAATATAAGACTTTTTTGATCAGGGGTGCTCACACATTTTCTGCAAGCGAGCTACTTTTCAATTGATCAAGTCGAGGGGATCTACCTCATTCATATGTATGAATTATTTTTATTTATTTATGAAAGATACGTTTTTGTTAACAAGTGTAATGTGTTTAATGATAATACAAGCATGTTTAACACATATACACTACCGTTCAAAAGTTTGGGGTCACATTGAAATGTCCTTATTTTTGAAGGAAAAGCACTGTACTTTTCAATGAAGATAACTTTAAACTAGTCTTAACTTTAAAGAAATACACTCTATACATTGCTAATGTGGTAAATGACTATTCTAGCTGCAAATGTCTGGTTTTTGGTGCAATATCTACATAGGTGTATAGAGGCCCATTTCCAGCAACTATCACTCCAGTGTTCTAATGGTACAATGTGTTTGCTCATTGGCTCAGAAGGCTAATTGATGATTAGAAAACCCTTGTGCAATCATGTTCACACATCTGAAAACAGTTTAGCTCGTTACAGAAGCTACAAAACTGACCTTCCTTTGAGCAGATTGAGTTTCTGGAGCATCACATTTGTGGGGTCAATTAAACGCTCAAAATGGCCAGAAAAAGAGAACTTTCATCTGCAACTCGACAGTCTATTCTTGTTCTTAGAACTGAAGGCTCAAACACAAAATTGTTTGGGTGACCCCAAACTTTTGAACGGTAGTGTACATTCCTTTCGTTCATGAAGACAAGAATATAAGTTGGTGTATTACCTGATTCTGATGACTTGCATTGATTGGAATCAGACAGTAGTGATGACAACTTCCACATTTTCAAATGGAGGAGAAGAAAAGTCCTCCTTTCTGTCCAATACCACATGAAAGTGGTTGGTTTTTGGCATCTTATTTGTCCAGCTTCCATACTCGTTTTTATCCACTTTACAAGAAATACATTGGCGGCAAACTCGGTAGCTTGCTAGCCTGTGCACGCCAGCTTTCTGAGACTCTGTGCAGTCGGTCTTTAGAGTTTTGACGGCAGGTACGGCGCGAGAGTCTGTTGAAATAAAAAGTGTTTCTCACCTCCCTGTCGGTCATTTTTTCTTAATAATGATCTCGCATCAGCCAGCGTCATCTCACAAGATCCTCGGGTGCTGTGAATGTCAATCAAGTGACGAAAGTGACGTCTTGGTGAAAATTTACGATCGCTCATTTTTAGGTCTATTTTTTAATGCCTGGCTGGCAAAGAGATCCGTGATCGACCGGTAGCTCGCGATCGACGTAATGAGCACCCCTGTTGTAGATGGTTTTCTGGGAAAAAGTACTGCTTATTAGTAGGGTTGGGTATCGTTTGAATTCGAACGATTCCGATTCCGATTCCGATTCTTTGTTTCGTTTCCGATTCCTAACGATTCTCGATTCCGATTCTTCTTGTACCATGCCATCAATGTGTATGACAGGTAGTCCCTGGAAGGTGGTATGTATTTTGGGTTGAGAGTTTTCACCATATCCCTGCAAACATAAACAAACATGTAATGTTGCTGTTACTGTTTAGCCCAGTATCAATTAGCTTAGCTCTAACGTTATTGCTTAACTAACCTACATTTTGGAGATTCCACCTCTGAAAAGGGATGCAGTCTTTTGACTATGTGTGCAGTGACCTTTCTGTGGCACTCTTCCGTCTGTGGCACCGACATCTTCCCCATTGCCGCTACGGTGAACGGAGTACGCTGAGCACATCGCGGAGCCTGGCTAGCAGGTTGTAAATTGTCTATGAAAAAATACGCGGACTAATTTGTTAGCTGCCTCGACGTTGGCGCAAAACACATTATTTATTGCATATATATTGTTTTACTTACCGGATTCGGACTGCAATGCAGTCACCGAGGTGCCAGGCTGGGCGTCGAAGCCAGAGGAAGAGGCACAGGAGGACGGTCGGCGCAGCGCGTCGAAGACGGGACACGCATTTATTTGTACTCGGAGGTGCTTCATCATGTTCGACGTGCACACTCCTAAGCACGAAACAGTCCAGTCGCACGTGTAACATTTCGCCGATATTTCATTTTTTTTTGGAAAATAAAGCCACACTTCGACCGCCGACGCCCGCTATCCATGCTTGACTGACTCGCTCGGCTACATAGGCTCGGCTATGCTAACACTTCCGGCGGTGGGCGCTTCTTCGTTGGTGTTTAGCGGCTTCTTCTTCCGGTCGGCGGACTTATTCTTTTTTTCCGGTCGGCGGACTGGGTATCGAAACTTGGAATCGAAATTTAAACTTTTGAACGATTCCGGGAGAATCGGAAAGTTAGTCCCGGTTCCAATCGATACTCGATACCCAACCCTACTTATTAGGTTTATTACTAATAAACGACACAGGAGGTCCTTCATATCGACAGCCATCAGACTGTATAATGCATATGTTCCTTCTTGACTGCACTTAAATGTAGAGTATATGTAGTATCTGTAGAATATATTTATATTATTTATATATTTTATATATAATATATTATATATATTATATTATTTATTATTATTCTTGTCTAATGTGAGCGAACTGTGGTGCTGAATTTCCCCCAGGGATCAATAAAGAACTTTCTATTCTATTCTAATAAAGTGTGTGCTCCAATTCTATCTTCCTCTTCCACTCTTACATTCCTTTGTAATATGGTGGTGATTCTGTGTTAGCCAATCAACATGCAGTTCAACAGTGTATTTACTATAAACAATCAAACATTGCTTCTGCCACTGAAAGCATGTTGAAAATTGTGACGGGACACATATTTTTCGGAGGTTTGATGGTGGAAATGGTGAGTAATGCTACCAGAAAAAAATTTTCCAGTTCAAATATGGTGTCTTGCTTTTATACATTTTCCAACTAAAATAACGTACGAACATTCTGCATCTTTATTTATCTACTCGACAATTGCACATTTTCTTATTTCATCTGAGTGGTTTGGTGAGGGGCAGCACGGTGGAACAGGGGTTAGTGTGTCTGCCTCACAATATGAAGGTCCTTGGTTCGATCCTGCGCTCGGGATCTTTCTGTGTGGAGTTTGTATGTTCTCCCCGTGACTGCGTGGGTTCCCTCCGGGTACTACGGCTTCCTCCCACCTCCAAAGACATGCACCACCTGGGGATAGGTTGATTGGCAACACTAAATTGGCCCTAGTGTGTGAATGTGAGTGTGAATGTTGTCTGTCTATCTGTGTTGGCCCTCTGATGAGGTGGCGACTTGTCCAGGGTGTACCCCGCCTACCGCCTGAATGCAGCTGAGATAGGCTCCAGCGACCCCAAAAGGGATAAGCGGTAGAAAATTCATGGATGGATGGTTTGGTGGGGGTGCTTTTGTGTGAATTGCGATTTTTTTTTAATGAAAATTTAACCATAACATGATTTTTTTTTAAACATTTAAAAGGACTTAGCCAAGCTAAAATGTTATTCTGAATAAAGAAAATGAATAATACAAAAATGCATGCAACCTAATCTCTGCTTGTTCTTTTATTGTTTTTTCCTCACACGGTCGCAGCACACACACATTCAAACACACAAGTGCATAAGGAGTATGTGCTATTCGACGCGTGGGTGTGATTGTGAACTATAGGTGATGACAGCAGTGCCATATGCTAATATATTCCTGTTTCTTTTTTTTTTGCGCTGTAATTAGAGCCCAACCAATGAAATTATTACACTGCGTTCTCTATGCGATAAATTGTCAGAAATCTGGTGGAAAATATTGTTATACAAAGTTATTACACAGTTTTCTTTTTTTTTTTATTGTAAATGAGCCTTACCGATCAATTCTCTTATTTTCTTGCCAGTGAGATCAGATGATGTTTGTCATTGATGGTGTCCTTCACTGCGGCACTCTTGGGAGACCGCCAGCACCTTCTTCACATTGGCTGACACAATGAAAATGTACCAATCATCTGGAACATTTTTCTGTACGTCTCTGTGCTCACCTGGCGGCAAAGCAGTCTGCTACTTTTACCGGGAACACATTATCATAGTGGAATAGCATTTCAATGCATGGTACTGAGTTTCTAATACATCATTATCTAATCATTTGTACGGTCACAATATTAGAAACAGTTCTCAGTATGATGCAGTGCAGTTTTACGCCGCTGCCTACGACATTCACAATAAAAAAAATGTTAATACCATATTTTTCGGACCATAGGGCACACTGGATTATAAGGCGCACAGCGTCTTCTCCCCGTCATCTTTGTTGTAGAGGTGTAGCGTGCAAGGATGAGAGTGGAAGAAGTGTTAAAAGATGGAGCTAATTGTTTAAATGACATTCTGGCTTTACTTAAATCAACAACGGAGCAGCATCTCCTCATCCGTGGCTCACTAGTGCAATACCAACGCCGGAAATATGTCCCGTGAAAAAACGTTTGTCCGGAAATCTCTAATAACTAAAGTTCCTTGGGTGAATAACAAAACTCACTACACCGGTATGTTTTAGCGCTTTCATGGAGAGTTTACTGACAGATATAAGCAAGAACTTTACACTACTTTATATTAGAAATGGCAACATAACAAGAAGTCGGCACGGACTACAAAGGCAAATTTTCAGGACTTATGTAGATCCCAAATACAGATCAGAAGATACGAAACATTGGTTTTGCATAATATTGCGAAACACAACGCCAGATAATATGTCTTACCTTATACACACACCATAATAATACTCGTATGTTGAAGCGCAGTACAAACCATCAAGCGGTGCGGCTTCATAGCTTACCAAAGTCTTACTAAAACATTTTGACAGATTTTTGAGCGCCGTGTTTAATGTTCTATATTTTCAATGGAACATATAACATTTTGGTGTTGTTTACTTGAGTCATATTACAGTCTATACATATCTCTTATGTGTGACTGCCATCTACTGGTCACTCTTTTCATTACACCTTGTACCAAATAAAATCGCTTCAAGGTCGATAAACACTGTCGAGTTTTGAGAAAATGAAAGGATTTTAAGTATGCAGTGTTTCCCACACATTCATTTATTTGTGGCGGCCCGCCACGAAAGAATTACGTCCGCCACAAATTAAAAAAAATAATAATAAAAAAAAATAAAAAAAATAAAAAATAAAAAAACATTTTTTTATTTTTTTATTTTTTTTTTGTCCTCTCCAGCTTTTCAGGCAAATCATATAGTTGATGTAGATGCCCATATCGGCTGTCCAGATTTACTTTACAAAAGAGAAGTGTAGGATACTTCTCTTGTTGCCTTATTTGTATTTGACTTTATTAAATGTATTTATATTAGAAACACAACATGTGTATATAACAAAGGGTGCAAAGTCTGCAGGCAGTAGGAAACACATGGTTAAGTGTAGGGAGTAAAACTGATGGCAGTCTAAAGTTCAAGATTTTTGGAGCTCTTTGTTCAGTGGATCAGATGTTTGATGAAGCTCTGTGTCTATCTACCACCACGACTGTTTTCTGTTTATTTGTTACTGACTGTGGCAGGACACCTCTGCCTCTGTTTCACTTTATGTTGCTGGTAAATAATATGGTTGTAGTAGTAGGCTAAAGTTAAATTATTTAGTATGCACTAATTAAAGGGGCAGAGCTTTATGAGACATTTTAGCTTTTATATTTTATCAGATATATATTTTTGTAAGAACCACAATTAATAAATATATTTCAGTGAATAACTTATTGTTCAAATCTGTATAAAAATATGTACATAAAGTGTTGTAATTATTTTGTAAAATGGATGGATGGACGTTTAAAACAAAACTGTTATTATTAATTAGTAAGTATACATTTTTTGAGCCTTTTTAGAGAAAATCATATTATTGTAGTAAATTATGCAAATTACTCGATGATGTCATGGTGACCACGCCCATAGCCACGCCCATAGCCACGCCCCCACCGCCACAGGTATCTTGGCAGTTTATGGGAAACACAGGTACGCCTTATAGTCCGAAAAATACGGTACTCTTCTGACAGTTTTAGACAACAGCAATGTAAAAGCAAAGCATATTTAGTAAATGAGCACCTAATGATGGTAGTAGTCATAGAGCTGCAGTTAGTAGTGGTCAACGTCAAAAGGATGACTGACTTGGGAGGGAAAAAGCCTCAGGGACATCTCCCTAAAACTTACTATAGGTTACCGAGTATAGAAAATGTCAGGAGTCGCCGGCTGATTCATTGCAAATATAACCATTCTGAAATGATAGCAGCAATAAAATTCACTAAATTGAATCAGATTGAAGTTACTCTCCGGGGCCAAGAAAGATACCGAGCTGGGTAGAAAATAGTATTTTTGTTTCCACCGTGTCACTGTCTCCCTACCCAAAGACAAGATTAGAGAGACAAATCAATAATTCACTGCTATTGTTCTCTCCCAGATTGCTTGTCTCTGTCTATATTAAATGTTGAATTATTAACGGTGTATAAGAACGGCAGTATGGACGTATTCTCTCCTGAAGCCATTGCTTGAGAGCAGCATTAGATTAATTTTAGGAGGAAGTATAGAAGCACGGCTCACAGTGCGTCCACTCATATCCTGGAATCACACACACGCATGCACACACTTCCTGTCAAGGTTGTGAGAGTCTCAGCATCCTTCTGGTAAAATCCTCTCTCATCCAGCTGCCATGTGTTGCCTTGGGGAATATACATATTTCATATACCTCTCAATGTGATGATGACAATGACTTCTGTACAGTTTTCTTCCCATAGGTCAAATCATGTGTATTTATAGTCTATAGTTGACTCTCTCCCTTTCATAAATGGTCTCCTCTCAGGTACCGTATCATGGAGAGGGTGCCTTGAGTGTCTTTGGAGTAGAACAACAGTTAGTCTCTGTTTTGCATTTTGTCCTGGGGGCACACTGCACAGCTTTCCCTTGACAAGTGCCATCTGATAATTAGGCCTCATAATAAGCCTATTAGTATGCAGCTCAATTGAGCGCAGGCCTATGTATTTTTCCCTCTGGCAAAGAGCTGCCGCCTTTTGTAAAAGGATTATTGTCAATATCTTGTTATGGATTTCCACACAATGTGAGTTTCCTATCTTAAAGTCGTGTTTGTTTTTTTATGTTATTTGAGGACATGTTTTATTAGAAGCGGCTCAGATCAGTGCTATTTTTTTTCTTTTTCTTTTTGCAGTCACACGAAAGGGTAACTGAACTTTCTTCATCACAGTTACCATGACACCAATGAAAGAAAGCAGAGCCATTTGAGACTTGTTGGTCTTCTGTGGTATTCTGGAGACAAATAACAATGCTTGTAGGACATGCAGGACTAAAGGCCGGTGTGTTAGGGGGAATTTTAATACTGTCCATTGTGTTGTCTCTCAGTTTAGAGAGGGGTAGGCCTGGGCGATGTGGCCTAAAAATGAAATACCGTATTTTCTGGACCATAGGGCGCACCGGATTATAAGGCGCACTGCCGATGAGCAGGTCTATTCAGGTCTTTTTTCATACAAAAGGCACATTAAAGGCCTACTGAAATGATTTTTTTTTACTTAAACGTTGATAGCAGATCCATTCTATGTGTCATACTTGATAATTTCGCGATATTGCCATATTTTTGCTGAAAGGATTTAGTATAGAACAACGACGATAAAGTTCGCAACTTTTGGTCTCTGATAAAAAAAGCCTTGCCCCTACCGGAAGTAGCATGACGTCACAGGAGGAAAGGCTGCTCACATTTTCCCATTGTTTTCAATGCAGCGAGAGCGATTCGGACCGAGAAAGCGACGATTACCCCATTAATTTGAACGAGGATGAAAGATTTGTGGATGAGGAACGTAAGAGTGAAGGACTAGCGTGCAGTGCAGGATGTATCTTTTTTCGCTCTGACCGTAACTTAGGTACAAGGGTTCATTGGATTCCACACTCTCTCCTTTTCCTATTGTGGATCACAGATTTGTATTTTAAATCACCTCGGATACTATATCCTCTTGAAAATGAGAGTCGAGAACGTGAAATGGACATTCACAGTGACTCTTATCTCCACGACAATACATCGGTGAAGCTCTTTAGCTACGGAGCTAACGTGATAGCATCGGGCTTAAATGCAGATAGAAACAAAATAAATAAATCCCTGACTGGAAGGATAGACTGAAAATCAACAATACTATTAAACCATGGACATGTAAATACACGGTTAATGCTTTCCAGGCTGGCGAAGGTTAACAATGCTGTTGCTAACGACGCCATTGAAGCTAACTTAGCAACGGGACCTGACAGAGCTATGCCAAAAACATTAGCTATCCACCTACGCCAGCCAGCCCTCATCTGCTCATCAACACCCGTGCTCACCTGCGTTCCAGCGATCGACAGAGCAACGAAAGACTTCACCCAATCATAGATGCGGTCGGCGGCCCGGAGACGGAGGAAGTCAAGGTGAGGTCGGCGGCTAGTGCGTCTGCTATCCATCTCAAAGTCCTCCTGGTTGTGTTGCTGCAGCCGGCCGCTAATACACCGATCCCACCTACAACTTTCTTCTTTGCAGTCTTCATTGTTCATTAAACAAATTGCAAAAGATTCACCAACACAGATGTCCAGAATACTGTGGAATTTTGAGAGGAAAACAGAGCTTTTTGTATTGGATTCAATGGAGTCCGAATACTTCCGTTTCAACGATTGACGTCACGCGCATACGTCATCATACATAGACGTTTTAAACCGGAAGTTTACCGGGAAATTTAAAATTCCACTTTATAAGTTAACCCGGCCGTATTGGCATGTGTTGCAATGTTAAGATTTCATCATTGATATATAAACTATCAGACTGCGTGGTCGGTAGTAGTGGGTTTCAGTAGGCCTTTAAAGATGAGTTATCCTTTTTACTTTAAAATTACAGGAAATTTCATTGACTAAAATATAGTCGACTAAAATGTTGAGGAAATTTAGTCGACTAAAACTAGATCAATTTAGATGACTGAAATATGACTAACACTCAGATACATTTTCGTTAAGAGACTCTGACTAAAACTAAATAAAAAACTACTGTCAAAATTTACTCTGCTCCCAAGCCCATTTTTGCACAATTAATAAAGCTGGAGCATCATCCCCTAATATATCAACTATGTCAGCATGAATGTCCTTGGAGGTTTATCCCTTTTTCTGCAGATATTTGATAACACCGCTGTGTTGATACATTTTCACAAAATCTCAAAAACACATTGAGGATTAGATGTGCACCGATTTGTCGACATTTCCGACAAATACAGACAATAAAATTTGTCGTCGACAAATTAATTTGTCAACAATAGTGAGCAGGTGAAGTCATCACTCGTGTTTTTCCGGACGGCAGAGAGTCAGCGCGACCACTCGCAACAACATCGCGGGCGAAAACATGTAAAGTGTGGGAACATTTCACTCTAATCTTGTTAAAGACATGAATACCTTGCTTATTTTGCAAAGCGAATCTTGTTTTATGGTAGTTCATCTCTGATACGGGAACATTTAAAGCGGAGGCATGATGTCAGACATCTGGAAGATGCAATCTCAACTTGGTTAAGTTAGTTATCATGTTACCTTGCGAGCTGGCTAAGTGTGAAATAAAGTTGTGTAAAAAGTAGATATAGAAATAGATTCACTTTAGCCAAAGTCCTCCAGCTTATCTTTGTCAATCAATTTAAGTACTTTTTTTGTTTGTCGGGAACTTCAGCGTCGGTTCAATAACAAATGTCAACTAAATGAGGCAATGCTGAAGGAATTGCGTGTGAATGCTCCAATGCTGAAGCTGAACTGCAATGCTGACAAAATGTAGTATGAATAGTTAGAATTTCCAGGAAAAACTGAATTTGGTTTGGAACTTGGGAAAGTGTTAGTTGGATGAGTGGAATGTATTGAAGGTGGAATGGTTTGAATAGGTTGAAAAATGTGCGAATTGTGGAAGTTTAAAAAATGGCCAATTCATTTTGAATGGGGAAAATGTACCTGAAAACTGGGAATTCTTGGAAATCCGGGATTTTTTAAAAAATTGTTGAAGGAGAGCACACAATTTTGAACAAGTTGAATATTTTGGAGTTGGAACGGTTTGAATCTGATGAAAAATGTGGGAATTGTGGAACTTTGAAAAATGTCCCATTCATTTCAATGTGAATTTCATGGAAATTTGAGAAATCCGGAAAAGCGGGAATTTTTTGGAAAATGTTAAAATAGTTGAATGTTCTGAATGAGTTGAAATGGTTGGTGTTGGAATTTTTCAAATTGGTGGAGAAATGTTGAAGTAGTAACATTTTTAATTGAGAAATGATATTAAGGAATTCCAGGAATTTTGGGAAAACCAGGAATTTTTCCAGTTCAAAAAACAACTTTGTTTTTTGTCCTGATTAAGCGGACTGTTTGGACGGTGGAACGGTTAAAGTGGGTTGAAAAATGTGGAAGGAGTAGTCGACAGAAAAAAGGGTCAAAAAAGGGTTTGAAAAAAAGGGAATTTCTGAAATTTTCTTGAACTTGGAAAAATGATAGTTTGAATTTCCAGGATGAGTGGAATATGTTGAAGGTGGTTTGAATCGTTTGAAAAATGTGGAAATGGTGGAAGTTTGAAAATGGTCAATGAATTTTGAATGGGAAAAATGTTGCAGAAAACTGGGAAATCTGGGAATTTTTGGAATTTGTCAAGGGAAAGCCCGCGATTCTGGAATAGGCTGAACAATTTGAAGTTGGAACGGTTTGAATCGGATGAAAAATGTGGAAGGTAGACCACGCCAAAATTTGGAGAAGAAGAAGAAGAAGAATAAATAGATGCATTTTAGTGTAGAAAACCATATGCTTTGGAGCATTCACACTATTACACACACAGACACAAACATTAGGCAGCACGGCGTCATGAAAGAATAAACATACAATCTATTAGATAACTAAAATGTTCAGAATTAATCAAGTCTGTTTGATTGCTGAAAATGACATGAGTTAATCAATGATCAACAATATACCGTACTGTACCTGTGTGCAGCTTTTTAAACACACAGTCACAAAATGCTTGGTTTTTTTTTTAGGAATTAAATAGCTTTTAGTTTTTGTATTGCTTCTATGTTTACTATCCTGAATATACAAACCCCAAAACCAGTGAAGTTGGCACGTTGTGTAAATCGTAAATAAAAACAACACACAATGATTCGCAAATCCATATCAACCTATATTCAATTGAATAGACTGCAAAGACAAGATGCTTAACGTTCGAACTGGAAAAAGTTATTTTATGCAAATGTTAGCTCATTTGGAATTTGATGCCTGCAACATGTTTCAAAAAAGCTGGTGAAAGTGGCAAAAAAATACTGATAAAGTTGAGGAATGCTCATCAAACACTTATTTGGAAAATCCCACAGGTGAACAGGCTAATTGGGAACAGGTGGGTGCCATGATTGGGTATAAAAGCAGCTTCCATGAAATGCTCAGTCATACACAAACAAGGATGGGGCGAGGGTCACTACTTTGTCAACAAATGTGTGTGCAAATTGTCGAACAGTTTAAGAACAACATTTCTCAAAGAGCTATTGCAATGAATTTAGGGATGTCACCATCTACAGTCCGTAATATCATCAAAAGGTTCTGAGAATCTGGAGAAATCACTGCACATAAGCGATGCGATTACGGACGTTCAATCCCTCAGGCTGTACTGCATCAGTGTGTAAAGGATGTCACCACATGGGCTCAGGAACACTTCAGAAAACTACTGTCAGTAACTACAGTTTGTCGCTACATCTGTAAGTGCAAGTTAAAACTCTACTATGCAAAGCGAAAGCCATTCATCAACAACACCCAGAAACGACGCCGGCTTCGCCTAGCCCAAGCTCATCTAAGATGGACCGATGCAAAGTGGAAAAGTGTTCTGTGGTCTGAAGAGTCCACATTTCAAATTGTTTTTGGAACCGGACCAAAGAGAAAAATAACCATCCGGATTGTTATAGGCGCAAAGTTGAAAAGCCAGCATCTGTGATGGTATGGGGGTGTATTAGTGCCCAAGACATGGGTAACTTACACATCTGTGAAGGCACCATTAATGCTGAAAGGTACATGCAGGTTTTGGAGCAACATGTTTCCATCCAAGCAACGTTATCATGGACGCCCCTGCTTATTTCAGCAAAACAATGCCAAGCCACGTGTTACAACAGTGTGGCTTCATAGTAAAAGAGTGCGGGTACTAAACTGGCCTGCCTGTAGTCCAGACCTGTCTGCCATTGAAAATGTGTGGTGCATTATGAAGCCTAAAATGTTGAACAACTTAAGCTGTACATCAAGCAAGAATGGGAAAAAATTCCACCTAAAAAGCTTCAAAAATGTGTCTCCTCAGTTCCCAAACGTTTACTGAGTGTTGTTAAAAGGAAAGGCCATGATGGTAAAAATGCCCCTGAGCCAACTTTTTTGCAATGTGTTGCTGCTATTAAATTATAAGTTAATGATTAATTGCAAAAAACAATTAAGTTTCTCAATTCGAACATTAAATATCTTGTCTTTGCAGTCTATTCAATGGAATATAAGTTGAAAAGGATTTGCACATCATTGTATTCTGTCTTTGTTTAGGATTTACACAACGTGCCGACTTCACTGGTTTTGGGTTTTGTAAAAGCAGTTGGCTAAATTAGAGCCACTGAACAGGTCTATGCTTCATGATCCGATTAGTCGACTAATCGTTAAGATAACCGATGACTGGTCGACAATCAAAGTAGTCGTTAGTGGCAGCCCTAGTTAGAGCATCATCAAACGTTGAATTGAATCCTTCTTAGTCAGCCTATTAAATTTTTTAGCCCATCCTTGTAAAAATGTGTCCCATTATTTCTATGTATAAG
Organism: Entelurus aequoreus; assembly: GCF_033978785.1. Taxonomy (NCBI): domain Eukaryota; kingdom Metazoa; phylum Chordata; class Actinopteri; order Syngnathiformes; family Syngnathidae; genus Entelurus; species Entelurus aequoreus. Next base: position 29,590,696 of record NC_084757.1, read on the forward strand.
GTGTATTTTGTATGTACACATATGAGGTAGCAGGATTTGGGCTTTAGAAGACTCTGTCACTGTGGTTGATCTGTTCACACAGACACACACACGCATGAATCTTGAGCCTCCATAATTTGTCAGTTTGTTTGTACCAAGGCTGGATCTGAAGTATAAATCGGAGCCCCCCCCTTTGATATACGGTATCTGTCTTGTCTCTATGTGTGTCCCTTGAAGCTCTTTCAGTTGTCTATGTCACGCTGCTGCAGGGCACACATTCCCTACACGTCTTTTACTTAGCTTGTTTGCTTGCAGGGCCGCCTCAAAACCACTTGTCAAGTTTTGCCACAGTGATAAGGATCTGTGTTTACAGACACCTGCTGACATGCAAAGTGTCCTCATTCGATATGCACTCATATAATGACACACGTACATTAGTACAGTTCAGGCAATTAATCATTGTTGCAGTGAACACAGTACATGGAACTGAGTCACTTCTTGAGATGTATTTTTAACGTTGCCTAATCCAGTGTTTTTCAACCTTTTTCGAGCCAAGGCACAATTTTTTCATTAGCCACACCACCAGCAGAAATCATTAAAAAATTAAACTCAGCAGCCCATATTGACAGTAAAAAGTCGTTGTCGCAATTGTTGGGTATGACTTTAAACCATAACCAACCATGCATCAATATAGCTCTTGACTTAAAGTGCTGTCACCACTTTTTTGGCGTTTTCCTGTGTGTAGTGTTTTAGTTCTTGTCTTGCGCTCCAATTTTGGTGACTTTTCCTGTTTTGTTGGTATTTTCCTGTAGCAGTTTCATGTCTTCCTTGAGCGCTATTCCCCACATCTGCTTTGGTTTAGCAATCAAGAATATTTAAGTTGTTGCTATCCTTCTTTGTGGGGACATTGTTGATTGTCATGTCATGTTCGGATGTACTTTGTGGACACCATCTTTGCTCAACACGCTGTAAGTCTTTGCTGTCGTCCAGCATTCTGTTTTTGTTTACTTTGTAGCCAGTTCAGTTTTAGTTTTGTTCCCTAAGCTCCAATGCCTTTTTTATTTTTGGTTTTAGCATTAGATACCTTTTCACCTGCATGCTGCCTCGCACTGTCATCTGCATATTGTGATCACGACAAACCATGTTCCGACATCTACAAAGCAATTATCTACCTGCTGCCACCTACTGATATTGAAGAGTATAACATTGTTACGCTGCCGAGCTCTAGACAGCACCGACACTCAACAACGGCATATTATTTGCAGACTATAATTACTTGTTTGCAAAAAATATTTTTACCCCAAATAGGTGAAATTACATAATCTCCCACGGCACACCAGACTGTATCTCGCGGCACAGTGGTTGAAAAACACTGGCCTAATCGACCAAAGGTTATTTGAATGCATCGCCACAAAAGGTACTTCCTCCTGTAAATCACAGTAATGACTTGACTCTAAAGCAGCACAAGGTCAATATGGTCCTAATCTGATTGGATCAGGAAATTGCTCCTGATTTAATAATGCCACGTATTGGATTCGCTCCTCACTGCCTGAACAGTAAAGGTGGAATGGACAGTATGATGGCTGTATTCGATTCATAAAGTTATCGGAATATAAGCAGTGGTGGGCCGTCAGGGCCAGCAAGGCCTTGTCTGCTGGCCTAACATAACCAGAAATCATGATCATAATTAAAGATAAAAGTCATTTTTAATTTACTTTCCTTAAATATCTAAAAGTAGTCATATTCTCTTCATGTCATATTATGCTCTTTCCAGTGCTGTTGTTTTTAGGTTACAGTTTGCATCCAATTAGAATTCAGTTAGCTTATGTTGCCATGCTGTACAAAATCTGCCCGGAGCCTTCAGAATCAACAATGCACTGTAAGTGAACATGCACATACGGTTAATAGACAATTGCCATTACTAGAGATGTCCGATAATGGCTTTTTTGCCGATATCCGATATTCCGATATTGTCCAACTCTTAATTACCGATTCCGATATCAACCGATACCGATATATACAGTCGTGGAATTAACACATTATTATGCCTATTTTTGTTGTGATGCCCCGCTGGATGCATTAAACAATGTAACAAGGTTTTCCAAAATAAATCAACTCAAGTTATGGAAACAAATGCCAACATGGCACTGCCATATTTATTATTGAAGTCACAAAGTGCATAATTTTTTTTAACATGCCTCAAAACAGCAGCTTGGAATTTGGGACATGCTCTCCCTAAGAGAGCATGAGGAGGTTGAGGTGGGCGGGGTTGAGGTGGGTGGGGGTGTAGGGGGTAGCGAGGGTGTATATTGTAGCGTCCCGAAAGAGTTAGTGCTGCAAGGGGTTCTGGGTATTTGTTCTGTTGTGTTTATGTTGTGTTACTTTGCGGATGTTCTCCCGAAATGTGTTTGTCATTCTTGTTTGGTGTGGGTTCACAGTGTGGCGCATATTTGTAACAGTGTTAAAGTTCTTTATACGGTCACCCTCGGTGTGACCTGTATGGCTGTTGACCAAGTATGCATGGCATTCACTTGTGTGTGTGAAAAGCCGTAGATTTTATGTGACTGGGGCGATTGATTGATTGAGACTTTTATTAGTAGATTGCACAGTACAGTACATATTCCGTACAATTGACCACTAAAAGTCGGGGTCCACGTTAATCAATTCATGGTAACAGTGGTAACCTTCATGGTAACCATAAAGGCAGTGCCTTTAAGGTTTATTGACGCTCTGTACTCCTCCCTACGTCCGTGTACACAGCGGCGTTTTAAAAAGTCATAAATTTAACTTTTTGAAACCGATACCGATAATTTTGAAACCGATACCGATAATTTCCGATATTACATTTTAAAGCATTTATCGGCCGATAATCGGCAGTCCGATATTATTGGACATCTCTAGCCATTACCAATCAGATCACGAGTTGTTGTCAGTAAGGCCTTTTAGCTGGCCTTACGCTGTGATTGGATACCCACTTGGGAGTGTCCAATCACAAATGGCGTAAACAGGACGTGGCACCGGAGCCATACGAGCCATAGAAAGCCACAGAGAACTCACCGGTACTCACGAAAAAGGAGAGCAACATGTTGTTTAGGTGGCAGATATATATTTGCAAGGCCATTTTCAAGAAGGATACTTACTAGAAACTACATCTTGTGAGAAGAGGTCGGCCGACACCGGAAGCTATCTCGGCGGTGAAAGGGTTTGCCCGCGACGTTCACACGAATCAACCGACTACGAGCAACTACCGACTACGAGCGGTACCACTGGCTTATATGGCGTCGAATGGGTGTTACAAATTATGAGTTCAAATATTTTATTTCTTAAAGGCCTACTGAAATGAAATTTTTTTATTTAAACGGGGATAGCAGATCTGTTCTATGTGTCATACTTGATCATTTCGCGATATTGCCATATTTTTGTTGACAGGATTTAGTAGAGAACAACGACGATAAAGATCGCAACTTTTGGTATCTGACAAAAAAAAGCCTCGCCCCTACCGGAAGTAGCGTGACGTAGTCAGTTGTACATTCCCGCAAAGTTCCCTATTGTTTACAGTGATGGCGGCCAGAAGTGTGAGCGATTCGGACCGAGAAAGCGACGATTTCCCCATTAATTTGAGCGAGGATGAAAGATTTGTGGATGAGGAAAGTGCAAGTGAAGGACTAGTGGGGAGTTGAAGCTATTCAGATAGGGGAGATGCTGTGAGAGCCGGGGGTGACCTGATATTCAGCTGGGAATGACTACAACAGTAAATAAACACAAGACATATATATACTCTATTAGCCACAACACAACCAACCCAAAGGACCGTTCACCTAACCCAAGGTTCCTAAAGCTTATATATTTACCCAAAGTTACATACATGACACGCGCGTACAGGCAAGCGATCAAATGTTTGGAAGCGCGTGGGTGGTACCTGATATTCAGCTGGGAATGACTACAACAGTAAATAAACACAAGACATATATATACTCTATTAGCCACAACACAACCAGGCTTATATTTAATATGCCACAAATTAATCCCGCATAAAAACACCTAGGTGTTTGTTATGCTAGCTCCTAGCTCCTAGCTCCTAGCTCCCGTCCATATAACCCGCCAATACAATTCAAACACCTGCACAACACACACACTCACTCAGCCCAAAGGACCGTTCACCTAACCCAAGGTTCATAAAGCTTATATATTTAACCAAAGTTACGTACGTGACACGCACGTACGGGCAAGCGATCAAATGTTTGGAAGCGCAGCTGTGTACTCACGGTACCGCGTCTGCGTCTGTGTATCCAAATCAAATTAATCCTGGTAAGAGTCGGTGTTGTCCCAGTTTTCTACAGGCGTCTGTGTATCGAAGTCAAAGTCCTCCTGGTAAGAGTCTCTGTTGTCCGAGTTCTTCGATCTTGACTGCATCTTTCGGGAATGTAAACAATGAAACACCGGCTGTGTTGTGTTGCTGACTTCCCTCGCAAAATACTCCGCTTCACACCGACAACTTTCTTCTTTGCTCGCTCAGCTTCTTTCTCCATAATGCAATGAACAAATTGCAACAGATTCGCCAACACAGATGTCCAGAATCATGTGGAATTTTGCGATGAAAACTGACGACTTTAAGCTGGCCGCGGTGCTGGACTAAAATGTCCTGACTAACTCGTGACGTCACATCCGCAGCGTCATCATACCAAGACGTTTTCAGCAGATATTTCGCGGGAAATTTAAAATTGCACTTTAGTAAACTAACCCGGCCGTATTGGCATGTGTTGCAATGTTAAGATTTCATCATTGATATATAAACTATCAGACTGCATGGTCGGTAGTAGTGGGTTTCAGTAGGCCTTTAATTTGTTAAATACGCCGAAAAATGGTCAGTTTTGTACACTGTTGAGGGGTTCAATGCACAGTTGTGTGCAAGTGGGTTTCTGTATAGTATCTCTAGCCGTGTCCATGTGGTGACATAAATTACGTTATTTTGCAAGGTGAAGTCGGACTAAGTAGGACATCACTGAAGGCCAAGGTGAGAAACGCACGGCCCGCCACTGAATATAAGTATAATAAGAAATAGGCTGCAACAGACATCGACTGTGTCTCAGTATTATTACGTTTTTAACTTTGAGGATAATTTGCAGTTTATGAAAAAGTGGAAAGGGAAATGTAGCTCTCCTCGACCAGATATTAATTAATTCAAGTATATTGCACAACAAAGCAGCAACAGAACCAATGTTGTAGTAGTTATGATGAACAAACTACTCAGCCAACATTAATACCACTGATGAGTTCATTGGGACCCTTTGGCATGTGTAACACGCAAGATCAATAATTGATATTTAACAACTCAGTAATATAACTGCTGGATGTTGACTACTCATAACACTTTGAATGCTGTCACGGACATCCTGTGAAACTGAAAAAAACCACTACATCAAGAGGTTGTCTACAGCCACACCTCCCAATGTCCTTGAATATGTGTGGCATTTGTTGAACAGCCTTGAAGTGGTAAACAAGCATGGTGTCACCTTGCAGCCACCGCTAGCGTTAGACCAAACTAGCAGTGTGAGGTGGTTCTCCATCGGCCTATGTCCCTCTAGTATCTTTTTCCAAAATAGATCGGTCTTATCACAGTTAAAAAGATAGGTAGAAAGCCCCCTTCGCGGATATAATCCAAGTTGAAGTAGCAGCTTTGTCACTGTTTGACGCTGTGAATGACGGCTCCCTTCTTGAAACTTTTCCAAACAGATTGTTCTTCCGTGCTGGGATCCAGCATTGTCACTTGTGGACATCAAGTCGCCATGTACCGTATTTTTCAGAGTATAAATCGCACCGGAGTATAAGTCGCACCTGCCGAAAATGCATAATAAAGAAGGAAAAAAACATATATACACTACCGTTCAAAAGTTTGGGGTCACCCAAACAATTTTGTGGAATAGCCTTCATTTCTAAGAACAAGAATAGACTGTCGAGTTTCAGATGAAAGTTCTTTTTTTCTGGCCATTTTGAGCATTTAATTGACCCCACGAATGTGATGCTCCAGAAACTCAACCTGCTCAAAGGAAGGTCAGTTTTGTAGCTTCTGTAACGAGCTAAACTGTTTTCAGATGTGTGAACATGATTTCACAAGGGTTTTCTAATCATCAATTAGCCTTCTGAGCCAATGAGCAAACACATTGTACCATTAGAACACTGGAGTGATAGTTGCTGGAAATGGGCCTCTATACACCTATGTAGATATTGCACCAAAAACCAGACATTTGCAGCTAGAATAGTCATTTACCACATTAGCAATGTACAGAGTGTATTTCTTTAAAGTTAAGACTAGTTTAAAGTTATCTTCATTGAAAAGTACAGTGCTTTTCCTTCAAAAATAAGTACATTTCAATGTGACCCCAAACTTTTGAACGGTAGTGTAAGTCGCACTGGAGTATACGTCGCATTTTTTGAGGAAATGTATTTGATAAAACCCAACACCAAGAATAGTCATTTGAAAGGCAATTTAAAATAAATAAAGAATAGTGAACAACAGGCTGAATAAGTGTACGTTATATGAGGCATAAATAACCAACTGAGAACGTGCCTGGTATGTTAACGTAACATATTATGGTAAGAGTCATTCAAATAACTATAACATATAGAACATGCTATACGTTTACCAAACAATCTGTCACTCCTAATCGCTAAATCCCATGAAATCTTATACGTCTAGTCTCTTACGTGGATGAGCTAAATAATATTATTTGATATTTTACGGTAATGTGTTAATAATTTCACACATAAGTCGCTCCTGAGTATAAGTCGCACCCCCGGCCAAACTATGAAAAAAACTGTCACTTATAGTCCGAAAAATACGGTAAATGGCGAGACTTCTCTCAAATGGTAGCCTCGGAAATGCTATCGCCAGCTAGCTGCTCATTTAGCTACATGAGCAACAGCTTTTCCGCCTTGCCTTACACATTCTCTCCATCCTTGCGAATATATTTAACTCCTTCAGCAAAGTCAGCAACCATATATCGTATTTTCCGGACTATAAAGCGCACTTAAAATCATTTTTTTCCTCAAAACTCGACTGAGGCTTATAACCCGTTGCGCCTCATGTACGGAATAATTCTGGTTTTGCTTACCGACTCCGAAGCAATGGTGTAATGATATATGTGACCAATAGATGGCAGTCAAACATAAGAGATGCGTGTAGACTGCACTATGACTCAAGTAAACAACACCAACATTCTATATGTTCCATTGAAAATATACAACATTACACACAGCGCTCAAAAATCCATCAAAATGTTTTAGTAGGACTTTGCAAGCTATGAAGCCGCACCGCTTGATGGATTGTCGGCGCTTTAAACATACAAGTATTATTATGGTGCGCGTATAAGGTAAGACATATCTCCCGTTGTGTTTCGCAATATTATGCAAAAGCAACTTTTCTTACCTTCTGGTACCTGCTGATCTGTATTTGGGATCTGCATAAGTCCTGAAAAATTGCGCACGTTCGCCTTTGTTGTCAGTGGCGACGCCGTAGCCGATAAGCTCAGTGTTTCCCACACATTCATTTATTTGTGGCGGCCCGCCACGAAAGAATTACGTCCGCCACAAATAAAAATATATATATATTTTTTTGTCCTGTCCAGCTTCTCAGGCAAATCAAATAGTTGATGTAGATGCCCATATAGGCTGTTCAGATTTACTTTACAAAAGAGGATAGAGGATACTTCTCTTGTTGCCTTATTTGTATTTGACCACTACTGTTTTCTGTTTATTTGTTACTGACTGTGGCAGGACACCTCTGCCTCTGTTTCACTTTATGTTGCTGGTAAATAATATGGTTGTAGTAGTAGGCTAAAGTTAAATTATTTAGTATGCACTAATTAAAGGGGCAGAGCTTCAAGAGACATTTTAACTTTTATATTTTATAAGATATATTTTTTGTAAGAACCACAATTACTAAATATATTTCAGTGAATAACTTATTGTTCAAATCTGTATATAAATATGTACATAAAGTGTTGTAATTATATTGTAAAATGGATGGATGGATGGATGGATGGATGGAGGTTTAAAACAAAACTGTTATTATTAATTAGTAAGTATACATTTTTTTAGCCTTTTTAGAGAAAATCATATCATTGTAGTAAATTATGCAATCTACTCGATGATGTCATGGTGACCACGCCCATAGCCACGCCCATAGGTATCTTGGCAGTTTATGGGAAACACTGAAGCTTCTTCTTTTTCTCTATATTCTTGTTATGGGACATTCATCCTCCGCTGTTGCCGTTTCTAATATAAAGTAGTGTAAAGTTCTTACTTAAATCTGTCAGTAAACTCACCATGAAAGTGGTAAAACATACCGGTGTAGTGAGTTTACGTAATTCACCCAAGGATCTTTAGTTGTTAGAGAGTTACGGTCGGACGGTTTTTCACGGGGCATATTTCAGGCCTTGTTGTTGTTGAGGATGAGGAGATTCTGCTCCCTTATTGATTTAAGTAAAGTCTGAATGTCATTAAAACAGTTAGCTCCATCTTTTGACACTGCTTCCACTCCCGTCCTTGCACGCTACACCGCTACAACAAAGATGACGGGGAGAACCACGTTAAATCCAGATTCCGATCTAACAAAGGTCTTAACTCATTCTCCTTCTATGCCACATCAATATGGAATGCACTCCCAACAGGTGTAAAAGAAAGTGCATCTCTACCCTCCTTCAAAACCGCACTAAAAGAACACCTCCAGGCAACTACAACCCTAAACTGACACCCTCCCCACACCACATCCCACCTCCCCGGATTGTAAATAATCAAATGTAAATAATAAAATGTATATACTTGTTCTTATGCTTGCTGAGCTCACTATGTTCACTGCTCGCTGTACATACCCTACGAAGTCAGACCTACACTGTTACAATGTCCATTTCTCAGATGATATAATTGTTGATGACTGAAGTGCTGATATCAACCAAACCTAACCCCCCCGCCCCAACCCCCTCCACATCCCACCCCCCCGGATTGTAAATAATGTAAATAATTCAATGTATCTACTCCGATGATTAACTTGTGTGATGACTGTATTATGCTGATAGTATATATTTGTACCATGAATTGATTAACTTAAACAAGTTGAAAAACGTATTCGGGTGTTACCATTTAGTGGTCAATTGTACGGAATATGTACTGTACTGTGCAATCTACTAATAAAAGTCTCAATCAATCAATCAAAGACGCTGCCAAAGGTGAGCCACGTAAATAAGTGTCATGATCCGTGGTCCGGATCATGTTTTGTTTAGTTATGCTGTTAGTTTTGGACTTCCTTAGTTCCTGGTTTCACTTCCTTGTTTTGTTTTGTTTCCATGGTTACTAATTAGTTTTCATCTGTCACGTCACGCACCTGTTTTACGTTTTGAGTCACGCACCTGTTTTCACCAATCATGTCACTGTTATTTAAGTCTACCTTTGTTCATCACTGGTTCTGCCTGCATTGTCTGTGTCACACTGGTTCATGTCTCTTGCTGACCAAGTAAGTCATAGTCCAGGTCATAGCTTCTGCTAACTAGCAGCTTCTTTTGTGTTTTAGGCACGCTTGCCTTTTTGCTTTATTGTTTGTGTTTGTGATAGTTTGAGTGATTTATGTTTAATAAATCCAAGCTCACCTTCACGCTGTCGTCCGGAGCCGTTTTTGCATCGGAAGAACAACCCCGCAGTGAGCTGCAGACCCCCCCACGTGACAATAAGACCGCCCAACAAACGGTGCATCCGGAAGCAACTGTCAGAAAGCGGCTTGAAGATGATCTGTAAAACATAATCTATACAACATTTTGACCAAAGAACCACCATTACATGTTATGTAGACCACAAGGAAGTGTTTTACATTTAGAAAAAAAATAATAATAATATGACTCCTATAATGCATCCTATAATCCGGTGCGCCTTATATGTGAAAAAAGAACAAAAATAGAGCATTCATCGGCAGTGCGCCTTATAATCCGGTGCGCCCTATAGTCCGGAAAATACGGTTAAACAAACAAAATAAATAAATGAAAAAAAAGAATGAAGTGACCGTACACAGAGGCATTGCTTGTACACCATATTTGGATCGATCTAAACCAGGAGTCACCAACGCGGTGCCCGCGGGCACCAGGTAGCCCGTAAGGACCAGATGAGTCGCCCGCTGGCCTGTTCTAAAAATAGCTCAAATAGCAGCACTTACCAGTGAGCTGCCTCTATTTTTTAAATTGTATTTATTTACTAGTGTGACAGTCCTAACTGTCGTGCGGGTTCTCAGGACCATCCAGGGAAGACATTGTCGTGAGACGGTTTAGACTTCTTTATTATTTCAATCACAGTCTTTTGCGTGCTTTTCAGCAGCTGCCTTTTTTCTCACGTGAGCACACGAATGGTTTCCTCCCGTCCGCCGTCTGCTTTTCAGCAGCACGTCGCCGTCGTTTGCGTGGCAGCAGAGGATGGTTTCCTCCCGTCCGCCGTCTTTCTCCGTCTCCTCCCTTGATGTTCACGTCTCTCGCCCTTTTATACGGTCCGAGAGGGTGATTGCACTGTCCACAGCTGCGCGCTCCACGCACCTTATGCTGATTGCGGCGTCGCTCCCAGCGCACCCCGCCTTGCCGCTCGCTCGTCCACGCCTCCTCGCCGCCATCTTGGAGCGGGCGCCGTCGGTCCGCCGGCCCCGCCTCCCCACAACTAGCAAGCTGGTCTCGCTTTGCTCGACATTTTTAATTCTAAGAGAGACAAAACTCAAATAGAATTTGAAAATCCAAAAAAATATTTTAAAGACTTGGTCTTCACTTGTTTAAATAAATTCATTTATTTTTTTACTTTGCTTCTTAGAACTTTCAGAAAGACAATTTTAGAGAAAAAATACAATTTTAAAAATTATTTTAGGATTTTTAAACACATATACCTTTTTACCTTTTAAATTCCTTCCTCTTCTTTCCTGACAATTTAAATCAATGTTCAAGTAAACTTATTTTTTTTATTGTAAAGAATAATAAATACATTTTGATTTAATTCTTCATTTTAGCTTCTGTTTTTTCGACGAAGAATATTTGTGAAATATGTCTTCCAACTTATTATGATTAAAATTAAAAAAAAATATTCTAGCAAATCTAGAAAATCTGTAGAATCAAATTTAAATCTTATTTCAAAGTCTTTTGAATTTCTTTTAAAATTTTTGTTCTGGAAAATCTAGAAGAAATAATGATCTGCCTATGTTAGAAATATAGCTTAGTCCAATTTGTTATATATTCTAACAAAGTGCAGATTGGATTTTAACCTATTTAAAACATGTCATCAAAATTCTAAAATTAATCTTAATCAGGAAAAATTACTAATAATGTTCCATAAATATTTTTTTTATTTTTTTTTATTTTACATGAGTTATTATTTGTACAAACATGGTGCAAAGTAATTCATGATTTGTTAAAAAATGTTAGTGGCTAGCTAGTTAAAATGGGATATTGTGATTTCACAAGACTGTCTTAGAAGTGATCATTTGAAAATGTTCAATTTGAAAAATGTGCACTTAGAGAAAATATAAAAATAAAGTGTTGCATATTGATATTTATCTGTTTCTATATATATTTATTGTGAGAAATCATTAAGATGATCAGTGTTTCCAGAAAGATAAATATCATTAATTATTAATAATAACATAGAGTTAAAGGTAAATTGAGCAAATTGGCTATTTCTGGCAATTTATTTAAGTGTGTATCAAACTGGTAGCCCTTCGCATTAATCAGTACCCAAGAAGTAGCTCTTGGTTTCAAAAAGGTTGGTGACCCCTGATCTAAACGTTCGTAGACAGCAAAGAACGCAAATAGAGGCGTTGGTGAATCGGGGTTCCACTGTACACTGTTGGACCAACCAAGAAACCTGTCATAATAAGTATCTCAGTATAGAAACGTGTACATACACGGCACACATACAATATATCTTCTACAATTGTGTTGTAAAATTAAGATAATCTACAATGTTCATGTGACCTTGCAGGGTTGTTTTGTTTTCAAAGTGTTCTAAAGACACAGTTCAGAATCCTTCTTCTCTCTCTTAGGAGAACATATTATTTAATTTCTGCTAATCTGCAAGCTTGTTAATAATTGCAATGTTACACATATTTGTGGTGTCAGGCGTTTTTTTCCCCAGACTCTTTTCTTCTCACATCTCAGCTCATTTTGTCCTCAAAATCAAGTTGTTTAATGTGGCTCTTATCAAGTCACTGCAGCTGCTGCTGGGGAATCCACGAGGGGCATCTTCACACGCATGCAAACAAGTTCTCTCACCTGCACAGGCATGAATAATAGTGGCAATACGATATACTGTAGCTAAGGAATTCTCATGTTTATTAAAGAGCATCTCATGTAGGTTGTGTACTAATTATTAAAAATGATTTTCAATGCTTTTTTTTTTTTTTTTTCATGCTGGATTCAATCTGTTTTGCTGGCCGTATTTTTCGGACCATGGACACACATTAAAAAGCACACTGCCGATGAGCGGGTCTATTCAGGTCTTTTTATATGCAAAAGGCGCACTGGATTATAAGGCGCATTAAAGGCCTACTGAAAGCCACTACTACCGACCACGCAGTCTGATAGTTTATATATCAATGATGAAATCTTAACATTGCAACACATGCCAATACGGCCGGGTTAACTTATAAAGTGCAATTTTAAATTTCCCGCTAAACTTCCGGTTGAAAACGCCTTTGGATATGACGTATGCGCGTGACGTAGCCAGTAGAACAGAGGTATGGCTCCCCCATTGAGGCCAATACAAAAAGCTCTGTTTTCATTTCATAATTCCACAGTATTCTGGACATCTGTGTTGGTGAATCTTTTGCAATTTGTTTAATGAACAATGGAGATTGCAAAGAAGAAAGTTGTAGGTGGGATCGATGTATTAGCGGCTGGCTGTAGCAACACAACAAGGAGGACTTACTTGGATAGCAGACGCGCTAGCCGATGCTAGCCGATGCTAGCCGCCAACCGCATCTGTGATCGGGTGAAGTCCTTCGTCGCGCCGTCGATCGCTGGAACGCAGGTGAGCACGGGTGTTGATGAGCAGATGAGGGCTGGCTGGCGTAGGTGGAGCGCTAATGTTTTTATCATAGCTCTGTGAGGTCCGGTTGCTAAGTTGCTAAGTTAGCTTCAGCGTCGTTAGCAACAGCATTGTTAAGCTTTGCCAGGCGGAGAATTATTAACCGTGTAGTTACATGTCCATGGTTTAATAGTATTGTTGATCTTCTGTCTATCCTTCCAGTCAGGGATTTATTTATTTTGTTTCTATCTGCATTTGAGCCAGATGCTATCACGTTAGCTCAGTTGCTAAAGAGCTTCGCCGATGTATTGTCGTGGAGATAAAAGTCACTGTGAATGTCCATTTCGCGTTCTCGACTCTCATTTTCAAGAGGATATAGTATCCGAGGTGGTTTAAAATACAAATCCGTGATCCACAATAGAAAAAGGAGAGAGTGTGGAATCCAATGAGCCAGCTTGTACCTAAGTTACGGTCAGAGCGAAAAAAGATATGTCCTTCACTGCATTCTAGTCCGTCACTCTAACGTTCCTCATCCACGAATCTTTCATCCTCACTCAAATTAATGGGGTAATCGTCGCTTTCTCGGTCCGAATCGCTCTAGCTGCGTTGAAAACAATAGGAAAATACGAGGAGGCGAACAACTGATTACGTCACGCTTCTTCCGGTAGGGGCAAGGCTTTTTTTTATCAGAGACCAAAAGTTGCGAACTTTATCGTCGATGTTCTCTACTAAATCCTTTCAGCAAAAATATGGCAATATCGCGAAATGATCAAGTATGACACATAGAATGGATCTGCTATCCCCGTTTAAATAAATAAAAATCATTTCAGTAGGCCTTTAAAGGGGTCATATTATGATTTTTTTTCTAAATGGAAAACACTTCCTTGTGGTCTACATAACATGTAATGGTGGTTCTTTGGTGAAAGTGTTGCATCATGTATTGCATCTTCAAGTAGCATCATACTTGCCAACCTTGAGACCTCCAAATTCGGGAGATGGGAGCTGGGTTGAAGGGGCGGGGTTTGGTGGTAGCGGGGTGGGGAGGGGGGGGGGGGTGTATATTGTAACGTCCCGTAAGTGTTAGTGCTGCAAAGGATTCTGGGTATTTGTTCTGTTGTGTTTATGTTGTGTTACGGTGCGGATGTTCCCCCGAAATGTGTTTGTCATTCTTGTTTGGTGTGGGTTCACAGTGTGGCGCATATTTGTAACAGTGCTAAAGTTGTTTATACGGCTACCCTCAGAGTGGCCTGTATGGCTGTTGATCAAGTGTGCATGGCATTCGCTTGTGTGTGTGTTAAAGCAGCATATATTATGTGACAGGGCCGGCACGCTGTTTGTGTGGAGCAAAAGCGGACATGACGACAGGTTGTAGAGGACGCTAAAGGCAGTGCCTTTAAGGCACGCCCCCAATATTGTTGTCCGGGCGGAAATCGGGAGAATGGGTGCCCCGGGAGATTTTCGGGAGGGGCACTGAAATTCGGGAGTCTCCCGGGAAAATCGGGAGGGTTGGCAAGTATGAGTAGCATACATATTTATTTCTACTGTAACAGTGCTGCTCATTCAGCTGTTACCAAATTAAAATGACTATTAAAATGTTGTCCATTTAAAAGAAAAGAAAGGCAAAGTGCTAAAAAATAAACCAGTTAAAATAGCAGCAACAAAAACACCAAATCTAACATCCTCAAAAACCAGAAAAAATATGTAATGTTTAGAAAGCTGCACACCGATATATATATATATATATATATATATATATATATATATATATATATATATATATATATATATATATATATATATATATATATATATATATATATATATATATATATATATATATATATATATATATATATACTGGCAGTTTCAGCACTCTAATAGACTCAGTGTATATAATTGTATCATTGATTATACTTTACGCTACTTTATATTAGAAACGACAACAGCGGAGGATGAATGTCCCATAACAAGAAGGTAGAGAAAAAAAAGAAGCTTATTGACTACGGCGTTGCCACGGACTACAATAGCGGACGCGAGCAAATTTTCAGAACTTATGCAGATCCCGAATACACATCAGCAGGTACCAGAAGGTAAGAAACATTGGTGTTGCATAATTTTGTGAAACAAAACGCCAGATATTATGTCTGCTAATAGGTGCCATTTTGCGGTCCTTATACACACACCATAATAATACTCGTATGTTGAAGCAGAGTACGTCTGACGTAATGCTCTGAAAATCCATCAAGCAGTGAGGCTTCATAGCTTACCAAAGTCGTACTAAAACATTTTGACAGATTTTTGAGTGCCGTGTGTAACGTTCTATATTCTCAATGGAACATTTAACGTTTTGATGTTGTTTACTGGCATCATCTTGCAGTCTACACGTATCTCTTATGTGTGACTGCCATCTACTGGTCACACTTATCATTACTCCATGTACCAAATAAAATAGCTTGGAGGTCGGTAAGCACAACCAGAATTATTCCGTACATTAGACGCACCGGGTTATAAGCGCACTGTTGATTTTTAAGAAAATGAAAGGATTTTAAGTGCGCCGTATAGTCCGAAAAATACGGTAATCGCAATTGTATATTTTAACCACATACTTGCCAACCCTCCCGTTTTCAGCGCCTCTCCCGATAACCTCCCGGCAGAAATGTTCTCCCGACAAACTCCCGGTATTCAGCCGGAGCTGGAGGCCACGCCCCCTCCAGCTCAATGCGGACCTGAGTGGGGACAGCCTGTTCTCACGTCCGCTTTCCCACAATATAAACAGCTTGCCTGCCCAATGACGTCATAACATCTACGGCTTTTAGAGAGTAGAGTGCACAACTGCGCACACAACAAGGAGACGAAGCAGAAGAACGAGGAAGTTACAGACATGGCGACGCCCCAACCCCACCCCCCACCTCCCGGTATCGGAGGTCTCAAGGTTGGCAAGTATGTTTAAACATTTGACAGCCCCAGTAAAAATACAATATCTTATTTAGTGATATAACTGAAGCGATTTTATTTAAAAACTAAATTAAGTTCCCTAGATATACTGTTGGTATGCTGGTACAATCGTTTGGCCTTCAGTGTAAACAGCATGGCCACCCTGTGAGTTAATAGATGCTGATTTGTCTCCACCTCGATAGTCCGTCTTTGCCGCGTCTCCTGTAGTTACAGAAGCACGGCCCAGGCGCTCATTTCTCTTAGATTAATGGCCACAGCTCGGACTATTGACACAACACTTATCTCGGTTTTATGAGTCTGCAGGCTTCTATCTGTAAACCTGAAGAGGCACATGTGTGCAATTGGTCACATGCACACACATCGCGCTAAACCTCTACATACTATTCTATTGCAGTTATTTATCTAATACACTATTTGGAAAATATATGTTTTTTTTCCAAGTGAATCTAATGGAGTGTGAGGGCAATATAAAATGACTGAAAACACAACGTTGGAAATTGGAATCATTGCTCAATAGGGATTATTGAGATAAAATAATAATGATTATTATATTCAAATTGGTCATGATCGGTGAAGATATATAAGCAATAAAACTAAAAAGCACCACAATTTAACAATTCTTAGAAAGACACTTCTTTCTCAGAATAGACAAAGTATTATACCTTTAGGGTTTGCACTGCTTATGTACTCTGAATACTTGATTTTCACAGCTTAGTGATTGGCATATCTGATTGGCATTAGAAAAAGTGCAGCCACATACCTTAGAGTCCAATGTCCAATGTGTCTAATTAGTTGTGTATATACTATCTTGAAGCACAGGAAAAAATGATTGTACTCATACATCTGACTGCTATTTGTTATGTTTACTAAAAAGGCTGTGTCTCTGTATTTTCCATCAAATAAAGCAGCTTTTTTTTTATCTTGTCAGAGAAACAAATTGAGAATGAGCAGGTGAGACATCCCTGTAGGGTTTACTTCATGTATACCTGCAGGATCAAATACTCTGCGAGATCCGCACATCAGAAGAGCTGTCAGTCAGTTAGGCTAGCAGATTGCCTCAGCCTAATATCTAGTGTTTACTTAAACATGAGATACTTTGCATGACCGGCGAGCACGTTGCGTAATGGTATTCCATTCCGGCTTCCATTTCCCACCGGACCAACGTGGAAATATTCCAATATCTTGCTGTGTTGTTTTTATTTCCATGCTATTTCACACCTCACAGCTTCGAAACTGTGGTGTTTTTTACTGTCTTTCCACTGGGATAGGTCATTCAAATGACATCTGCCTCACTTTGAAATGGAGATATAAAAGAGGAAGTTCTAATTAAGTTTAATGATTCAGAAATAAGGTCTAAAGATCTTTCAACATCAACAGACTTCTGAATTTAGGGGAGTGGGTTTAATGTCAATGTAAACAAAGGAGGTGTTCAGGCTAACAATGAGGGTCTCACAGTGATAAAGACAAGTGTTAGACGATGCCTGTGATTGGTTGATGGCTGCTACTCTAGATGTAAATGTTTATGCTAGATGGTTGCCGTGGATACTGCTGTTTCTCAGTGGCCTTGGCAAAGTGACGGGCAGCATAAGTGCTCTACTCGTTCCAGATTTTACTTTGTATTGTGTATGCATTGAACCATTGTCTATTTAAAGATAATGGTAGTACTTAGTTGATACCAGTCTGTCATTGGGGGCATAAGGTAACTTATTATGAATGTATCGTCACCTCTATTTGCACTACATGCTTCCGTCTTTCTTGATGCATGCTTAGGCTGTGCTCCAGACTCTGAAGCAAGCAGGCTGCCTGCAAATTTACGTTTAGGACGTTACATTCCAATGGGACACTTCTGTAGCCACATCTTGTTGCTGAGAGAAAAGTAAAGGGGAATGTAGACATACATAAGGAGAGAAACTGGGGAAAGAGAGCCAGAGTTTGGGTTGAACGAAGAGATTTACGGTCTTTGTTCTGTGAAAACGCAAATAGATTAAGTCATAAAACTTGATGGTCTCAGTGGTCAGTTGAGTAGGCAGCAGAGCATAAACCTACACCCTGGACTGGGGTTTAACGCATCATTATGTTGTCCTTTTGCATATTTTTGTCCTATGAGTAGGACGAATGCAGTGAAGTCATGTGACGCCACCTGTGTACTCTGCACCAAGATAATCTGAGTGATTTCCCATCAGCCTTTTCACTACACCTCCACCTCCCTGATTGTCTCTCAAGGCCAGTGACACGCTCCTGCTGAACCCTTGCCTTGGTTGTCTTGACAACTGGCTGTTCTCTCACTGGGCGGGGCTCTGCTAGTGTTGTTCGTAATGGCGCGATAAGTGCTGCAATTATGTAAATCATGTCCAAGCAAAGTGTTTTTTTTTTTTGCACAATAAATACTTTCAGCTGAAAAGCTCTAGCTTCAGTTCTCCTCAATCTGTAGAGAACAGTAAGTCTTGCACTGTAACAAAGCTTTCAGAAATGTTCAAATATAATTTACATGTAGAAGCAGACAGAGCATGATCATTGGGACACTGAGGCCTTGTAACCGCTTCTGGGAAGACATTCTACAAGGTTTTAGAGTGTATCAGCGGGAATTTTTGTTTGTTTTTGGTCCATCTCTGTTTGAACCTGTAACTCGGAAGCGCCACAAAAGCTGTAGATATTAATGGAATAGGATGACAACAGAGCAACATGCAAGGGGATATTTCATCAGAGAGGAAATACGACCAGAAACGTTAGCACACACAGAATGTGAAAACTTCTAATGAATGATGCGTTTTCGATCCCATCCAAGCCTGGAAGTGAATCTCCACTAGCAGCAATGGATGGATTGCAGATAACTAACACTGCCTGTCATGTTAGCATCTCATTGTAAAAGCTGCTATTGTTAATTGTAAACATGAAATGAATACTTATCATGCAAATCGTGACGTAAACCCCGTCTGGCTGGCAGGCTGCACATCTTCTACCTGTCTGAAAGTAGTTCTCCACAGCGGAGACACAGCAATTAGTCAGAAAAATCTTATATCCCTCCTGAAAAAAACATATATTCTTTATTTTTCTGCAAAATAATGGTTAATGTTTATAGCTGATGGTTGCAGAATTGCACAATGCACAGTTTTATTGGAGTTGACTTGCTTGTATTTGTCACTAGCTGACATCGTTTTTTAGCTGATATATTCTATTGAAATGAATATCTCAATGTAATATTTTGTATATTTCTACAGTAGACTATAATTTTATTATCATATTATTGTTATTTTCAAAAAGTTTTTTTGTTGTTGTGAGGAACCCCTAGGCTCTCCTGACCCTGGCACCTCATGGAGGTTGTCGGCCTCTTAAGACCTCACTGTTGAGTTTTTACATACGTGTTTCTTCTAAACTAAACAAAGATAACGCTAATAAACTTGTTTGTTATTTTTTTTATCTAAATGAGACTCGATAAGAGAACCAATTAAAAACCAAATCGTTAAGCAGAATCAAAAATTGGAATTTAAATCGTAAAAACAATTCCCATTCCTGATGGGTATCAGCCGATTTCACTTATAGGAACTGGCCGTGTACAACCCTGATCGGAACCACCACATCTCTAACACATAAACAACAGGATATGTGTAAATGTGTTTTTTTTTGAGGTTTTCAAAATAAAGTGAAACTTATTGTAACAATTGTATTGAAGTTCAAAGGATTGATATTAATAAACTAATTACAAATAATTAGACTTAGACTTCCTTTTATTGTCATTCAAATTTGAACTTTACAGTACAGATAAGAACAAAATTTTATTGCATTAGCTTGTTGTAGTGCGGGATAAAAGAGCAATAAGGTGCAGATATAAATACATAGATTATTGTACAGATAAATATATTGCACTTTTGCATATGCATCCACGTTTATGGATGTATGTTATATTGTCTTTATATTCCAGCGAGTTAATCCGTTTTTGGGGGGAATTGAGGGGATTATTATGATGCGTTCAAGAGTCTTATGGCCTGAGGGAAGACGGTGTTACAGAACCTGGAGGCTCTGCTACGGAGGCTGCGGAACCACTTTCTAGAGTCCAACTGTGAAAACAATCCTTGGTGGGGGTGGGAGGAGTCTTGCAGATTTTCTGAGCCCTGGTCAGGCAGCGGCTTTTTGCGATTTCCTGGATAGGAGGAAGATGAGTCCTGATGATCTTTTCCGCCATCCTCACCACTCTCTGCAGAGACTTCCAGTCTGAGGCACTGCAGGCTCCCCGTAACAATAGTCCATTTTTGGGCCTGCCTCTAAGTCAGAATTGAGAATCGTTAGGAAATGGAATTGGAACCATCTTCCAAATCCCAACAATGCCCAACCCTACTTAAAGGCCTACTGAAAGCCACTACTACCGACCACGCAGTCTGATAGTTTATATATCAATGATGAAATCTTAACATTGCAACACATGCCAATACGGCCGGGTTAACTTATAAAGTGCAATTTTAAATTTCCCGCTAAACTTCCCGTTGAAAACGCCTTTGGATGATGACGTATGCGCGTGACGTAGCCAGTGAAACAGGAGTATCGGTAGCCCATTGAAGCCAATACAAAAAGCTCTGTTTTCATTTCATAATTCCACAGTATTATGGACATCTGTGTTGGTGAATCTTTTGCAATTTGTTTAATGAACAATGGAGATTGCAAAGAAGAAAGTTGTAGGTGGGATCGGTGTATTAGCGGCTGGCTGTAGCAACACAACAAGAAGGACTTACTTGGATAGCAGACGCGCCAGCCGATGCTAGCCGCCAACCGCATCTGTGTTGGGGTGAAGTCCTTCGTCGCGCCGTCGATCGCTGGAACGCAGGTGAGCACGGGTGTTGATGAGCAGATGAGGGCTGGCTGGCGTAGGTGGAGCGCTAATGTTTTTATCATAGCTCTGTGAGGTCCGGTTGCTAAGTTGCTAAGTTAGCCTTAGCGTCGTTAGCAACAGCATTGTTAAGCTTTGCCAGGCTGAGAATTATTAACCGTGTAGTTACATGTACATGGTTTTAATAGTATTGTTGATCTTCTGTCTATCCTTCCAGTCAGGGATTTATTTATTTTGTTTCTATTTGCATTTGAGACAGATGCTATCACGTTAGCTCAGTAGCTAAAGAGCTTCGTCGATGTATTGTCGTGGAGATAAAAGTCACTGTGAATGTCCATTTCGCGTTCTCGACTCTCATTTTCAAGAGGATATAGTATCCGAGGTGGTTTAAAATACAAATCTGTGATCCACAATAGAAAAAGGAGAGAGTGTGGAATCCAATGAGCCAGCTTGTACCTAAGTTACGGTCAGAGCGAAAAAAGATATGTATTTCACTCTAACGTTCCTCATCCACGAATCTTTCATCCTCGCTCAAATTAATGGGGTAATCGTCGCTTTCTCGGTCCGAATAGCTCTAGCTGCGTTGAAAACAATAGGAAAATATGAGGAAGTGAACAACTGACAACGTCACGCTACTTCCGGTAGGGGCAAGGCTTTTTTTTAAATCAGAGACCAAAAGTTGCGAACTTTATCGTCGATTTTCTCTACTAAATCCTTTCAGCAAAAATATGGCAATATCGCAAAATGATCAAGTATGACACATAGAATGGATCTGCTATTCCCGTTTAAATAAAAAAAAAAAATTTCAGTAGGCCTTTAAACAGGGTAACGTTACATTTGTACTTGTCTTTTTAACACAAAAGAAAGGCACCTGAAGCTGATCTTGATTGAATTTCTTAAGAAATGGTCTATAAAGGTCCTTTTTCCTTACTGCAGCTCGCTGCCTTCTGGCCTGTGTCCACCGACGGCGGACCTTCAGGCCAAAGTCCATTGAGCTGTAATCACTCTGCCACAGCCTGATAGCCAACACAGGAATTTTGCACTATCACTGCTCTTTGTTGCACAGCCAGAATATTAAAGGAGCTTGTGAAGCTCTGAGTGTTCGCAACGCAGACAACCACAAGAATAATAAATGTCTGCTGATGTGGATTTAATAAAACCTAGAGTAATTAGAAATTGGTTTTGGTCACAGAACGGGGCCTTGTAGGGTAGAGCTGTGTGTTGGAACTAACAGGTTTATGCTGCGTACATGGCACACTTGACTTGTGGTAGACAAATACAAGGGTGCCCTGGCTCTGACCCTGTTGGAGTTCAACGTGGCTTGCCTCTCTGCAATATTAACAGACCTGAGCCCTCAGGCTGATATTGGCTCTGTCATTGGTAAAACAAAGCAAGCATTGTACAGCAGACACAGTTGGTTACCAGGGCATACAGTATCTACTGTAAGTCATATTGCTGGTTTATAATTAAGGTTTTTAATTGTTCTTAAAGAGTGAAATAGATTAAAAAAAATGTTTAAAGGCCTACTGAAACCCACTACTACCGACCACGCAGTCTGATAGTTTATATATCAATGATGAAATCTTAACATTGCAACACATGCCAATACGGCCGGGTTAACTTATAAAGTGCAATTTTAAATTTCCCGCTAAACTTCCGGTTGGAAACGTCTATGTATGATGCGTATGCGCGTGACGTCACGACGGCAACGGAAGTATTCGTACCCAATGTGTCACCATACAAACTGCTCTGTTTTCATCGAACAATTCCACAGTATTCTGGACATCTGTGTTGGTGAATCTTTTGCAATTTGTTTAATGAACAATGGAGATTGCAAAGAAGAAAGTTGTAGGTGGGATCGGTGTATTAGCGGCTGGCTGTAGCAACACAACAAGGAGTACTTACTTGGATAGCAGACGCGCTAGTCGATGCTAGCCGCCAACCACATCTGTGATCGGGTGAAGTCCTTCGTCGCACCGTCGATTGCTGGAACGCAGGTGAGCACGGGTGTTGATGAGCAGATGAGGGCTGGCTGGCGTAGGTGGAGCGCTAATGTTTTTATCATAGCTCTGTGAGGTCCGGTTGCTAAGTTGCTAAGTTAGCTTCAGCGTCGTTAGCAACAGCATTGTTAAGCTTTGCCAGGCTGAGAATTATTAACCGTGTAGTTACATGTACATGGTTTAATAGTATTGTTGATCTTCTGTCTATCCTTCCAGTCAGGGATTTATTTATTTTGTTTCTATCTGCATTTCAGCCAGATGCTATCGCGTTAGCTCAGTAGCTAAAGAGCTTCGCTGATGTATTGTCGCGGAGATAAAAGTCACTATGAATGTCCATTTTGCGTTCTCGACTCTCATTTTCAAGAGGATATAGTATCCGAGGTGGTTTAAAATACAAATCCGTGATCCACAGTAGAAAAAGGAGAGTGTGTGGAATCCAATGAGACCTTGTACCTAAGTTACGGTCAGAGCGAAAAAAGATTCACCCTGCACTGCCTCTCTAGTTCTTCACTTTAACGTTCCTCATCCACGAATCTTTCATCCTCGCTCAAATTAATGGGGTAATCGTCGCTTTCCCGGTCCGAATCTCTCTCGCTCCATTGTAAACAACGGGGAATTGTGAGGAATCCTACCTCCTGTGACGTCACGCTACTTCCGGTATAGGCAAGGCTTTTTTTTATCAGCGACCAAAAGTTGCGAACTTTATCGTCGTTGTTCTATACTAAATCCTTTCAGCAAAAATATGGCAATATCGCGAAATGACCAAGTATGACACATAGAATGGATCTGCTATCCCCGTTTAAATAAAAAAAAAATCATTTCAGTAGGCCTTTAATAGTCTTGCTTGGTGTTGTGAATGAAAGTCTGCACCACTGCCAAACTCAGTCATGTACAGATGTTTTTTCTTCAGTGAATAGGCTAACGTATATCATGGGGTTGCTGTTGTCACCCTTGCCCCTGGTGCCGCTCACACTGGTGAATGAATGATGAATGAACGATAGGTGGTGGTCGGAGGGGCCGTAGCCGCAAACTGGCAGCCTCGCTTCCGTCAGTCTACCCCAGGGCAGCTGTGGCTACAAATGTAGCTTACCACCACCAGGTGTGAATGAATGATGGGTTCCCACTTCTCTGTGAGCGCTTTGAGTATCTAATAATAGAAAAGCGCTAAATAAAATCTAATCCATTATTATTATTATTACAATGTCACTGTAATGTTAGCACTATAGCTCACATACTGTAGCTATGCTAGTGTTGCTAACTTTCGTGTCCTCCTGTTTACTCATTAATGTTTCATTGTATGTGCACCCCCCGCGACCCCAAAAAAGGGACAAGCGGTAGAAAATAAATGGATGGATGTATGTGCAATATAGCATCTATTACGTTGGACAGGTGCACTTCTACACACAAGGTAGGGTGCTGCACAGTTATCCATCCATCCATTTTCTGCCACTTGTCCCTTTCGGAGTCGCGGGGGGTGCTGGAGCCTATCTCAGCTGCATTTGGGCGGAAGGCGGGGTACACCCTGGACTAGTGTTGTACGGTATACCGGTATTAGTATACTCCCGCGATACTAATGAATCATATTCGGTACTATACCGCCTCTGAAAAGTACCGGTCCGCCAGTACCCCCGTTGTCGTCACGTTGTGTCATTGCTGGTTTACGAGCAGAAGAGCATGTTCGGCAGCGCACAATCACGGAGTACTTACAAACAGACACAGTGTGTAGACAGAAAAGGGAGAACAGATGCATTTTGGCTTAAAAACTAAAGATAAAGGTGAAGTTATAACACTGAAACGCCCTCAGGAAGAGGTGCTTTAAGACATGGCTAGCTGGCTAGCGGCTAAAGTCCAGCCCCAGTCTGCAGTGTTTTAGCTACTTCTAAATCACTAATCCTCGCCTCCATGGCGACAAATAAAGTATGTTTCTTACAAGTATCATCCCTGCAGGGCGAGGAACAGGTAAACATGTTTCACTACACACCGTAGCTCACCGGCGTCAAAAGGTAAACAAACGCCATTGGTGGAGCTACACCTAACATCCACTGTAATGATACCAAGTACAGTAGCGTATCTAGTCGATACTACTATGATTACGTTGATATTTTTTGGCATCACAACATCTTCTTTCGTTTAAAAAAAATGTATATTATATTTATAAACTCTGGAAATACGTCCCTGGACACATGAGGACTTTGAATATGACCAATGTATGATCCTGTAACGAATTGGTATCGAATTAATACCCAAATTTGTGGTATCATCCAAAACTAATGTAAAGTATCAAACAACAGAATAATAAGTGATTATTACATTTTAACAGAAGTGTAGATGGAACATGTTAAAAAAGAAAGTAAGCAGATATTAACAGTAAATGAACAAGTAGATTAATAATTAATTTTCTACCACTTGTCCTTAATAATGTTGACAAAATAATAGAATGGAAAATGACACAATATGTTACTGCATATGTCAGCAGCTAAATTGGGAGCCCTTGTTTGCTTACTTACTAATAAAAGACAAGTTGTCTTGTATGTTCACTATTTTATTGAAGGACAAACTTGCCATAAGAAACATATGTTTAATGTACCGTAAGATTTTTAGTTAAAATAAAGCCAATAATGCAATTTTTTGTGGTCCCCTTTATTTAGAAAAGTATCGAAATAATTTTGGTACCGGTACCAAAATATTGGTATCGGGACAACACTACCCTGGACAAGTCGCCACCTCATCGCAGGGCCAACACAGATAGACGGATCCATTTAATGACAATACAGTTTGTACTGGGTGGGTGGGCAGACCGATCCAAAATATAGATCATATCGATGTAGTATCAGTGTTAGCTTGATAATACGATGATACAATTACTTGCGGTGTAATGCAATTTTGTCAGGCAAAATAAAAAAATAAATAAAACTGGGTAAAAAAAAAAGTTTCAAAAACGTGGACTCCTAAGGTGTTTGTGTGGAGCACTATCTTCTTGTTATGGGGCATTCACCCTGTGCTGTTGCCATTTCTAATATAAAGTAGCATAAAGTTCTAACTTATATCTCGCTAAGGAAGCGCTAAAACATACCGGTGTAGTGAGTTTACATAATTCACCCACGGAACTTTGGTTATTAGAGAGTTCCGGTCGGACGGTTTTTCCCGGGACACATTTCCAGCGTTGTTGTACTAGTGAGCCACGGATGAGGAGATGCTGCTCCGTTGTTGATTTAAGTAAAGTCTGAATGTCATTAAAACAGTTAGCTCCATCTTTTGACACTTCTTCCACTCCCGTCCTTGCACGCTACACCGCTACAACAAATACGACCGGGAGAAGACGCTGTCGAAGGTGAGCCACGTAAATAAGACTGCCCACAAAACGGCGCATCCTGAAGCGACTGTCAGAAAGTGACTTGAAGATGATCTGTAAAACATAATCTATGCAACATTTTGACCAAAGAACCACCATTACATGTTATGTAGACCACAAGGAAGTGTTTTCAATTTAGAAAAAAATCATAATATGACCCCTTTAATGCGCCTTTTAATCCGGTGCGCCTTTTGTATGAAAAAAGACCTGACTAGACCATTCATCGGCAGTGCGCCTTATAATCCAATGCGCCCTATGGTCCAGAAAATATGGTAGTCATGAAAATAATGAAACATTTAAAGTTAAAGGCCTACTGAAACCCACTACTACCGACCACGCAGTCTGATAGTTTATATATCAATGATGAAATCTTAACATTGCAACACATGCCAATACGGGTTAACTTATAAATTGCAATTTTAAATTTCCCGACACACTTCGGGTTGAAAACGTCTAGATATGATGACATATGCGCGTGACGGAATCAGTTGATGCGGAAGTATTGGTACCCCATTGAATACAATACAAAAAAGCTCTGTTTTCATTTCAAAATTCCACAGTTTTCTGGACATCTGTGTTGGTGAATCTTTTGCAATTTGTTTAATGAACAATGGAGACTGCAAAGAAGAAAGTTGTAGGTGGGATCGGTGTATTAGTGACGGACTACAGCAACATAACCAGGAAGACAGAGATGGATAGCAGACGCTTTAGCCGCCGAACTCACCTTAACTTCCTCCGTCTCGCCGACCGCATCTGTGATCGGGTGAAGTCCTTCGTCGCACCGTCGATCGCTGGAACGCAGGTGAGCACGGGTGTTGATGAGCAGATGAGGGCTGGCTGGCGTAGGTGGATAGCTAATGTTTTTAGCATAGCTCTGTGAGGTCCGGTTGCTAAGTTAGCTTCAATGGCGTCGTTAGCAACAGCATTGTTAAGCTTCGCCAGGCTGGAAAGCATTAACCGTTTATTTACATGTCCCTGGTTTAATAGTATTGTTGATCTTCTGTCTATCCTTCCAGTCAGGGATTTATTTATTTTGTTTCTGTATGCAGTTAAGCACGATGCTATCACGTTAGCGCCGTAGCTAAAGTGTTTCATCGATATACTGTCGTGGAGATAAAAGTCACTGTGAATGTCCATTTCGCGTTCTCGACTCTCATTTTCAAGAGGATATAGTATCCGAGGTGGTTTAAAATACAAATCCGTGATCCACAATAGAAAAAGGAGAGAGTGTGGAATCCAATGAGCCAGCTTGTACCTAAGTTACGGTTAGAGCGAAAAAAGATATGTCTTGCACTGCATTCTAGTCCTTCACTCTAACGTTCCTCATCCACGAATCTTTCATCCTCGCTCAAATTAATGGGGTAATCGTCGCTTTCTCGGTCTGAATCGCTCTAGCTGCATTGAAAACAATATGAAAATGTGAGGAGCCTTTCAATTGACTACGTCACGCTACTTCCGGTAGGGGCAAGGCTTTTTTTTAATCAGATACCAAAAGTTGCGATCTTTATCGTCGACGTTCTCTACTAAATCCTTTCAGCAAAAATATGGCAATATCGCGAAATGATCAAGTATGACACATAGAATGGATCTGCTATCCCCGTTTAAATAAAAAAAAATCATTTCAGTAGGCCTTTAAATGTATCTATATCGGCATGTTTATACTTAGTATCATAGTATATACTGGTAAAAACTATACCCCTTTGTATCAGCAGTACCTGTAGATTGGGGATTGCAGGGTGTTTCCCCATCCGTCATAATAAAAGTCGTTTACGTGGCGCTCAGCTGTGTGACAATTTAGGGTCCTCAAAGGACATTTGCTGCTCGTTGTAATGAATAACACATCAGCTTTGCGGAGGTTACACAAGCCACCACAGGGGCCCACTTCGTCACATCCATCATCGGCTTGAGGGCCCTAAAAAGCAATGTGGAGGACAGGTGTTTAGAGAGTGTCTGCCTATGTCCACCAAGAAGTAGACCTTGTAAAGAGGTTGTATACTCTGCCAGTCAATGTTGAGCTGCGGGAATCAGAACAAGGTTCCCCCCCTCGATGACAGATGAGCTGCAACAGGGTGAAATGGGAATTTGGGGGCGTGGAGCTGATGTGACCGCTTGTCCCGGGTCCATGGCGGATTTGAAAGAGACAAAGGAGTGTGGCTCCCATGAGACTCCTCTCCATCAGCCCACCATGCTTTTATTCCCGGCCTGATTAAATTCAGACTGACCTGTAATGTATGTAGCTATTATAAATGATCTCTTACATGCACACACACACACACACTCGCGCTTCAGTAGGTGTTCCTAAATCCATATGGCCACAATCACATGGCAAGCTTCTGTGGGAGCACAGACAAAGCGTTATTAGCATAATTGATATTTCACCATAAGTGCTATTCATCTTGCCGTTGTGCACGCACCGGTTCCAGTAAAATGACACACAGGTCATCATTTATCTCTAAAGGTATTGTGATTTGTGAAATTGTTGTTATGATGTGTCTTTGCCGCGGTGCCGCATGAAACCGTGGCATTATTCATATGGCTAAAGTACTCGTCGTGGCTAAAGTACTCGTCGAAGATCTTTCATAATGGTCATCCAGAGATTTTAGGAAAGTTATACAAACACAGACACACACAGACTCCCAACGGGGCGTTCAGTGTAAAAAGGCTTTACATGTTTCTGTGCCAGTGAATAGCAGAAATATAGATTCATCTCTGTTGAAGGTCAATGTGGGGGAAAACATTTTTATAATACAAAGGCTCCAATTAACATCTCTAAAAGGAATATGACAAAATATCAATGTATTAAAAAACGGTAATGCACTACACTGCAAAAAGTCAGTGTTCAAAAACAAGAAGAAAAAATACAAAAATTTGGGGTATTTTATTTGAACTAAGCAAAAGTATCTGCCAACAGAACAAGAAAATTTGGCTTGTCAAGACTTTCCAAAACAAGTAAAATTAGCTAACTTCAATGAACCCAAAAATACCTTAAAGGCCTACTGAAATGAAATGTTTTTATTTAGACGGGGATAGCAGATCCATTCTATGTGTCATACTTGATCATTTCGCGATATTGCCATATTTTTGCTGAAAGGATTTAGTAGAGAACAACGACGATAAAGTTCGCAACTTTTGGTCTCTGATAAAAAAAAAGCCTTGCCCCTACCGGAAGTAGCGTGACGTGGTCAGTTGTTCGCCTCCTCATATTTTCCTATTGTTTTCAATGCAGCTAGAGCGATTCGGACCGAGAAAGCGACGATTACCCCATTAATTTGAGCGAGGATGAAAGATTCGTGGATGAGGAACGTTAGAGTGACGGACTAGAATGCAGTGCAAGACATATCTTTTTTCGCTCTGACCGTAACTTAGGTACAAGCTGGCTCATTGGATTCCACACTCTCTCCTTTTTCTATTGTGGATCACGGATTCGTATTTTAAACCACCTCGGATACTATATCCTCTTGAAAATGAGAGACGAGAACGCAAAATGGACATGCACAGTGACTTTTATCTCCACGACAATACATCGGCGAAGCTCTTTAGCTACTGAGCTAACGTGATAGCATCTGGCTCAAATGCAGATAGAAACAAAATAAATAAATCCCTGACTGGAAGGATAGACAGAAGATCAACAATACTATTAAACCATGGACCTGTAACTACACGGTTAATAATTCTCAGCCTGGCAAAGCTTAACAATGCTGTTGCTAACGATGCCATTGAAGCTAACTTAGCAACGGGACCTCACAGAGCTATGATAAAAACATTAGCGCTCCACCTACGCCAGGCAGCCCTCATCTGCTCATCAACACCCGTGCTCACCTGCGTTCCAGCGATCGACGGCGCAACGAAGGACTTCACCCGATCATCCGTGCGGTTGGCTGCTAGCGTCGGCTAGCGTCGGCTAGCGCGTCTGCTATCCAAGTAAGTCCTCCTGGTTGTGTTGCTACAGCCAGCCGCTAATACATCGATCCCACCTACAACTTTCTTCTTTGCAGTCTCCATTGTTCATTAAACAAATTGCAAAAGATTCACCAACACAGATGTCCAGAATATTGTGGAATTATGAGATGAAAACAGAGCTTTTTGTATTGGATTCAATGGAGTACCGATACTTCTGTTTCACTGGCTACGCCACGCGCATACGTCATCATCCAAAGACGTTTTAAACCGGAAGTTTAGCCGGAAATTTAAAATTGCACTTTATAAGTTAACCCGGCCGTATTGGCATGTGTTGCAATGTTAAGATTTCATCATTGATATATAAACTATCCGACTGCGTGGTCGGTAGTAGTGGCTTTCAGTAGGCCTTTAAAATAAGTGTATTCTCACTAATAACAAGTGCACTTTTCTTGGTAGAAAAAATAAAAAGAGACCCTTTTGCTCAATATGTTGAAAAATATTCTTAAATTAAGCAAATGCTGGTGCCATTATCTTGACATAATGATATGCACTAGGCATTACATTTCTTGAAACCAGCAAGCTTATACTAAAAACAAATTATTTTTTCTTAATGCAAAGGCAACAAGGCAACCGCTTGTTACTCTCGGGGTCTCCTAGCCGCTCAGGCAAATCATATTGTCTAAAAATGCATTTTTACATCAATAACATGACATCATCGCGCCAAGTGCGTGCTCTTTCAGTCAATTAGTGCGCATATATACAGCCTGGCCCCCGGCCAAAAAATTTTTAATTGTAATTTTGAAGAATTTATCTGAATGTGAATGAACTATTTCTGTTCAAAATAGTTTGAAATGTCACATGTTAAATGCTTAAATATTAACTGTCCGTTTACTGTACTGTGCAAGACTGTACTACTATATGAGTGCGTATTTTCTATTGTTTCTTTAAAAATAAAACAGCAAAGTCCATTTGGCTCTCATCCGTTTTAATTATGAGACACAATTGTGTCAAAGTCATGATTTTTTTTTCATGCTTGAAATAAGAAATTTTTACTTTAAAAAAGTAGTTGTATACTTGTGAGTGTTGATGACACAGCTTTGCAACAGTTGATATTGTAGTTTCAAGCATGTTTTACTCAATATACAGTAGGTCATAAAATCTCAGCAACCAGCTGTAATATCTTACTGAGATAATTTAGGACCAAAACCCTTAAAACAAGTAAAACACTCTAACATAAAATCTGCTTCCTGAGAAGAATTATTTTATCAGACAGAAAATAAGCAAATATCACCCTTATTTGAGATATTTACTTACTAAGATTTCAGTTTTTGCAGTGTATAAACTGTTGTATTTTACCATTTGGTACGGTTTGTATTGTTATATTGATAAAGGCATGGACTGCCGCTTCATCCATCTTGTACAGACCTGGGCAAATTAAGGCCCGGGGGCCACATGCAATACTTTTTTTTAGATATTTAAGATGGAAACTGTAGCTGCCATTATGATGTGCAATGATGTTTTCAATTGACCTTAAGTCTTGAACTATACAAAGTATTTCAATGGTTGGAATCTGCGCTTTTGCATGATGTACTAGTTACTATGGTAATCTAATTAGTTACTATGGTAATCTATTTAGGTACTATGGTAATCTACGTCACAGCAGCTCAGACGAGGCACCAAGCAGTGTGGGTGGGGAGCGTTTCCACATAGTGTTTCCAGAGCGGCCAGCCTGAAATGTGGGTGTCAGGGACAGATGCGGAAGGAGATTTTTACAACAAAGTTCTAAAGCTTAGTGATGTATCAGCTATATCACATTGTAGTTTTTTTTTGTTTTTTTCCCCTTCGCGTTCATATTTTTGTTTGTTTGTTACACTTTTGTTGCGTTTCGCTTGATTGTAAAATATGTCGATCGAAAGGGTGTGTGACGTTCATATGTTGTCAATATTCAGTGTTGTATCGTTCATAGTTAATATTGTAAATCCCACATTTTTTATTTTCATGGGTGTCTCATTCAGTAAAAAAAAAAAAAAATCCATTCCGTTTTTTAAGGCGGTCTGTCATAACATTTTTAGCATTCAATCGAACATTATTGTGAGGTTTTGTATTAGTGTTCCTAAAAATAAATATACCGGGCCCCAGACACATTTTTTCCTCTATATTTGGCCCCCCAAGTCAAAATAATTGCCCAGGCAACACTACAGAATCCTGTTTCTCAACTTTGTCCATCTCAATTTTAATAATAGGCATAATCCCGAGGAAGACAGAATTTTTTGATTGAGCCCCGCTGCCAACCTAGTTGCAGGCTTATGTATTGTTCTAACATGAATATTACAGTGTAGACACAAATAATACAAAACTCCCCTGCTGCTATTCAATTGTGCACCTGCAAGCTTTTGCTTTCTTAGACAGAGTGAATGATGTATCCTCGAGGGAATACGGCACGCACGAAGGTGTCTACAACAGGAAGTGAACTTACCAGCCTTTATAATAAAAAACACTTGACAAATTAAAACGGAAGAAGATAAACATATTCAAACACTTGCATGAAAATAATATGGCTCTTAAGAACCCAGAACAATATTTGTTTCTTTGGCCAAGAAAAGTATTTTGTGTATTGATCCATCTTTTTTTAAATCAAATTTGGTGAAAGGATTTAAGTGTGTATAAGTACTTTTTTTTTAACACATTCAACAATACCCGATAATGATAACTAGGGATGATGTTTGATAAGAAATTATCGAGTTCGAGCCTATTATCGAATCCTCTTATCGAACCGATTCCTTATCGATTCTCTTTTCGAGTCCAGATAGGTTGTTGTATATGGAAAAAAACACACAATATTTGGTTTAACAAAAGCTCACTTTTATTATATATATTTAAAAAAAATAAAAATCTAATAAATAAATAAATATTGACTGTTACCCCCCTAAAAAATAAAATAAAATAAATAAATATTGACTGTTGTTACCCAAAGTATATTAAGTGGGATTTTTCAGAAAAACAAATATATACAGTAACACAAAAACAACCTGTCTCTGTGATCACTATAGGTGTATAAATAATAATATAGTGTTAAATAAAATCAGTCCCTTGGGCACAAAACTGAAAATAATACAGCTCTCCAAAAAGTGCACTTCTGCTGCTATTTGACATAACTGTTTGTTATGATGCTTTGACATTTTTGCACTTTATTTCTTTATCGAAAGAAAATTCTATGAAGAGAAAAGTTGTTTGCAAATGTGGTTACAATGCTAAAAAATGAAAAGTTAAAGCTAAAAAAAGAAATACACTTTATTGAGTTAACATTATTTCTTTATAGGGTAGATAGATAGATAGATGTGATGTTATGTTATGAGCTAGGGAATATAACAACTACACTACCCAGCATGCAACGGGAGTGACGAGCATGCGCGGTAGGCCCGAAAAGTGTTGTTGCATGTCATCACCCGGCAGCTAAGAATGAGCACGCTGTGAAAGTAAACGTCAAGAACTCAGCCAACACGCCTGGTCTGCATTATTTATAATTAGACAGACAACACATATACAGTGTGATTTTGTTTTGTTTACAAGGAAAGAAAAACAAAAGTTAAAAAAGGGAGATGTGTTGTATATATATGTATGTGCTGCGGTTGCTTTAAGAACGTTGCGACAGCTGCCGTAAAGGAGGTGCGTTGCTAGCCTGGTTGCTATGTTTCCGGTTGGTCGTAAAAGTGTTCGTCATGTGTTTGTACCCTGCTCAAATCTCTCAGTAAAGTTATTCGATGGATTATACCTTTTGTTTTGAACTTTATTACACCTTGGAGCGCTTTTTCCGGTCCATTGTTTTTCCTGCTTTCCCTATCTGCGCCTAATGACTGAGCTACATGACGTCATTTCTTGTGATGTCTCAAGGGGCATTTCTGGTCGGGACGGGATTCGTTCCCAGCGATTCGAATAAAGAACCAACCCTTTTTCTTTACTATAGTGGTCTCGATAACGGGTACCGGTTCTCAAAAAGGGATTTTAGTCCGAGGACTCGGTTCTTTTCTTATCGAACAACCGGGAAAACCGGTTTCGAGTATCATCCCTAATGATAACTGTGATCATTTTTAAAATTGGTTCCATCCCAAATGTTCCGTACTTTTCCGACCATAGGGCGCACCGGATTATAAGGCGCACTGCTGATGAGCGGGTCTAGTCAGGTCTATTTTCATACAAAAGGCGCACCGGGTTGTAGGGCGCATTAAAAGGGTCTTTTTTTTCTTTTTCTAAATTTAAAACACTATATTGTGGTCTACATAACATGTAATGGTGGTTCTTTGGTCAAAATCTTGCATAGATTATGTTTTACAGATCATCTTCAAGTAGCTTTCTGAGTGTCCTACATGATGGCGGTCTTATTTACGTGGCTCACCTTCGGCAGCGTCTTCTCCCCGTCATCTTTGTTGTAGCGGTGTAGTGTGCAAGGACGGTAGTGGAAGAAGTGTCAAAAGATGGAGCTAACTGTTTTAATGACATTCAGACTTTACTTATATCAATTACGGAGCAGCATCTCACCATCCGTGGCTCAATAATGCAACATCTACGCCGGAAATGTGTCCCGTGAAAAACCGTCCGACTGGATTCCTCTGTTAACTAAAGTTCCGTGGGTGATAATGTAAACTCACTACACCGGTATGTTTTAGTGCTTTCATAGCGAGTTTACTGACAGATATAAGTAAGAACTTTACGCTACTTTATATTAGAAATGGCAACAACGGAAGATTAATATAACATAGCATAACAAGAAGATAGAGAAAAAGAAGAAGCTTATCGACTACGGTGTCGACACGGACTACAAATGCGGATGCGCGCACATTTTCAGTACTTATGCAGATCCCAAATACACATCAGCAGGTACCAGAAGGTAAGAAAAGTTGCTTTTGCATAATATTGCGAAACAAAACGCCAGATAATGTCTGCTAATAGGTGCCATTTTGCGGTCCTTATACACACACCATAATAATACTCGTATGTTTAATGCGCCGAGAATCCATCAAGCAGTGCGGCTTCATAGCTTACTGAAGTTGTACTAAAAACATTTTGACAGATTTCAGTGTTTCCCATAAACTGCCAAGATACCTGTGGCGGTGGGGGCGTGGCTATGGGCGTGATCACCATGACATCATCGAGTAATTTGCATAATTTACTACAATGATATGATTTTCTCTAAAAAGGCTCAAAAAAGGTATACTTACTAATTAATAATAACAGTTTTGTTTTAAACATCCATCCATCCATCCATTTTACAATATAATTACAACACTTTATGTACATATTTATACACAGATTTGAACAATAAGTTATTCACTGAAATATATTTATTAATTGTGGTTCTTACTAAAAATATATCTTATAAAAATATAAAAGCTAAAATGTCTCTTAAAGCTCTGCCCCTTTAATTAGTGCATACGAAATAATTTCACTTTAGCCTACTACTACAACCATATTATTTACCAGCAACATAAAGTGAAACAGAGGCAGAGGTGTCCTGCCACAGTCAGTAACAAATAAACAGAAAACAGTAGTGGTGGTAGATAGACACAAAGCTTCATCAAACATCTGATCCACTGAACAAAGAGCTCCAAAAATCTTGATCCTACACTTCTCTTTTGTAAAGTAAATCTGAACAGCCGATATGGGCATCTACATCAACTATATTATTTGCCTGAGAAGCTTGACAGGACACAAAAAAAATGTATTTATTTTATTTATTTTTTTTGTGGCGGCCTTAATTCTTTCGTGGCGGGCCGCCACTAATAAATGAATGTGTGGTAAACACTGGATTTTTGAGCACCGTGTGTAATGATCTATATTCTCAATGGAACATTTAAAGTTTTGGTGTTGTTTACTGGCGTCATCTTGCAGTTTACACATATCTCGTATGTATGACTGCCATCTGCTGGTCACACTTATCATTACACCATGTACCAAATAAAATAGCTTCGAGGTCGGTAAGCGCAATAGGCGCACCGGGTTATAAGGCGCACTCTCGATTTTTGAGAAAATTAAAATATTTTAAGTGCGCCTTATAGTCCGAAAAATACGGTAGTTTATTTTGACATTTGGGATGTTGAAAAGGATTTATTATTTACATATGTGCGGGGGAATATAGTTACACGTTTTATTTCTGAATTCCTGTTCCGGAAACTAGCACTTCTAAATTGTTTTGTTTTCCACGACAAACTGGCACTAGTGATGTTGTAGTGTTGACACTCAGGTGATGTATACTGCTCTTCTTTCTCACTTTGTGATATATGCACACAGACCCAATCAAAAAGCTGGATATTGATTAGCAAGCGCACAGAAAAAGCGATCTTGTCTGCCGTGCAATAGAAATGTACTGAGTAGGCTTAATCAACACCTATTGATTACTCCATGCTGACCGCTTTCTTCCTGCCTGCAGTTTTGTGTTCAGTCTGGCTGCTATTACAAGTGTCGTGTTTGGCATCACTGCAAAATTATTCTTTTCTCGTACAGCCTTTATCGGTGAGGCTGCATTTGATGCAGTAATCAACACAAACACATTCAATCATGTTTTGATTTTTTGATCAAAGTGTTATGTCCAGACGCATGAACACTTGCTCATTAGCATGCGTGCACACAGCCATGCAGTGATGTGACAGCAATTGGCTGCCGCAGTGGCAAGGCCAACTCCCGTAGTTGGTTGCTAATGGATACGGGATTCAGGGAAGGAGGGGGGGCAGGTGTCGATAATGACAATGTCACTCCCAGCCAACCAGCCCTTTAAAAGGAGGGCAGGACGCCCGTACACACTTGCACAAACACACGTATTTTGGTGCACACCCACACAATCATTTTTAAAGAAAATGGAGCAGGGCAATTTGCTTCCTACCAGGTGGTTGTATGTTATTATAGACGTCAAAACGCGGCCATTTTGACTTTCCATGGTTTTTTTTTCCTCTTACAATAGACTCATAATAATTCCCTCGCCTTGTTCTCAAGGTCAACAAAAGTTGACAATTACACCATCTGTAAAATGTTAAAATAAGATAATTAGAAGGTCCAGTGTGGTATTTTCATTAAGTTAACTGCAATATTTCATTGTGTTTGTGTTTGCCAGGACAGTTCATATCCTTTTTCCATTCATCAATGATGGCAAATCTCAAAATTCAACCAAGGGCGGTATCCCTTTTTTTTTTCCCCTGTAGTTGACAAATTAACTCTGCCGTGTTTTCACTATTAATATACTGGACCAGACCAAATAGAGATGATGCAAGGCTGTGCAAAATCAACAGCACGGGTTTCTCTTGTGTACTCGTTCACACATTTTTTTTCATTAGATGCCAAAAGGCACATTCACACAGAAGCGGAATGAAGAGAATTCTCAGTGGGGGTAATCCAAACATGTATTAAGCTTGTAAGTAGAGATGTCCGATAATATCGGCCTGACGATATTATCGGCCGATAAATGCTTTAAAATGTAATATCGGAAAATATCGGTATCGTTTTTTTTTATTATCGGTATGTTTTTTTAAATTTTTAATTAAATCAACATAAAAAACACAAGATACACTTATAATTAGTGCACCAACCCAAAAAACCTCCCTCCCACTCATTCACACAAAAGGGTTGTTTCTTTCTGTTATTAATATTCTGGTTCCTACATTATATATCAATATATATCAATACAGTCTGCAAGGGATACAGTCCGTAAGCACACATGATTGTGCATGCTGCTGGTCCACTAATAGTACTAACATTTAACAGTTAATTTTACTCATTTTCATTAATTACTAGTTTCTATGTAACTGTTTTTATATTGTTTTACTTTCTTTTTTATTCAAGAACATTTTTGTAATTTATTTATCTTATTTTATTTTATTAATTTTAAAAAAAAGGACCTATTAGGCATAATAATGTGTTAATTCCACGACTGTATATATCGGTATCGGTTGATATCGGTATCGGTAATTAAAAAGTTGGACAATATCGGAATATCGGATATCGGCAACAAGCCATTATCGGACATCCCTACTTGTAAGTAACTGAAATGTTTCTGTAACTTCTGCTCATGTGCTTAATGTAAAGCAAAGGACACAAATTAACAGAATATATAGCTGCATAATCTGAGTGTCCAATACAAATGCTTTATCTATCTAGGTCAGACCTGACCCGTTAAGCTTTTAAATCCGGCCCACCGGACATTCTAAATATTTATTTTAGATCTTTAAGTTGGAAACTGTAGCTGCCATTATGATGTGCAGTGATGTTTTGAAATTACCGAAAGTCTTGAACTATACAAAGTATTTCAATGGTTGGAATCTGCGCTTTTGCATGATATGTTGAAGAGGTTCATTTAGCCTACTGATGTGTATTTATAAATGGTTGATTTATATAGGCTAGTAAGGTAAAGTTTTCTACCTGACAAGTTTCGGCTATCTTGCTTCTGCAGCCTTCATCGGAGGTGTCACGTGATGTTAGCGTGACGTCATCTGTGACGTGTTATATGGATTGTTCTATCCCACCTGAGGTGGCTAGGGGCTAGGGCGGGGCGCCCCCTGTCGTCTGGATGTCTACCAAACGGCCGGGGGCGGCCCTGCCGGACTGTGTCCCAGGTGTGGGATAGTTGGTAGGCTCCTTCGTTCCTGTTGACCGTCTTTGGGGCCCGCTTCCTGATTTCAACCGCATCTTTGATCCACCGATGGAATTTGTTGCTTTCCATTCTAATGACCTTGGCTGCCTCCCAGTTCATTAGATGGTTTTCCTTCTTGCAGTGGTCTGAAATGGCTAATTTTAGATTTTCCTGCGTTGCTTTCATCCTCCTTGCACGGGTGAGCGTTCCAGATGTTTCCTGTTCACATCAGAAATCAGAATCAGAATCGGAAATACTTTATTAATCCCAGAGGGGAAATTACAATTTTCAGCACAATCCAGTGTTTCCCACACATTCATTTATTTGTGGCGGCCCGCCACGAAAGAATTAAGGCCGCCACAAAAAAAAAAAGAAAAAAAAAGAAAATTAAATTATTTTTTTGTGTCCTGTCAAGCTTCTCAGGCAAATCATATAGTTGATGTAAATGCCCATATCGGCTGTTCAGATTTACTTTACAAAAGAGAAGTGTAGGATCAAGATTTTTGGAGCTCTTTGTTCAGTGGATCAGATGTTTGATGAAGCTTTGTGTCTATCTACCACCACTACTGTTTTCTGTTTATTTGTTACTGACTGTGGCAGGACACCTCTGCCTCTGTTTCACTTTATGTTGCTGGTAAATAATATGGTTGTAGTAGTAGGCTAAAGTTAAATTATTTAGTATGCACTAATTAAAGGGGCATAGCTTTAAGAGACATTTTAGCTTTTATATTTTTATAAGATATATTTTTTGTAAGAACCACAATTAATAAATATATTTCAGTGAATAACTTATTGTTCAAATCTGTATATAAATATGTACATAAAGTGTTGTAATTATATTGTAAAATGGATGGATGGACGTTTAAAACAAAACTGTTATTATTAATTAGTAAGTATACATTTTTTGAGCCTTTTTAGAGAAAATCATATCATTGTAGTAAATTATGAAAATTACTCGATGATGTCATGGTGACCATGCCCAGAGCCACGCCCATAGCCAAGCCCCCACCGCCACAGGTATCTTGGCAGTTTATGGGAAACACTGCAATCCCATTCAAGATCAGACAAATTTTTCAGGGATATTATACTAAATATTTCATTCTTTCTGGTGTTCCTTTTTTCGTGTGCTGAACTGTCGACCTGTCTCTCCTATGTATGTTTTATTGCATGTTAGGCAAGGGATCTCATATATCACATCACACTTTTTCTCAGGGGGGATCTGGTCCTTAGGGTGTACTAGGATTTGGCGAAGCTTGATGTGCGGCTTCACTGGTGTGCTGATGCGGTGTTTCCTCATCGCTCGCTGTATGCGTTCTGTGACGCCTCTGACGTATGGGAGGGTGACCATGCCCAGGTTCTCAGGCCTAGAACCTTTCTTCTTTTTTTCCCTCCTAGTTGTTCCTCTGGACCCCTCGTTTGCCTTTGTTTATGGCCCAGTTTGGGTAGTTGCAGGCCTTTGAGCGCCTGTCTTATGTGGTTCTCCTCCTTTTCTCTGTCATGGTTGTCTGTGATCACCTTGGTGCGATCATATAGGGTGCCGACTACTGACAGTTTGTGTGCTGCGGGGTGCATGATATACTGGTTACTATGGTAATCTAATTAGTTACTATGGTAATCTATGTCACAGCAGCTCAGACGAGGCACCAAGCAGTGTGGGTGGGGAGCGTTTCCACAGGGTGTTTCCAGAGCGGCCAGCCTGAAATGCGGGTGTCAGGGACAGACGCAGAAGGAGATTTTTAAAACAAAGTTCTAAAGCTTAGTGATATATCAGATGTATCAGATTATAGGTGTTGGTTTTTTTAACCGTTTACGTTCATATTTCGCTGTTTGTTGCATTTTTGTTGCGTTTCGCTGGATTGTAAAATATGTCGATCGAGAGGGGGTGTGACGTTCATATGTTGTCAATATTCAGTGTTTTATCGTTCATAGTTAATATTATAAATCACACATTCTTTATTTTTGCGTACATTTATTCTGAGTGTCTCATTCAGTAAAAAATGAGA
Source organism: Entelurus aequoreus (assembly GCF_033978785.1). Taxonomy (NCBI): domain Eukaryota; kingdom Metazoa; phylum Chordata; class Actinopteri; order Syngnathiformes; family Syngnathidae; genus Entelurus; species Entelurus aequoreus. Next base: position 29,631,356 of record NC_084757.1, read on the forward strand.
CAATAAGATTAAAGCTTAGTGATGTATCAGATCTATCAGATTATAGGTGGGGGTTTTTTTACCCTTCGCGTTCATATTTCGCTGTGTTTGTTGTGTTTCGCTTGATTGTAAAATATGTCGATCGAGAGGGGGTGTGACGTTCATATGTTGTCAATATTCAGTGTTTTATCGTTCATAGTTAATATTGTAAATCACACATTCTTTATTTATGTGTACATGTATTCTGAGTGTCTCATTCAGTAAAAAATGAGACAATAAGATTAAAGCTCAGTGATGTATCAGATTGTTTACGTTCATATTTCGCTGTTTGTTGCATTTTTGTTGCGTTTTGCTGGATTGTAAAATATGTCGATCGAGAGGGGGTGTGACGTTCATATGTTGTCAATATTCCGTGTTTTATCGTTCATAGTTAATATTGTAAATCACACATTCTTTATTTTTGTGTACATTTATTGTGGGTGTCACATTCAGTAAAAAATGAGACAATAAGATTAAAGTTTAGTGATGTATCAGATATATCACATTGTAGGTGTTTTTTTTTTTTTACCCTTTACGTTCATATTTCGCTGTGTTTGTTGCATTTTTGTTGCGTTTTGCTGGATTGTAAAATATGTCGATCGAGAGGGGGTGTGACGTTCATATGTTGTCAATATTCAGTGTTTTATCGTTCATAGTTGATATTGTAAATCACACATTCTTTATTTTTGTGTACATTTATTCTGAGTGTCTCATTCAGTAAAAAATGAGACAATAAGATTAAAGTTTAGTGATATATCAGATATATCACATTGTAGGTGGTTTTTTTTTTTTTTTACCCTTTACGTTCATATTTCGCTGTGTTTGTTGCATTTTTGTTGCGTTTCGCTGGATTGTAAAATATGTCGATCGAGAGGGGGTGTGACGTTCATATGTTGTCAATATTCAGTGTTTTATCGTTCATAGTTGATATTGTAAATCACACATTCTTTATTTATGTGTACATTTATTCTGGGTGTCTCATTCAGTAAAAAATGAGACAATAAGATTAAAGTTTAGTGATATATCAGATCTATCAGATTATAGGTGGGGTTGTTTTTTACCCTTCGCGTTCATATTTCGCTGTGTTTGTTGTGTTTCGCTTGATTGTAAAATATGTCGATCGAGAGGGGGTGTGACATTTATATGTTGTCAATATTCAGTGTTTTATCGTTCATAGTTGATATTGTAAATCACACATTCTTTATTTTTGTGTACATTTATTCTGAGTGTCTCATTCAGTAAAAAATGAGACAATAACATTAAAGCTTAGTGATATATCAGATATATCAGATTGTAGGTGGCTTTCTTTTTACCCTTTACGTTCATATTTCGCTGTGTTTGTTGCATTTTTGTTGCGTTTCGCTGGATTGTAAAATATGTCGATCGAGAGGGGGTGTGACGTTCATATGTTGTCAATATTCAGTGTTTTATCGTTCATAGTTGATATTGTAAATCACACATTCTTTATTTATGTGTACATTTATTCTGGGTGTCTCATTCAGTAAAAAATGAGACAATAAGATTAAAGTTTAGTGATATATCAGATCTATCAGATTATAGGTGGGGTTGTTTTTTACCCTTCGCGTTCATATTTCGCTGTGTTTGTTGTGTTTCGCTTGATTGTAAAATATGTCGATCGAGAGGGGGTGTGACATTTATATGTTGTCAATATTCAGTGTTTTATCGTTCATAGTTGATATTGTAAATCACACATTCTTTATTTTTGTGTAGATTTATTCTGAGTGTCTCATTCAGTAAAAAATGAGACAATAAGATTAAAGCTTAGTGATGTATCAGATATATCAGATTGTAGGTGGCTTTCTTTTTACCCTTTACGTTCATATTTCGCTGTGTTTGTTGCATTTTTGTTGCGTTTCGCTGGATTGTAAAATATGTCGATCGAGAGGGGGTGTGACGTTCATATGTTGTCAATATTCAGTGTTTTATCGTTCATAGTTGATATTGTAAATCACACATTCTTTATTTATGTGTACATTTACTCTGGGTGTCTCATTCAGTAAAAAATGAGACAATAAGATTAAAGTTTAGTGATATATCAGATCTATCAGATTATAGGTGGGGTTGTTTTTTACCCTTCGCGTTCATATTTCGCTGTGTTTGTTGTGTTTCGCTTGATTGTAAAATATGTCGATCGAGAGGGGGTGTGACATTTATATGTTGTCAATATTCAGTGTTTTATCGTTCATAGTTGATATTGTAAATCACACATTCTTTATTTTTGTGTACATTTATTCTGAGTGTCTCATTCAGTAAAAAATGAGACAATAAGATTAAAGCTTAGTGATATATCAGATATATCAGATTGTAGGTGGCTTTCTTTTTACCCTTTACGTTCATATTTCGCTGTGTTTGTTGCATTTTTGTTGCGTTTCGCTGGATTGTAAAATATGTCGATCGAGAGGGGGTGTGACGTTCATATGTTGTCAATATTCAGTGTTTTATCGTTCATAGTTGATATTGTAAATCACACATTCTTTATTTATGTGTACATTTATTCTGGGTGTCTCATTCAGTAAAAAATGAGACAATAAGATTAAAGTTTAGTGATATATCAGATCTATCAGATTATAGGTGGGGTTGTTTTTTACCCTTCGCGTTCATATTTCGCTGTGTTTGTTGTGTTTCGCTTGATTGTAAAATATGTCGATCGAGAGGGGGTGTGACATTTATATGTTGTCAATATTCAGTGTTTTATCGTTCATAGTTGATATTGTAAATCACACATTCTTTATTTTTGTGTAGATTTATTCTGAGTGTCTCATTCAGTAAAAAATGAGACAATAAGATTAAAGCTTAGTGATGTATCAGATATATCAGATTGTAGGTGGCTTTCTTTTTACCCTTTACGTTCATATTTCGCTGTGTTTGTTGCATTTTTGTTGCGTTTCGCTGGATTGTAAAATATGTCGATCGAGAGGGGGTGTGACGTTCATATGTTGTCAATATTCCGTGTTTTATCGTTCATAGTTAATATTGTAAATCACACATTCTTTATTTTTGTGTACATTTATTCTGGGTGTCTCATTCAGTAAAAAATGAGACAATAAGATTAAAGCTTAGTGATATATCAGATATATCACATTGTAGGTGGTTTTTTTTTTTACCCTTTACGTTCATATTTCGCTGTGTTTGTTGCATTTTTGTTGCGTTTCGCTTGATTGTAAAATATGTCGATCGAGAGGGGGTGTGACGTTCATATGTTGTCAATATTCAGTGTTTTATCGTTCATAGTTGATATTGTAAATCACACATTCTTTATTTATGTGTACATTTATTCTGAGTGTCTCATTCAGTAAAAAATGAGACAATAAGATTAAAGCTTAGTGATATATCAGATCTATCAGATTATAGGTGGGTTGTTTTTTACCCTTCGCGTTCATATTTCGCTGTGTTTGTTGTGTTTCGCTTGATTGTAAAATATGTCGATCGAGAGGGGGTGTGACATTTATATGTTGTCAATATTCAGTGTTTTATCGTTCATAGTTGATATTGTAAATCACACATTCTTTATTTTTGTGTACATTTATTCTGGGTGTCTCATTCAGTAAAAAATGAGACAATAAGATTAAAGTTTAGTCATATATCAGATCTATCAGATTATAGGTGGGGTTTTTTTTACCTTTCGCGTTCATATTTCGCTGTGTTTGTTGTGTTTCGCTTGATTGTAAAATATGTCGATGGAGACGGGGTGTGACATTCATTTGCTGTCAATATTCAGTGTTTTATCGTTCATAGGTAATATTGTAAATCCCACATTCTTTATTTTCATGGACATTCAGTAAAAAATTAAAAATTCCATTCCGTTTTTTAAGGCGGTCTGTCATAACGTTTTTAGCATTCAATCAGACATTATTGTGAGGTGTTGTATTAGTGATCCTAAAATTAGATATACCGGCCCCCAGACACATTTATTTCTCTAAATTTGCCCCTCCTGATCTAGGTTATGCAATGTATCTGTTTGATTTTCTAATCTTGCCCTCATTTAATATCACCAAACCACTTAAATTATTGACAACGTATTACATATGCAGTGGAGTTCTATACTGAAAGCAGGATAACATTAACATACAATTATTCAGGTGTACCTAATGTTGTGTCTAGTTAGTATTCTGTATTCACTTAGTTCTACATGCGCAGTGCATGTGACTTGGACGGCTTCATCCTCGGCCTCTCAGCACCTGTCGTGCTCCTGTTATTTTCCGTATGAATGCAGCAAGTCATGCGGGGCACCCTCATCGCTTCCACTCGGTCGCATGTGGATCATTTTAACAACCTCGCCGGAGCGGAAAGACCAGTAGAGAAGAGAGAAAGCGGAGGTGAGGTGGAGAGATGGTGCGGGGTCAAACATGGATTTTTGTCTGACATATGCAGGAGAAGCGATGAAGACTCTAACGCCACCTGAGGCGACAAGTGGGATGTCACTTGTGGGGCGCTAAAACGAGACGCTTACCGTGTCTCCTCTGAGGCACTTGCACTGCAGACAAGATGGAGAATATTATCAGTCATGTTTGAAGAGCGAGCCGAACATAAAGCCTATTGTTGTTTAATGAGGCGTTACCTTGTAGACAAGCTTGGCTAATGAGAGAAGAAACTCTTTATCAGGGGTGTGAGGTCATCTGGGAGGCGCCTATAGGGGATGCACAGCCGCTTGAAAACATTAAGAAAACAGTTTTTTTCAAACTAACCTGATTGATTTGTTTTTGTTCCAACAACAAAGAAAGTAAATAAAGTATGGAGTGAACAGAAAACGTCACAAAAATATGCTCCAGGAAATCATTTTTTCCCTGAATAGGGAGGCCCCAACTCTATTAAATTCATTAAAGGCCTACTGAAATGAATTTTTTTTATTTAAAGGGGGATAGCAGATCCATTCTATGTGTCATACTTGATCATTTCGCGATATTGCCATATTTTTGCTGAAAGGATTTAGTAGAGAACATCGACGATAAAGTTCGCAACTTTTGGTCGCTGATAAAAAAAAGCCTTGCCTGTACCGGAAGTAGCGTGACGTCAAAGGTTGAAAGGCTCCTCACATTTCCCCATTGTTTTCAATGCAGCGAGAGCGATTCGGACCGAGAAAGCGACGATTACCCCATTAATTTGAGCCAGGATGAAAGATTCGTGGATGAGGAACGTGAGAGTGAAGGACTAGAGTGCAGTGCAGGACGTATCTTTTTCCGCTCTGACCGTAACTTAGGTACAAGCTGGCTCATTGGATTCCACACTCTCTTCTTTTTTTTTTGTGGATCACGGATTTGTATTTTAAACCACCTCGGATACTATATCCTCTTGAAAATGAGAGTCGAGAACGCGAAATGGACATTCACAGTGACTTTTATCTCCACAACAATACATCGGCGAAGCACTTTAGCTACGGAGCTAACGTGATAGCATCGGGCTTAACTGCAGATAGAAACAAAATAAATAAACCCCTGACTGGAAGGATAGACAGAAAATCAACAATACTATTAAACCAGGGACATGTAAATACACGGTTAATGCTTTCCAGCCTGGCAAAGCTTAACAATGCTGTTGCTAACGACGCCTTTGAAGCTAACTTAGCAACGGGACCTCACAAAGCTATGCTAAAAACATTAGCTATCCACCTACGCCAGCCAGCCCTCATCTGCTCATCAACACCCGTGCTCACCTGCCGTTCCAGCGATCGAAGGAGCGACGAAGGACTTCACCCAATCATCAATGCGGTCGGCGGCTAGCGTTGGATAGCGTGTCTGCTATCCAAGTCAAAGTCCTCCTGGTTGTGTTGCTGCAGCCATCCGCTAATACACCGATCCCACCTACAGCTTTCTTCTTTGCAGTCTTCATTGTTCCATCCATCCATCCATCCATTTTCTACCGCTTCTTCCCTTCGGGGTGCAAAAGATTCACCAACACAGATGTCCAGAATACTGTGGAATTTTACGATGAAAACCGAGCTTTTTGTATTGGATTCAATGTGTCCGACTACTTCCCTTTCAACGATTGACGTCACGCGCATACGTCATCATACATAGACGTTTTCAACCGGAAGTTTAGCGGGAAATTTAAAATTGCCCTTTATAAGTTAACACGGCCGTATTGGCATGTGTTGCAAAGTTAAGGTTTCATCATTGATATATAAACTATCAGACTGCATGGTCGGTAGTAGTGGGTTTCAGTAGGCCTTTAAGGCAGTGGTGTAAAACTGATATTATTGCCTATGGATTTGAGTATTGTATATTTTTTACACACAAGTTTTCTAAAAATCTGTAGATTTTACAGTAAAAACCTGGCAGTTCAGTTGCCAGGATTTTACCACAAAACCTCTAGTGCAGCGGTGTCAAAGTCAAGGCCCGTGGGCCAGATCCGGCCCGCGGATGAATTATCTATGGCCCCCCGGGATGATATTTGATTAGTAATAGAACCGGCCCGCAGGCCACAGCCGCCTGCTGCTGTTTTGCACGCACCAATACTCCATCAGTGTTGGCGCTAGGAATTTTCCAAATGGGGTCCCGGGGACCCCATCAAGTCATAAAAATGGGGTCCCACAGTAAATTTTTGGGGTCCCACTTTTTTGTTTTGAAAACAAATGATAAATGTATGCATTATCCTGTTACTGTATATCTCACATTCTATATTGTGTTTTGGAAAAAGGTTGTCATTAACGTTACTTAATTCATTTAAAAGAATAATACAAAAGAAAACTAATTTTTATGTATATGTAAATGTTATAAACATTCATTCACTTTCTTCTTTCCTTCATGGATCTAAGCTTTACCGCTAACCATATTTTTTTCTTTATTTTTATTGTAATATTTTCAGAATGTGTTTGTTCTGTTTTTGGCCAAAGTAAGACAAAGAAAACAATCGGAAGTTGTCTTTATTTTTTACTTTTAATGCCATGATTTGAATAGTCCGGCCCGCGTGTTCACAGATTTTCCTCCATGCGGCCCCTGAGCTAAAATGAGTTTGACACCCCTGATTTAGTGGTTTTTACGACATACCGTATTTTTCGGACTATAAGTCGCATTTTTTTTCATAGTTTGGCCAGGGGTGCGACTTATACTCAGGAGCGACTTATGTGTGAAATTATTAACACATTACCGTAAAATATCAAATAATATTATTTAGCTCATTCACGTAAGAGACTAGATGTATAAGATTTCATGGGATTTAGCGATTAGGAGTGACAGATTGTTTGGTAAACGTATAGCATGTTCTATATGTTATACTTATTTGAATGACTCTTACCATAATATGTTACGTTAACATACCAGGCACGTTCTCAATTGGTTATTTATGCGTCATATAACGTACACTTATTCAGCCTGTTGTTCACTATTCTTTATTTATTTTAAATTGCCTTTCAAATGTCTATTCTTGGTGTTGGGTTTTATCAAATACATTTCCCCAAAAAATGCGACTTATACTCCAGTGCGACTTATATATGCTTTTTTCCTTCTTTATTATGCATTTTCGGCAGGTGCGACTTATACTCCGGAGCGACTTATACTCCGAAAAATACGGTACTATTGTGGATGAAAAAACAGTACCACTGTTTTTTACGGTAAAATTCTGGCAAGTGATCTGCCAGTTTTTGGGTTTTTTTCACCGTAAAATCAAAAAGTTTTTTTTTCATTGTACAATTTGATTGATCATTTCAAGTCAAGCATATATTCACTTTGTATTGTTAGTTTATCAACAAAATAAAAAATTTAGAACGTATGTTTTATTTGTTGCATTATTAGATAATATTCAAGTTTAAAAGCTATGCCACAGGTGTCAAACTCAAGGCCCGGGGGCCAGAAGTGGCCCGCCACATCAATTTGTGTGACCTCCGAAAGGGTGAAAATAATATGCGTTAATAAAGTATCTTATCTTTTCTTAATGAATGTATTACAAAAATAAATGTACTGTGTGCAATTATATATATTTACACTTTAATAATCTCTAATAATAAAACTAAATATTATATCATCATACATTTCAAAACAATGGTATTGTTCAAATAAAGATAAATACTTCAATATTTGCTTGACTTATGATTTCAAAGCAAGTAATCCAACAAACTATTCATGTAAAAATTTTACAGTAAAAAATTTTTTACCGTAAAATCCACTTTCAATATAGAGTAATAATACACTATAAAACATAACACGCATAGATTTTACAGTATAAAAAAACTGTGGTACCGTTTTTCCATTCCATTGAATTTAATTCCATGTATTTTTTTATTGTACAGTATATGCTGTAAAAAACAACAACCCTGCAAATATTACAATAAAATTGTGGCGACTGAGCTGCCAGTTTAATACAGTAGATTTGGTTGTGTACAGGGTACATAAAAAAGGACAGACAATTATACACATGTTTTATACATACACATTTATATCCATACTGTATATTATTCACTGTTAAAAGCGGCCCTCTGCGGGTAACCATAACTGCGATGTGGGCCTCAATGAAAACCAGTTTGACACGCCTGAGCTATGCAATTGCAGGCAGTACATGTATTTCTTTCTGTCAAAATGGAAAGAACCAATGTATTTATTAAGAAAAGATAAAATACAGCATAACCCATTTTACCCGTTTAATATTTCCAGGCTTTCGCTGGCAACATAAAATGATGCGTTGGGCCATATCTGGCCCCCAGGCCTTGAGTTTGACACCTGTGCTCTGAGGGTAGGCTCACTGCCACACTGTGAAAACCACTGGCTTTATTGGTTTCTGCTGGTCCGTAGGGAAGTAATAGCAATATCATTCCTACGCTCAAACCTTTATCATCAAAACGCCTTTGTTTAACATTTTAACATACTTGACTTTACATAATATAAACAAGCTGGTATTATAACATGTAAATATAATCAAACAACTCATCTTTTGACAACATAGGGGTAGCATTTAAAGGCCTACTGAAACCCACTACTACCGACCACGCAGTCTGATAGTTTATATATCAATGATGAAATCTTAACATTGCAACACATGCAATACGGCCGGGTTAACTTATAAAGTGCAATTTTAAATTTCCCGCTAAACTTCCGGTTGAAAACGTCTATATATGATGACGTATGCGCGTGACGTCAATCGTTGAAACGGAAGTATTGGTACCCCATTGAATCCAATACAAAAAAGCTCTGTTTTCATCTCAAAATTCCACAGTATTCTGGACATCTGTGTTAGTGAATCTTTTGCAATTTGTTTAATGAACAATGAAGACTGCAAAGAAGAAAGTTGTAGGTGGGATCGGTGTATTAGCGGCTGGCTGTAGCAACACAACCAGGAGGGCTTTGACTTGGATAGCAGGCGTGCTAGCCGACGCTAGACGCCGACCGCACGGATGATCGGGTGAAGTCCTTCAATGGCGTCGTTAGCAACAGCATTGTTAAGCTTCGCCAAGCTGGGAATTATTAACCGTGTAGTTACATGTCCATGGTTTAATAGTATTGTTGATCTTCTGTCCATCCTTCCAGTCAGGGATTTATTTATTTTGTTTCTATCTGCATTTGAGCCCGATGCTATCACGTTAGCTCAGTAGCTAAAGAGCTTCGCCGATGTATTGTTGTGGAGATAAAAGTCACTGTCAATGTCCATTTCGCGTTCTTGACTCTCATTTTCAAGAGGATATAGTATCCGAGGTGGTTTAAAATACAAATCCGTGATCCACAATAGAAAAAGGAGAAAGTGTGGAATCCAATGAACCCTTGTACCTAAGTTACGGTCAGAGCGAAAAAAGATACGTCCTGCACTGCACTCTAGTCCTTCACTCTCACTTTCCTCATCCACAAATCTTTCATCCTCGCTCAAATTAATGGGGTAATCGTCGCTTTCTCCATCCGAATCTCTCTCGCTGCATTGTAAACAATGGGAAAATGTGAGGAGTTCTTCCTCCGGTGACGTCACGCTACTTCCGGTATAGACAAGGCTTTTTTTTATCAGCGACCGAAAGTTGCGACCTTTATCGTCGTTGTTCTCTACTAAATCCTTTCAGCAAAAATATGGCAATATCGCAAAATGATCAAGTATGACACATAGAATGGATCTGCTATCCCCGTTTAAATAAAAAAAAATAATTTCCGTAGGCCTTTAAAGGCCTACTGAAATGAATTTTTTTTATTTAAATGGGGATAGCAGATCTATTCTATGTGTCATACTTGATCATTTCGCGATATTGCCATATTTTTGCTGAAAGGATTTAGTATAGAACAACGACGATAAAGATTGCAACTTTTGGTATCTGATAAAAAAAAGGCTTGCACCTACCGGAAGTAGCGTGACGTAGTCAGTTGAACATATACGCAAAGTTCCCTATTGTTTACAATGATGGCCGCATGAAGTGAGAGAGATTCGGACAGAGAAAGCGACAATTTCCCCATTAATTTGAGCGAGGATGAAAGATTTGTGGATGAGTAAAGTGCAAGTGAAGGACTAGTGGGGAGTTGAAGCTATTCAGATAGGGAAGATGCTGTGAGAGCCGGGGGTGACCTGATATTCAGCTGGGAATGACTACAACAGTAAATAAACACAAGACATATATATACTCTATTAGCCACAACACAACCAGGCTTATATTTAATATGCCACAAATTAATCCTGCATAAAAACACCTGCGTGTTTGTTATGCTAGCTCCTAGCTCCTCTGCTAGCTCCTAGCTCCATAGAACACGCCAATACAATTCAAACACCTGATCAACACACACAATCACTCAGCCCAAAAGACCGTTTACCTAACCCAAGGTTCATAAAGCTTATATATTTTTAAAAAGTTACGTACGTGACGCGCACATACGGTCAAGTTATCGAATGTTTAGCAGCCAAGGCTGCATACTCACGGTACCTGATATTCAGCTGGGAATGACTACAACAGTAAATAAACACAAGACATATATATACTCTATTAGCCACAACACAACCAGGCTTATATTTAATATGCCACAAATTAATCCTGCATAATAACACCTGCGTGTTTGTTATGCTAGCTCCTAGCTCCTCTGCTAGCTCCTAGCTCCATAGAACACGCCAATACAATTCAAACACCTGATCAACACACACAATCACTCAGCCCAAAAGACCGTTCACCTAACCCAAGGTTCATAAAGCTTATATATTTTTAAAAAGTTACGTACGTGACGCGCACGTACGGTACGGTACGTGTTATGCTAGCTCCTCTGCTAGCTCCTAGCTCCATAGAACACGCCAATACAATTCAAACACATGATCAACACACACGATCACTCAGCCCAAAAGACCGTTCACCTAACCCAAGGTTCATAAAGCTTATATATTTAAAAAAAGTTACGTACATACGCAAAAAAAAGCCAAAGCTGCATACTCACAGTAGCACGTCTGCGTCTTTGTCATCCAAATCAAAGTAATCCTGGTAAGAGTCTGTGTTGTCCCAGTTCTCTACAGGCGTCTGTGTATCCAAATCAAAAGTCCTCCTGGTTAGAGTCTCTGTTATCCGAGTTCTTCCATCTTGACTGCATCTTTCGGGAATGTAAACAAAGAAGCGCCGGCTGTGTACTGTTGTTGCTGACTACGTTCGAAAAATACGTCCATTTCGCACCGACAACTTTCTTCTTTGCTTGCTCGGCTTCCTTCTCCATAATGCAATGAACATGATTGAAACAGATTCACGAACACAGATGTCCAGAATACTGTGGAATTATGAAATGAAAACAGAGCTTTTTCGTATCGGCTTCAATGTGGAAGGCATACCCGTGTTCGCCGGGCTACGTCACACGCATACGTCATCCTCAGAGGCGTTTCGAACCGGAAGTTTAGCGGCAAATTTAAAATGTCACTTTATAAGTTAACCCGGCCGTATTGGCATGTGTTATAATGTTAAGATTTCATCATTGATATATAAACTATCAGACTGCGTGGTCGGTAGTAGTGGGTTTCAGTAGGCCTTTAAAGAAGTGGAGAAATATGTACAGGTATACCGGTAGTCGACTTTGTGCTCTGCGCTTTTTAACGCTATTTGTGAGAGAGAAAAGAAATGACTGTACTAATTAACTGTACTCTATGGTAAATCTTAATAACTATAAATTATGTATTGACATTCATTTTGATGAGTGGGCATGACGAAGCAATGAAGACTTTGTATGCCAGGGAGGCAAGTCTCCTTGTCTGACCGCTGACCTTGTCTGGTACATTCCATTCATGGTCTTTGTTTTTTTTACATTTATATTGTCTTGTATTGATTAGCCGGGTGTAGTGTTGTTGTTAAGTTTTATAATGTTAGATTCCTGTTTTACTTATATGATGGTCGAGTGTCTTAAAATGTTTCTTAAAGGGTTTATGGTGGCAAAGGCTTGACCCTGGAACAAATTATTTGTATTGTCATTACTTCCTTCTGGGCCCGAGTCCAAAAAAGGGGTTTTAACATCGCTATGTTGTATGTCAACATAATCCTTTACATGGGCTTGCCAGATTAGCAGACATTTAGGACTTTGACACATATTTTCCTTAACAATTTGGTTGTTTTCCAAATCATCTACTGTAGGCGCTTTAATATCAATACTTGACATTATTTGGAGATTTACATTACCGTATTTACTATAAGATGGTAATGGTAAATAGGTTATACTTGTATAGCGCTTTTCTACATTCAAGGTACTCAAAGCGCTTTGACACTTTCCACATTCACCCATTCACACACACATTCACACACTGATGGCGGGAGCTGCCATGCAAGGGGTTAACCACGACCCATCAGGAGCAAGGGTGAAGTGTCTTGCTCAAGGACACAACGGACGTGACTAGGTTGGTGGAAGCTTGGATTCGAACCAGGAACCCCCAGGTTGCTAGCACGGCCACTCTCCCAACTTCGCCACTGTCCCACCAACTCATAAGGCGCTCTTAAAATCCTTTCATTTTCTCGAAAATGGACAGTGCGCCTAATGTACGGCATGATTCTGGTTGTGCTGACCGACCTCGAAGCAATTTTATTTAGTACATGGTGTAATGATAAGTGTGACCAGTAGATGGCAGTCATACATAAGAGATACGTGTAAACTGCAAGATGACGCCAGTAAACAACACCAAAACTTTAAATGTTCCATTGAGAATATAAAACATTACACACGGCGCTCAAAAGTCTGTCAAAATGTTTTTAGTACGACTTCAGTAAGCTATGAAGCCGCACCACTTGATGGATTGTCGGCGCATTAAACATACAAGTATTACTATGGTGTGTGTACAAGGACCGCAAAATGGCACCTATTAGCGGACATATTACCTGGCGTTTTGTTTGTTATATAAAACCAACTTTTCTGACCTTCTGGTACCTGCTGATGTGTATTTGGGATCTGCATAAGTCCTGAATTTGTGCGCGCATCCACCATTGTAGTCCGTGCCGACACCATAGTCATAAGCTTCTTCTTTTTCTCTATCTTCTTATGTGACATTCAATCTTCAGCTGTTGCCATTTCTAATATAAAGTAGCGTAAAGTTCTTACTTTTATCTGTCAAAGCACTAAGAACTGTAGTGGGTTTATATAATTCACCCAAGGAACTTTAGTTATTAGAGAGTTCTGGTCTGACATTTTTTCACGGGACACATTTCCAGCGTTGATGTTGCATTATTGAGCCACAGATGAAAAGATGCTGCTCCGTTATTGATTTAAGTAAAGTCTGAATGTCATTAAAACAGTTAGCGCCATCTTTTGACACTTCTTCCACTCCCGTCTTTGCACGCTACACCGCTACAACAAAGATGACGGGGAGAAGACGCTGCCAAAGGTGAGCCACGTAAATAAGACCGCCCACAAAACGGCGCATCCTGAAGTGACGCTCAGAAAGCGACTTGAAGATGGTCTATGCAACACTTTTACCAAAGAACCACCATTACATGTTATGTAGACCACAAGATAATGTTTTAAATTTAGAAAAAAATCTTAATATGACTCCTTTAAAGGCCTACTGAAACCCACAACTACCGACCACGCAGTCTGATAGTTTATACATCAATGATGAAATCTTAACATTGCAACACATGCCAATACGGCCGGGTTAACTTATAAAGTGCAATTTTAAATTTCCCGCCACACTTCCGGTTGAAAACGTCTAGATATGATGACGTATGCGCGTGACGTCAACGGTTGATACGGAAGTATTCGGACCCATTGAATCCAATACAAAATAGCTCTGTTTTCATCTCATAATTCCACAGTATTCTGGACATCTGTGTTGGTGAATCTTTTGCAATTTGTTTAATGAACAATGAAGACTGCACAGAAGAAAGTTGTAGGTGGGATCGGTGTATTAGCGGTTGGCTGCAGCAACACAACCAGGAAGACTTTGACTCGGATAGCAGACGCGCTAGCCGACGCTAGCCACCGACCGCACGGATGATCGTGGTGAAGTCCTTCGTCCTTCCGTCGATCGCTGGAACGCAGGTGAGCACGGGTGTTGATGAGCAGATGAGGGCTGGCTGGCGTAGGTGGAGCGCTAATGTTTTTATCATAGCTCTGTGAGGTCCCGTTATACTAAGTTAGCTTTAGCAACAGCATTTTTAAGCTTCGCCAAGCTGGAAAGCACTAACCGTGTATTTACATGTCCATGGTTTAATAGTATTGTTGATCTTCTGTCTATCCTTCCAGTCAGGGATTTATTTATTTTGTTTGTATATGCAGTTAAGCACGATGCTATCACGTTAGCTCCGTAGCTAAAGTGTTTCGTCAATGTATTGTGGAGATAAAAGTCACTGTGAATGTCCATTTCGCGTTCTCGACTCTCATTTTCAAGAGGATATAGTATCCGAGGTGGTTTAAAATACAAATCCGTGATCCACAATAGAAAAAGGAGAGAGTGTGGAATCCAATGAGCCAGCTTGTACCTAAGTTACGGTCAGAGCGAAAAAAGATATGTCTTGCACTGCATTCTAGTCCTTAACTCTAACGTTCCTCATCCACAAATCTTTCATCCTCGCTCAAATTAATGAGGTAATCGTCGCTTTCTCGGTCCGAATCGCTCTAGCTCCATTGAAAACAATAGGAAAATATAAGGAGGCTATCAACTGACTACGTCACGTTACTTCCGGTAGGGGCAAGGCTTTTTTTAATCAGATTTGAGTAGGCCTTTCCTACTGAAATGAATTTTTTTTATTTAAACGGGGATAGCAGATCCATTCTATGTGTCATACTTGATCATTTCGCGATATTGCCATTTTTTGCTGAAAGGATTTAGTAGAGAACAACGACGATAAAGATCGCAACTTTTGGTCGCTGATAAAAAAAAAGCCTTGCCTATACCGGAAGTAGCGTGACGTCACAGGAGGAAGGATTCCTCACAATTCCCCGTTGTTTACAATGGAGCGAGAGAGATTCGAACCGAGAAAGCGACGATTACCCCATTAATTTGAGCGAGGATGAAAGATTTGTGGATGAGGAACGTTAGAGTGACGGACTAGAATGCAGTGCAAGACATATCTTTTTTCGCTCTGACCGTAACTTAGGTACAAGCTGGCTCATTGGATTCCACACACTCTCCTTTTTCTACTGTGGATCACGGATTTGTATTTTAAACCACCTCGGATACTATATCCTCTTGAAAATGAGAGTCGAGAATGCGAAATGGACATTCACAGTGACTTTTATCTCCACGACAATACATCGTTGACGCACTTTAGCTACGCAGCTAACGTAATAGAATCAGGCTCAAATGCAGATAGAAACAAAATTAAAAAAAAACCTGACTGGAAGGATAGACAGAAGATCAACAATACTATTAAACCATGAACATGTAAATACACGGTTAATAATTTCCAGCTTGGCGAAGCTTAACAATGATGTTGCTAACGAGCCATTGAAGCTAACTTAGCTACGGAGCTAACGTGATAGAATCAGGCTCAAATGCAGATAGAAACAAAATTAAAAAAAACCCTGACTGGAAGGATAGACAGAAGATCAACAATACTATTAAACCATGAACATGTAAATACACTGTTAATAAATTCCAGCTTGGCGAAGCTTAACAATGATGTTGCTAACGAGCCATTGAAGCTAACTTAGCTACGGAGCGGCGGCGGGCGTTGTAGCTTTCGACGACACCCCGGCCGCCATCAGAGTCGGCAAGAAACATATATTTCCCCAAAGTTACGTACGTGACATGCACATAGCGACACGCACGTACGGGCAATCGATCAAATGTTTGGAAGCCAAAGCTGTACTCACGGTATCGCGTCTGCTATCCAGCTGAAAGTCCTCCTGCTTGTGTTGCTGTAGTCCGCCGCTAATACACCGATCGCACCTACAACTTTCTTATTTGCAGTCTCCATTGTCCATTAAACAAATTGCAAAAGATTCACCAACACAGATGTCCAGAATACTGTGGAATTGTTCGATGAAAACAGAGCAGTTTGTATGGTGACACATTGGGTACGAATATTTCCGTTGCCGTCGTGACGTCACGCGCATACGTCATCCTCCAAAGGCGTTTTTAACCGTAAAATTAGTGGGAAATTTAAAATTGCACTTTATAAGTTAACCCGGCCGTATTGGCATGTGTTGCAATGTTAAGATTTCTTCATTGATATATAAACTATCAGACTGCGTGGTCGGTAGTAGTGGCTTTCAGTAGGCCTTTAATGCGCCTTATAATCCGGTGCGCCTTTTGTATGAAAATAGACCTGACTAGACCCGCTCATCGGCAGTGCGCCTTTTAATCCGGTGCGCCCTATGGTCCGAAAAATATGGTATATAGCATCTAAATACTAAAAAAAAAAAGTTTTTCCATCTGGTCATTGATTGATTCATTCTATTATTTCTAATGTAATAATAGTAGACAATCACCAGCCAGTAATGTAATAAAAGTCAAACTGAATCAATAACATGCAAAATTTGTGTGCACAATGTCCTTCTTTCTAACAATTTTAGCTCTATAAAAAATGTATTTTGTAGATAAGGAAACAGCCTGGATATCTGTGATAGCGAAATGTAGTAAATTCACACCATCAATGGAGATTCTCTTTCTTTCTCTCGCTCGCTCTCCTCTGTCTCTCTCTCTCTCTCTCTGTGTCAGTAACCTCCATTCCACCTTTCTTGATTTCCGTATCCTCTCTTCCTCATTTCCAAGCTCAGCTCTATTTCCTCCTGTACGTCTCATGTAATTGTGTAATGTGATTTTGTATAATATATAACCTCCCTTTTGTTTTTTAGCCCAGCTAGCCGACGATTAATTAGTTGAGAACAACCTGCCATGTGGCCCCCAGAGGTCTGTTTCGCCATTCGCCATATTGTCGCATGCAGCATATTCAGTGGACACACTGCTAATGTTATTAATTACCAGCATCTCCCTGATAGTGTTAAATTGTGTCTATTATATTTATAAAAATATATATATTTTTTTGTACACGTCATGTTTTAGATGGCATTGTAAATCGGTCCTGAATAATTTACTTTAATGAATGTTGTGATCTGTGCAATTCTTGAGCTCAGCCACTGAGGCATTGATGCTTATCTACTGTTATTTATCTGCTTTGCTGACAGAGGGTTTTAATCTCCTTTATCCTAGCTGTGCGGCGCTGTGAAAGAATTTGATACTTATCACATTAAAAGGCAACGGTTGAAATTGGAATATAAAGCTTGGACCAGTATTACTTTTACTATTTTATTCTAACTGAACATCCTTCTTGCCTGAGCCACACCATTGTATCCCTCTCATGCCGCTGACGTCTTCTTCCGTCGTTCTGCAGACCTGTTTTTTGTGTTCTCCGCGTGGGATTATTTCATGCATGCAGAAAACAATGCAAGTTCAGAGTTAAAACAAGAAACCAGCCCACATCTGGTACTGTAAATCTGTAAGCATGTTTACAGGAAACCAAACCTAAGATAAAAAGTTTGTGTCACAACAAACATGAACCAATTATTCTTATTTGTGTTATTTACATAACATTTTAACTTACTGCACTTTCTAGGTTATAAAGCGCACCAGTATTTCTTCCGCACCCACCAACATGTCTAGGAAGAAATAACAATTTTTACATACAATGGCCGCACCAGAACATAAGCCGCGGATATATACCGGTATGAAAGATTTTATAAATGTTTATTGTTTCCAATCCAAACGGTGCCTGTCACACGGTAGTAAAACGGCTGATTGAACAAAACAGAAGTCATCATCATGGACCCGCTAGCTGCGGAAGCTAGTTTTCCATTTAGCTAAACAGACTCAATAACTTTGCGTTGATGTTTTGGTGAATTTATGAAACTGAAACAATACAAAAAGAAAGAAAGAAGTTAATACTAAACGCGTTAGCATGTTTGCTAATGATAACGACGCTAGCTTGATTACATTACGATATCACGTACAGATAGCATAGTCCGTAGTCTGTTGTCGATAAGCTTCTTTTTTTTCTCTATCTTCTTGTTATGAGACATTTATCCTCCGCTGTTGCCATTTTTAATATAAAGTAGTGTGAAGTTCTAACTTATATCTGTCAGTCGACTCGCTATGAAAGGGCTAAAACATACCGGTATAGTGAGTTTATATAATTCGCCCAAGGAACTTTAGTTTCCGGTCTTGTTGTTGCACTAGTGAGCCACGGATGCTCCGTTATTGATTTAGGTAAAGTCTGAATGTCATTAAAACAGTTAGCTCCGTCTTTTGACACTTCTTCCACTCTCGTTCTTGCACGCTACACCGCTACAAAAGATGACGGGGAGAAGACACGGTCGAAGGTGAGCCACGTAAATAAGACCGCCCACAAAACGGCACATCCCGACTGTCAGACAGCGGCTTGAAGATGATCTGTAAAACATAATCCATGCAACATTTTGAGCGAAGAACCACCATTACATGTTATGTAGACCACAAGGAAGAGTTTTCCATTTAGAAAAAAAATCATAATATGACCCCTTTAATGCGCCTTATAATCCATTTGTATGGATATGGGCCTGGATAGACCCGCTCATCGGCAGTGCGCCTTATAGTCCGGTGCGTCCTATGGTCCGGAAAATACGGTACCCAAATATAGGACTGTTTCACAAGAAAAAAGTCTAAAAAAAACATGTAATCCTATTAATTTTGTTATCCAAAGAAACAGAGGACAAAAGTGTCCCAAAGGTTGTTAGCAAGTTAGCAAACAGAGAAGGAGATATGATGCTACCTTTAAGACAATAATGATCAATATATAGCAGATTCATTAAAGAAAGATATAAAATATTTTATTTTTTTATTGCAATCTATACCAGTTGATTTTTTCCCCCCAAAATGGGTCTTGTATAAGAGAGGTCTTCTTATATTTAAGGTAGGCTTATATTCGGGTCAGTATGACATTTTGTATTTTTGCACAATTTCTCCCTTAGTGGCTCTTACAGTAATTCCACTAGGATGATCTCACAGCTCGTTTTTATCCTCTGCTATTTTGTCTCCTTTTGGATTGTACTCGTTACACCACACGCGTCAAGTTCTCATACACACAAGATATACCGTATTTTTCGGATTATAAATCGCAGTTTTTTTCATAGTTTGGCCGGGGGTGCGATTTATACTCTGGAGCAATTTGTGTGTGAAATTATTTACACATTACCGTAGGGATGTCCGATAATGGCTTTTTGCCGATATCCGATATTCCGATATTGTCCAACTCTTAATTACCGATACCGATAACAACCGATACCGATATATACAGTCATGGAATTAACACATTATTATGCCTAATTTGGACAACCAGGTATGGTGAAGATAAGGTCCTTTTTAAAAATAATAATACAATAAGATAAATAAATTAAAAACATTTTGTTGAATAAAAAAGAAAGTAAAACAATATAAAACAGTTACATAGAAACTAGTAATTAATGAACATTAGTAAAATTAACTGTTAAAGGTTAGTACTATTAGTGGACCAGCAGCACGCACAATCATGTGTGCTTACGGACTGTATCCCTTGCAGACTGTATTGTATAATGTAGTATATATAATTTAGGAACCAGAATATTAATAACAGAAAGAAACAACTTTTTTGTGTGAATGAGTGTAAATGGGGGAGGGAGGTTTTTTGGGTTGGTGCACTAATTGTAAGTGTATCTTGTGTTTTGTATGTTGATTTAATAAAAAAATTAAAAAAATACAAATTAAAAAAAACGTTTCGATAATTTAAAAAAACGATACCGATAATTTCCGATATTACATTTTAAAGCATTTATCGGCCGATAATATCCGCAGGCCGATATTATTGGACATCTCTACATTACCGTAAAATATCAATTAAGATAGGAGAGGAAGCGGCGCATTGTTTACCTTTGGAGTTGGCAGAGTTGTTTAGAAGCGACACCGAGGAAGAAGATTTCATGGGATTTAGCGATTAGGAGTGACAGATTGTTTGGTAAACGTATAGCATGTTCTATATGTTATAGTTATTTGAATGACTCTTACCATAATATGTTACGTTAACATACCAGGCACGTTCTCAGTTGGTTATTTATGCCTCATATAACGTACACTTATTCAGCCTGTTGTTCACTATTCTTTATTTATTTTAAATTGCCTTTCAAATGTCTATTCTTGGTGTTGGCTTTTATCAAATACATTTCCTCAAAAAATGTGACTTATACTCCAGTGCAGGAGTCACCAACGCGGTGCCCGCGGGCACCAGGTCGCCCGTAAGGACCAGATGAGTCGCCCGCTGGCCTGTTCTAAAAATAGCTCAAATAGCAGCACTTACCAGTGAGCTGCCTCTATTTTTTAAATTGTATTTATTTACTAGTGTGACAGTCCTAACTGTCGTGCGGGTTCTCAGGACCATCCAGGGAAGACATTGTCGTGAGACGGTTTCGACTTCTTTATTATTTCAATCACAGTCTTTTGCGTGCTTTTCAGCAGCTGCCTTTTTTCCTCACGTGAGCACACGAATGGTTTCCTCCCGTCCGCCGTCTGCTTTTCAGCAGCACGTCGGCGTCGTTTGCGTGGCAGCAGAGGATGGTTTCCTCCCGTCCGCCGTCTTTCTCCGTCTCCTCCCTTGATGTTCACGTCTCTCGCCCTTTTATACGGTCCGAGAGGGTGATTGCACTGTCCACAGCTGCGCGCTCCACGCACCTTATGCTGATGGCGGCGTCGCTCCCAGCGTGCCCCGCCTTGCCGCTCGCTTGTCCACGCCTCCTCGCCGCCATCTTGGAGCGGGCGCCGTCGGTCCGCCGGCCCCGCCTCCCCACAACTAGCAAGCTGGTCTCGCTTTGCTCGACATTTTTAATTCTAAGAGAGACAAAACTCAAATAGAATTTGAAAATCCAAGAAAATATTTTAAAGACTTGGTCTTCACTTGTTTAAGTAAATTCATTTATGTTTTTCCTTTGCTTCTTATAACTTTCAGAAAGACAATTTTAGAGAAAAAATACAACCTTAAAAATTATTTTAGGATTTTTAAACACATATACCTTTTTACCTTTTAAATTCCTTCCTCTTCTTTCCTGACAATTTAAATCAATGTTGAAGTAAATTTATTTTATTTATTTTAAAGAATAATACATCAATTGTAATTTAATTCTTCATTTTAGCTTCTGTTTTTTTGACGAAGAATATTTGTGAAATATTTTTTCAAATTTATTATGATTAAAATTCAAAAAAAATATTCTGGCAAATCTAGAAAATCTGTAGAATCAAATTAAAATCTTATTTCAAAGTCTTTTGAATTTCTTTTAAAATTTTTGTTCTGGAAAATCTAGAAGAGATAATGATTTGTCTTTGTTAGAAATATAGCTTGGTCCAATTTGTTATATATTCTAACAAAGTGCAGATTGGATATTAACCTATTTAAAACATGTCATCAAAATTCTAAAATTAATCTTAATCAGGAAAAATTACTAATAATGTTCCATAAATATTTTTTTATTTTTATTTTTATTTTACATGAGTTATTATTTGTACAAACATGGTGCAAAGTAATTCATGATTGGTTAAAAAAATGTTAGTGGCTAGCTAGTTAAAATGGGATATTGTGATTTCACAAGACTGTCTTAGAAGTGATCATTTGAAAATGTTCAATTTGAAAAATGTGCACTTAGAGAAAATATAAAAATAAAGTGTTGCATATTGATATTTATCTGTTTCTATATATATTTAATGTGAGAAATCATTAAGATGATCAAAGTTTCCAAGAAGTTAAATATCATTAATTATTAATAATAACATAGAGTTAAAGGTAAATTGAGCAAATTGGCTATTTCTGGAAATTTATTTAAGTGTGTATCAAACTGGTAGCCCTTCGCATTAATCAGTACCCAAGAAGTAGCTCTTGGTTTCAAAAAGGTTGGTGACCCCTGCTCTAGTGCAACTTATATATGTTTTATTCCTTCTTTATTATGCATTTTCGGCCGGTGTGACTTATACTTCGGAGCGATTTATAATTCGAATAACACGGTAAGTGCAACAGTCTTGCGGCAGCACGGTGGTATAGGGGTTAGTGCATGTGCTTCACAATACGAAGGTCCTGAGTTCAATCCCGGGCCCGGGATCTTTCTGTGTGGAGTTTGTATGTTCTCCTGCGTGGGTTCCCTCCGGGTACTCCAGCTTCTTCCCACCCCCAAAAGCATGCACCTGGGGATAGGTTGATTAGCAACACTAAATTGGACCTAGTGTGTGAATGTGAGGGTGAATGTTGTTTGTCTATCTGTGTTGGCCCTGCGATGAGGTGGCGACTTGTCCAGGGTGTACCCCATCTTCCGCCCGAATGCAGCTGAGATAGGCTCCAGCACCCCCCGCGGGACAAGCGGTAAAAAAGGGATGGGGGGAGGGAGTCTTGCGGTGTTGTTTGCACTCATATTTGCTGGCGTACTGTTGATATTTGGTGGCTGCTCACCTTGCAGCCTGCTGCTATAAAAAGTACACAATACAAAATTGGAGGCGACTCTTCCTCTTAGCCTGCCTGCGGTCCCGCTTTGCCGGCAGTGAGTGTGCATTCCTAATGTTCCCCTGGCCTCCATGAGAGACTAGATCGGTGGATTTAATTGTGGCTGCAGGGCGGAATAAGTGTTAAAAAGATGAGACGAAAACATAAGGGCATGAGTGGGGTGTTTGTTTCGCTGCGTTGATGCTTTCATGAAGGAAGCAAAGTTAATAAATGTTGTTGAGTCAGTTGGTTAATATTAGAACAGGAATAACGCAGTCCTGACTTTTGTTCCTGTTTATCTTTATGTGTGTGTGTTTATTGAAGAAGGCGATTGTGACGATGGAAAGGCCTCCTCTGCTAAAGGACAGTATTGCGTCCAAGAGGTTTAATAAAATACGTTAAAGGCCTACTGAAACCCACTACTACCGACCACGCAGTCTGATAGTTTATATATCAATGATGAAATCTTAACATTGCAACACATGCCAATACGGCCGGGTTAACTTATAAATTGCAATTTTACATTTCCCGCCACACTTCCGGTTGAAAACGTCTAGATATGATGACGTATGCGCGTGACGTAAACGGTTGATACGGAAGTATTGGTACCCCATTGATTACAATAGAAAAAAGCTCTGTTTTCATTTCAAAATTCCACAGTATTCTGGACATCTGTGTTGGTGAATCTTTTGCAATTTGTTTAATGAACAATGGAGACTGCAAAGAAGAAAGTTGTAGGTGGGATCGGTGTATTAGCGGCTGGCTGCAGCAACACAACCAGGAAGACAGAGATGGATAGCAGACACGTTAGCCGGCGAACTCACCTTAACTTCCTCCGTCTCGCCGACCACATCTGTGATCGGGTGAAGTCCTTTGTCGCACCGTCGATCGCTGGAACGCAGGTGAGCACGGGTGTTGATGAGCAGATGAGGGCTGGCTGGCGTAGGTGGATAGCTAATGTTTTTAGCATAGCTCTGTGAGGTCCGGTTGCTAAGTTAGCTTCAATGGTGTCGTTAGCAACAGCATTGTTAACCTACACCAGGCTGGAAAGCATTAACCGTGTATTTATATGTCCATTGTTTAATAGTATTGTTGATCTTCTGTCTATCCTTCCAGTCAGGGATTTATTTATTTTGTTTCTATATGCAGTTAAGCACGATGCTATCACGTTAGCTCCGTAGCTAAAGTGTTTCGTCGATGTATTGTCGTGGAAATAAAAGTCACTGTGAATGTCCATTTCGCGTTCTCGACTCTCATTTTCAAGAGGATATAGTATCCGAGGTGGTTTAAAATACAAATCCGTGATCCACAATAGAAAAAGGAGAGAGTGTGGAATCCAATGAGCCAGCTTGTACCTAAGTTACGGTCTGAGCGAAAAAAGATATGTCTTGCACTGCATTCTAGTCCGTCACTCTAACGTTCCTCATCCACGAATCTTTCATCCTCGCTCAAATTAATGGGGTAATCGTTGCTTTCTCGGTCCGAATCTCTCTCGCTGCTGGTGTAAACAATAGGAAAATATGAGCAGTCCTTCCCCCGGTGTCGTCACGCTACTTCCGGTAGGGGCAAGGCTTTTTTTTTATCAGATACCAAAAGTTGCGATCTTTATTGTCGTTGTTCTCTACAAAATCCTTTCAGCAAAAATATGGCAATATCGCGAAATGATCAAGTATGATACATAGAATGGATCTGATATCCCCGTTTGAATAAAAAAAAATCATTTCAGTAGGCCTTTAAATGGAGCTTAGGCGTTCAATTTGCAGTTGTTTTTATTTTGGTTGATTTCAATACAATAAAGTTTTCCTCTATACCTCTATAAACCTGGCATAAAAAGTAGAGATGTCCGATAATATCGGACTGCCGATATTATCGGCAGATAAATGCTTTAAAATGTAATATCGGAAATTATCGGTATCTGTTTCAAAATTATCGATATCGGTTTCAAAAAGTAAAATGTATGACTTTTTAAAACGCCGCTGTGTACACGGACGTAGGGAGAAGTACAGAGCGCCAATAAACTTTAAAGGCACTGCCTTTGCGTGCCGGCCCAATCACATAATATCTACAGTTTTTCACACACACAAGTGAATGCAACGCATACTTAGTCAACAGCCATACAGGTCACACTGAGGATGACCGTATAAACAACTTTAACACTGTTACAAATATGCGCCACACTGTGAGCCCACACCAAACAAGAACGACAAACACATTTCGGGAGAACATACGCACCGTAACACAACATAAACACAACAGAACAAATACCTAGAACCCCTTGCAGCACTAACTCTTCCGGGACGCTACAATATACACCCCCTGCTATCCCCTACCCCCACTCAACCCCGCCCCCCCCAACCCAACCCCGCCCACCTCAACCTCCTCATGCTCTCTCAGGGAGAGCATGTCCCAAATTCCAAGCTGCTGTTTGGAGGCATGTTAAAAAAAATAATGCACTTTGTGACTTCAATAATAAATATGGCAGTGCCATGTTGGCATTTTTTTCCATAACTTGAGTTGATTTATTTTGGAAAACCTTCTTACATTGTTTAATGCATCCAGCGGGGCATCGCAACAAAATTAGGCATAATAATGAGTTAATTCCACGACTGTATATATCGGTATCGGTTGATGTCGGAATCGGTAATGAAGAGTTGGACAATATTGGAATATCGGATATCGGCAAAAAAGCCATTATCGGACATCTCTAATAAAAAGTGATTCGAAGTAGCTGTTTAACAAATCTGTTCTGTTTTATTCATTGATTACCGTATTTTCCGGACCATAGGGCGCACCGGATTATAAGGAGCATGAATGCTCTATTTTCAATATTTTTTCATATATAAGGCGCATATTCATACATAGGGCGTATTAATGGAGTCTTTTTTTGTTTGTTTTCTAAATGTAAAACACTTCCTTGTGGTCTACATAACATGTAATGGTGGTTCTTTGGTCAAAATGTTGCATAGATTATGTTTTACAGATCATCTTCAAGCCGCTTTCTGACAGTCGCTTCAGGATGCGCCGTTTTGTGGGCGGTCTTATTTACGTGGCTCACCTTCCACAGCGTCTTCTCCCCGTCATGTTTGTTGTAGCGGTGTAGCGTGCAAGGACGGGAGTGGAAGAAGTGTCAAAAGATGGAGCTAACTGTTTTAATGACATTCAGACTTTACTTAAATCAATAACGGAGCAGCATCTCCTCATCCGGAAACAAAACAACGCCGGAAATGTGTCACGTCAAAAACCGTCCGACCGGAACTCTAATAACTAAAATTCCTTGGGTGAATAATGTAAACTCACTACACCGGTATGTTTTAGTGCTTTCATGGCGAGTTTACTGACAGATATAAGTAAGAACTTTACACTACTTTATATTAGAAATGGCAACAGGGGAGGATAAATGTCCCATAACAACAAGACAGAAAAAAAGAAGAAGCTTATCGACTACGGCGTCGTCACGGACTCGCACACTTTTTCAGGACTTATGCAGATCCCAAATACAGATCAGCAGGTACCAGAAGGTAAGAAAAGTTTCTTTTGCATAATACTGCGAAACAAAACGCCAGATAATATGTCTTGCCTTATACACACACCATAATAATACTCGAATGTTGAAGCACAGTACAATCCATCAAGCGGTGTGGCTTCATAGCTTATCAAAGTCTTACTTAAACATTTTGATGGATTTTTGAGCGCTGTGTGTAATGTTGTATATTTTCAATGGAACATATAAAATGTTGGTGTTGTTTACTTGAGTCATATTGCAGTCTACACATATCTCTTTTGTGTGACTGCCATCATATTGAAGTCTCCATGTATCTCTTATGTTTGACTGCCAACTACTGGTCACACTTATCATTTCACCATGTACCAAATAAAATTGCTTCGAGGTCGGTAAGCACAACCAAAATGATTCCGTACATTAGACACACCGGGTTTTAAAGGCCTACTGATATGAATTGTTTTTATTTAAACGGGGATAGCAGATCCATTCTATGTGTCATACTTGATCATTTCGCAATATTGCCATATTTTTGCTGAAAGGATTTAGTAGAGAACATCGACGATAAAGTTCGCAACTTTTGGTTGCTGATAAAAAAAAGCCTTGCCTGTACCGGAAGTAGCGTGACGTCACACGTTGAAAGGCTCCTCACATTTCCCCATTGTTTACACCAGCAGCAAGAGCGATTCAGACCGAGAAAGCGACGATTACCCCATTAATTTGAGCCAGGATGAAAGATTCGTGGATGAGGCACGTGAGAGTGAAGGACTAGAGTGCAGTGCAGGGTGTATCTTTTTTCGCTCTGACCGTAACTTAGGTACAAGCTGGCTCATTGGACACTTTCTCCTTTTTCTATTGTGGATCACGGATTTGTATTTTAAACCACCTCGGATACTATATCCTCTTGAAAATGAGAGTCGAGAACGCGAAATGGACATTCACAGTGACTTTTATCTCCACGACAATACATCGGCGAAACACTTTAGCTACGGAGCTAACGTGATAACATCGGGCTTAACTGCAGATAGAAACAAAATAAATAAACCCCTGACTGGAAGGATAGACAGAAAATCAACAATACTATTAAACCATGGACCTGTAAATACACGGTTAATGCTTTCCAGCCTGGCGAACCTTAACAATGCTGTTGCTAACGACACCATTGAAGCTAACTTAGCTACGGGACCTCACAGAGCTATGCTAAAAACATTAGCTATCCACCTACGCCAGCCAGCCCTCATCTGCTCATCAACACCCGTGCTCACCTGCGTTCCAGCGATCGACGGAGCGACGAAGGACTTCACCCGATCATCGATGCGGTCGGCGGCTAGCGTCGGATAGCGCGTCTGCTATCCAAGTCAAAGTCCTCCTGGTTGTGTTGCTGCAGCCAGCCGCTAATACACCGATCCCACCTACAACTTTCTTCTTTGCAGTCTTCATTGTTCATTAAACAAATTGCAAAAGATTCACCAACACAGATGTCCAGAATACTGTGGAATTTTGAGATGAAAACAGAGCTTTTTGTATTGGATACAATGGGTCCGAATACTTCCGTATTAACTGTTGACGTCACGCGCATACGTCATCATACATAGACGTTTTCAACCGGAAGTTTAGCGGGAAATTTAAAATTTCACTTTATAAGTTAACCCGGCCAAATTGGCATGTGTTTCAATGTTAAGATTTCATCATTGATATATAAACTATCAGACTGCGTGGTCGATAGTAGTGGGTTTCAGTAGGCCTTTAAGGCGCACTGTCGAGTTTTGAGAAAAAAAAAAAGATTTTAAATGTGCCTTATAGTCCGAAAAATACGGTATTTATTTCCTCTAATGTTCTTAATGCACACAGGATGAGCATTACGAGGTTATGTGTGCCGAAATCATTTTACTGACAAGGGGTTAGTGTCTCCTTGAAATATTTATTTACTTGAGTTAGGGTCATGTGGCAGAACTCCTGTATGGAAATACAAGAACCTGCAGGGGGAAAAGTGTGTGTGTGTGCGTCTGTAGATTGTTTTTGAGGAAGAAGTGTGGTGGTAGTCGGGATCAGGGGGGAGCTGTCTCATCATTTATTTATACAATCTACAGAAGACGAGTTGAGTGGGGGACGGGGGAAGGAGGCCGTTGCAGCCTACAGCCGGCCCGCCATAGGAATACTCTAGGTCAAGTCAAGAGTTGTTTTTTTCTCGCCACCAGCTCAATTTCTTGTGTCTCCGTGTGCAGCCGCGTCTACCTCTGCAAGCATGTGGTATTTACCTGCTGGCTTTTTCTTTTACGTGAAAGGGCTTCAAAACACTATAGAAAATAATCAAAATAATGTCCAATACGTGTTATTTTGAATTCAATTTATATATAGCCTAAATAATGCAGTCTAAAATAGTAATGTTTACAACAGAGCTGGGCAAATATTTTGACTCCGGGGCCACATTGAGAAAAAATGTGTCTGGGGGTGGGCCAATGTGTATGTGTGTATAAATGATATATACACATTTAGCTGTAAAATCTGCTGTACAGTATGTGTGTTTGGAACACTAATACCAAAAGTCAAAATATCCGATAGAGTTCTAAAAACGTTATGACAGACCACCTCAAAAAAATTGAATTTTACAGTTTTTTACTGAATGGGACACCCAAAATGTACATGAAAATAAAGAAAGTGGGATTTACAATATTAACTATAAACAGTAAAACACTGAGTATTAACAACATATGAACATCGCTCCTCTTTTACTTCTCAGACCAGCTCCTCCATTGACATCTTTTACAATCAAGCAAAATATGAATGCAAAGGGTAATTAAAGGCCTACTGAAATTAGATTTTCTTATTTAAACGGGGATAGCAGGTCCATTCTATGTGTCATACTTGATCATTTCGCGATATTGCCATATTTTTGCTGAAAGGATTTAGTAGAGAACATCGACGATAAAGTTTGCAACTTTTGGTCGCTGATAAAAAAGCCTTGCCTGTACCGGAAGTAGCGTGACGTCACAGGTTGTGGAGCTCCTCACATCTGCACATTGTTTACAATCATGGCCACAAGCAGCAAGAGCGATTCGGACCGAGAAAGCGACGATTACCCCATTAATTTGAGCGAGGATGAAAGATTTGTGGATGAGGAAAGTGAGAGTGAAGGATTAGAGGGCAGTGGAAGCGATTCAGATAGGGAAGATGCTGTGAGAGGCGGGTGGGACCTGATATTCAGCTGGGAATGACTAAAACAGTAAAAAAACACAAGACATATATATACTCTATTAGCCACAACACAACCAGGCTTATATTTAATATGCCACAAATGAATCCCGCATAACAAACACCTCCCCCCTCCCGTCCATATAACCCACCAATACAAATCAAACACCCGCACAACACACTCAATCCCACAACCCAAAGTACCGTTCACCTCCGCAAAGTTCATACAGCACATATATTTCCCCAAAGTTACGTACGTGACAAGCACATAGCGGCACGCACGTACAGGCAAGCGATCAAATGTTTGGAAGCCGCAGCTGCGTACTCACGGTAGTGCGTATCCAACTCAAAGTCCTCCTGGTAAGAGTTTCTGTTGTCCCTGTTCTCCACAGGCCAATGGTAAAGCTTGACTGTCATATTTCGGGAATGTAAACAATGAAACACCGGCTACGTGTTTGTGTTGCTGCAGCCGGCCGCTAATACACCGCTTCCCACCTACAGCTTTCTTCTTTGCTGTCTCCATTGTTCATTAAACAAATTGCAAAAGATTCACCAACACAGATGTCCAGAATACTGTGGAATTTTGCGATGAAAACAGACGACTTAATAGCTGGCCAAAATGCTGTCCCAAAATGTCCGCTACAATCCGTGACGTCACGCGCAAACGTCATCATACCGAGACGTTTTCAGCAGGATATTTCGTGGGAAATTTAAAATTGCACTTTACTAATCTAACCCGGCCGTATTGGCATGTGTTGCAATGTTAAGATTTCATCATTGATATATAAACTATCAGACTGCGTGGTCGGTAGTAGTGGGTTTCAGTAGGCCTTTAACACCTACAATATGATATATTATCACTTTTATGCAGAAATGTGTTGTTAAAATCTGCTTCCGCATCTGTTCCTGACACATGCGTTTCAGACTGGCTGCTCTGTAAACAAACCCCGCCCATTCTGCTTTGTTTCTCATCTGAGCTGCTGTGACGTAGATTACCGCAATAACTCCTACAACACCCAAAAGCGCAGATGTCAACCATTTAATTACTTTTTATAGTTCAAGACGTACGGTAATTAAAAAAACAGCACTGCACATCATAATGGCGGCTACAATTTTGATGTTAAAGGTCTAAAAAAATTATGTCGATGCCGGACGGAAAATTTTAATGGGCCGCATGTGGCCCGTGGTCCGTATTTTGCCCAGGTATGGTTTAGAATAATCTGAACTACAGTCCTAAATGTTGCAAAATAAAATAAAGTATTCAAGGGGTTATAATAATTAATTAGAATCATGACTAGAACAGCACACAGAGAGCACAGACCTGCGCCAGGCCTACCTTCCATTAGTAATAAAAATCCTGAATCCAGGCGGTGATACGGAGCAGCCCTAAAACTTTTTGAGCTATCTATAGCGTAATTAAAGAAACAGAGTGAGGCTTCTTCATCCATTCATCTGCTATCTTTGTGCGTGTGAGTGGAAGCCAGGCCACAAGCATAAACACACATAGGTTGAAGCTCATAACATAAATGTCATCTAATGGATGTACAGTGTTTCCCGTAAACTGCCAAGACACCTGTGCCGGTGGTGGTGTGGCTATGGGCGTGGTCACCATGACATCATCGAGTGATTTGCATAATTTACTACAATGATATGATTTTCTCTAAAAAAATGTATACTTACTAATTAATAATAACAGTTTTGTTTTAAACGTCCATCCATCCATCCATTTTACAATATAATTACAACACTTTATGTACATATTTATATACAGATTTGAACAATAAGTTATTCACTGAAATATATTTATTAATTGTGGTTCTTACAAAAAATATATCTTATAAAATATAAAAGCTAAAATGTCTCTTAAAGCTCTGCCCCTTTAATTAGTGCATAATAAATAATTTAACTTTAGCCTACTACTACAACCATATTATTTACCAGCAACATAAAGTGAAACAGAGGCAGAGGTGTCCTGCCACAGTCAGTAACAAATAAACAGAAAACAGTAGTGGTCAAATACAAATAAGGCAACAAGAGAAGTATCCTAGACTTCTCTTTTGTAAAGGAAATCTGAACAGCCTATATGGGCATCTACATCAACTATATGATTTGCCCGAGAAGCTGGAAAGGACAAAAAAATAAAAAAAATAAAAAAATAAAAAAAATAAAAAAATGTTTTTTTATTTGTGGCGGACGTAATTATTTCGTGGCGGGCCGCCACAAATAAATGAATGTGTGGGAAACACTGATGTATATATGTTACAGTAACCCCTCATGTATTGCTATTAACGGGTTACGGGCTTGACTGTGGTAAATGAATCTTCGTACCCCGCCTTCCGCCTGAATGTCGCTGAGATAGGCTCCAGCACCCCCCGCGACCCCAAAAGGGACAAGCGGTAGAAAATGGATGGATGGATGGATGGATGGGTGAAGTAGGAATTATTCATTATAAATTGACTATTTGCATTGTTAGAACTTAAAAACAACTGTTTACAACCTATGTGTCAAAGTCAATGAATGGGCTCCCGGGATGATATTTGATTAGTAATAGAACCGGCCCGCAGGCCACAGCCGCCTGCTGCTGTTTTGCACTCACCAATACTCCATCAGTGTTGGCTTTAGGAATTTTCAAAATGGGGTTCAAGATACCCCATCAAGTCATGAAAATGGGGTCCCACAGTAAAATTTTGGGGTGCCACTTTTTTGTAACCGTTTTGAAAACAAATGATAAATGTATTTATTATCCTGTTATATCTCACATTCATATTGTTTTTTGCAATAAGATTGTCATATACATTACTTAAATTATTACAAATAATAATACAAAAGAAAACCAATTTTTATGCATATGGAAATGTATTCAGTTATAAACATTCATTCACTTTCTTCTTTCCTTCATGGATCTAAACTTTACCGCTACCGGTATTTTTTTCTATATTCTTATCAGTGTATCCCACACATTCATTTATTTGTTGCGGCCCGCCACGAAAGAATTAAGGTCGCCATAAAAAAAATTATTTTTTATTTTTTTTATTTTTAATTATTTATTTTTTTTAATTTTAATTTTTTTTTTTTTTTGTCCTGTCCAGCTTCTCAGGCAAATCATATAATTGATGTAGATGCCCATATCGGCTGTTCAGATTTACTTTACAAAAGAGAAGTGTAGGATCAAGATTTTTGGAGCTCTTTGTTCAGTGGATCAGATGTTTGATGAAGCTTTGTGTCCATCTACCACCACTACTGTTTTCTGTTTATTTGTTACTGACTGTGGCAGGACACCTCTGCCTCTGTTTCACTTTATGTTGCTGGTAAATAATATGGTTGTAGTAGTAGGCTAAAGTTAAATTATTTAGTATGCACTAATTAAAGGGGCAGAGCTTTAAGAGACATTTTAGCTTTTATATTTTTATAAGATATATTTTTTGTAAGAACCACAATTAATAAATATATTTCAGTGAATAACTTATAGTTCAAATCTGTATATAAATATGTACATAAAGTGTTGTAATTATATTGTAAAATGGATGGATGGATGGATGGATGGATGTTTAAAACAAAACTGTTATTATTAATTAGTAAGTATACATTTTTTCAGCCTTTTTAGAGAAAATCATATCATTGTAGTAAATTATGCAAATTACTCGATG